>NC_089762.1:13390242-13697742 GCF_040412425.1 Macrobrachium rosenbergii | reverse complement strand
AATCAATACCACTGTTTTGAAGCAGCTCCTGTGTCTGAAGAGCCTTGAAACATGGTGCCTTATCATGCAAAAATGTGACTTCTTCAACAGATAACACATTTTCAAGGTCTTTGAGGAAAGGAAATACTCCACCAGTAAGCACAGTTTCTCTGAAGTATTCGCCACTCCATGACTGTCCTTTTTCTTTGATGATCCTCATAAACCATTTGGCTGTGAAACAGAAAAATTCCCAAACATTCAGGAAATTTCAAAACTTGGCGATAGCGCATGTCATCACTGATATCATCCAACTTTGCAGCCCAAATGAGGCCATTTTTATGATTTGGCTTCTTGACTGTGTAAATGAAGAATTCATCTGATGTGGCAACATGAAGAAAGTCAGCTTCATCCTAATCTTTAAGAAATGAAACACAAAGCCATGCATAGTCTTCTCTCTGTTGCTGAGTGATGTTGGGCTTGCTCATAACATGAAATGACTTTATACCAGAATTTTTCAACTCACGATATACAGCACTATAACTTCTCCTCTTTCCCCTTTTTGTTTCTAGATCAAGCGCCAATTTACGTAAAGACTTTCTTGGTCTACCCACTGCCTCAGATATGATGTCTTTTGACTCCTGAGAAAGGACTTCAGGCCTTCCAAGATTCTCACTCTTTTTGCAATGACAGTCATGTGGATTTTTGTTCCAGTTTCTTTTAACAAAGGATTCATCTCTTTTAAAGTATTTAGCTATCCAGGAACATGAAATGAAGGATGCACTAGCATCCCTGGCCTCTCTGAAGGTTGTAGCCCGGATTCGGTCAATCCATCTGATTTCCTCCGAGTCGTTAGCCATGGCTGTATCTACCTCTGTCACTAAGTCTGAAAATACAAGAAATGTAAAATGAAAAATAGCTTAATAGAAACTTAAAATAATATACTTGGAGACAGGCTATAGCAGAAAACTTCATAACTTTCCATTTGTTCTGTAGAGGGCGGGGGGCCTCTAATTTCAAACCCCAGTGTATATATATATATATATATATATATATATATATATATATATATATATATATATATATGTATATATATATATATATATATATATATATATATATATATATATATATATATATATATATATATATTATATATTAAATATATACTGTACATGTATGTGAGTGTGTGTGTCTGTGTTATATACGTATGCATGTACGTATGTATGTAACCTGCAAGATTTTCGTCACTGGCGGGCTAAAGCCTAATAATAAAGTATGCTGCGAGGAGACCGGAAATCATCTCTTCCTTTTATTTATATCCAATGTATGTATGTATGTACGTACATGTATGTAAATATATATCTATCTATCTATATATATATACATATACACACACACACAGATATATATATATATATATATATATATATATATATATATATATATATATATATATATATATATATACATATATATGAAATTCATTATCACACCGTGATTTATTTACAATCATGAAGCTACAAATGTCGTTTAATATCAAATTCACGCTGCCTCGGGAATATCCCCGATGGGGCATTATCACCGAAGGGGAATTTATGAGTGATAAATGGACGGGTACCGGTACTGCCGAGTCTCGATCCCACGACACAGATACTTATCCAGCGGCTCCAGTCGACGATCTACCTACTGAGCAGTACCCGTCCATTTATCACTTATAAATTCCCCTTCGGTGATAATTCCCCATCGGGAATATTCCCGAGGCAGCGTGAGTTTGATATTAAGCGACATTTGTAGCTTCATGATTGTATATAAATCACGGTGTGATAAAAAATTTCATAAAAAGAGCTGCGTGTTCCAAACGTACCAAAGAACTATCATGGCGGAGGTTGGTTAATTCCGAAGCTAAGTACAATTTCCCCGCTCTCGACGGGTAAATAAAGTACACCAGACTCGGCATTAACTTATACCTCTCTTGATAGCTCAGTGGGTGGAACGTCGACTGGAGTCGCTGGATAAGTATCTGTGTCGTGGGATCGAGACTCGGCAGTACCCGTCCATTTATCACTTATAAGTTCCCCTTCGGTGATAATTCCCCATCAAATTCACGCTGCCTCGGGAATACCGGGGATATTCCCGAGGCAGCGTGAATTTGATATTAAGCGACATTTGTAGCTGCATGATATATATATCCGGTCTGAATCTGATTCCCCGAATAGTTGGCGGCTACACCAAAAAAAAAAAAAAAAATACAAAAGCCACTGGTGCTTACATACTTTTACTGTAAGGCCCTTCCTCCCAATTCTTTTGAATTACAGGCCTATTTCGCCAGCAAACCTTTACACCACTTCCGTACACCCTCATATTTTTTACCCTTTCAATCGTCCTTATCTCACATGCACTACTGTAAGCCCATAATTATTCATCTGAACAACTTCTTTTGTATTCAACATCCATACTTCACTTTCTTACAGGATTAACACTCCTTTCATACACTATATCACTGGCTTCCATAAACACCATCTTTCTCACCTTAATCTGATGTGTACTTTATTACTTTTACTGCTTCATCCTATCCTGAGACTCGCATTACTTTTCTAATACCCATTCAAATATATATTGCACTTATTCACAAATACCTCTACGAATCAACATTTTAATTCCTACAGCAGCCTCCTCGACATTCGTTGCTCCGTCTTTGGTTCCACTGACCTACACTAACATCCATCCCCTCACGCGCATTCACTTTCAACGTTCTTCTCTTACAAGCATTTGAAAACTCTTTTACTAGTCTCTGCAGTTTCTTTTCTCGATTATCAATCAGAAGTGTAATACACAAGAACAGCCACTCCATATTCATTCATAATCGCTTTTCTTACCAGACACTCCAGCAACAACGTCTCTTATCCTTTCTTGATTCCTGCATCACTCCACCCATATAGCTATTTATTACGACAGTAATAATGGATCCGTAAGACACCATTGCCTCACGCACAATTTTTACACAAAATCAGTCATTTTTCCAACTACATACTGTGACACATGCTTTGCTTTTATCTATCAGTCATTTTTCCAATCACATACTGTGACACATACTCTGCTTTTATCTCTCAGTCATTTTTAACGGAAATCTTTAGCAGCCTGTTTCTAACCCCAAATACCCCGCAAGCAGCTTTTCCTTCAACTGCACCCACAGCAGTATTTCTTTATTAATCTTTCATCTATCTATTTTACTTATAAATCAAAGCCTTCCAAGTATAGTAACCAATTTTAGCACCCAGCTATTACAGCAATTATTACAGTCATATATATACATACATACATATACACATACAGTATATAAAACATATATAAACTCTGGACTGGTTCCTGTGTTATTCAAGTTCTTTAAGTATCGAAAACCAAAGTCAATTACCTTTATATACAATAAAATGAAATCCTTGGTGCCAGACTCGTTCTCAAAGTAAGAAACATTTTTCTATGCAGTTTTTTTCCTACGTTCTTATGACCATCCATCAATATTCTATCATATACAAATTCCCTTTCTCAGTCTCTCCTTGGGGATCTGCCAGTGTGTGTGCAAGACAGATTTCAACCACAGTCACAGTGAACCTGGCAGATGGCAGGCAACACGCCCGTACCCACCCTCTTCCTTCCTCGTCGTCGTCGTCCTCCTCCTCCTCAGCTTTCTGCGTCATCCCATCAAGCGTGTGCTCATCACACCACCACCTGCTGAAAATCACAAGGTCTCGCGTAGAAGGACTCTGTAACAACAATTCGGTCTGGGTGCACAGTTGGCTGCACATTCTACAAAACATTCCTTTAAGAGGTTTTCTAATCATGATTCGTAACAGGCAGGGAAGGCAACGCCGCAATGGAATTAGCGTTAGAATGCCAGAATCTGTAGATGCACAACCAAAGGAACAAACCGTGGAAATCAATGGTTGCCACGTTAGACTAACAACAGATGATGCACTGCACACAAAGGACAAAACAGGGAAAAGTCTCACGTGTCACGACATTCACTTCAATCATCATGTACAAAGTGCAGCCGTCCAACCATTCGGAAAAATGGGTTCAGTCAACGTGAAAAATCGTGTTTTCCCGTGAGCGCAGAAAATAGCAGCTCCGAGTACCCAGTGGCGCGTTCTCTCCCTCTCCTACCGATGACAAGTATAGCGAGTCTCTTGAAAAACGCATACCTCAGGCACAATCAATAGCCACAAATCATTGGGAATAACCTCTTGTGAAAGGCCACTACTCATTCGACAGCTGACCATCACACCTCAACACGTAATCAGCAGCTGTAAAGAAAGGTAAACTTTGATCAGTTCTCTTTGATGAGCAAGATAATTAACTCATAATCAACAGAGCAGCTGGGCGCCATCAATGACCATTCCACAATCGCCTCTTTGATGCCAATTATTTTCAGCCTGAAGGCTTTTCATGCGTTTCCATTCATCTGTGAAAGGGACTTGTTTTATCATTGCGCTCAGTCTGCGTAAATCAATGCCTCACATGTACTGGGTCAATGAATGAGTACAAAAGCATGGAGTATCCCCATTCGGCAACAAAGCATCGCACCTCATTCCTCCACACTCCTAAAAACAGACGGTTTTTCAAAAAATATGACTATTTTTTATCGCCCGATGGAACATGCATTTGATACGCTATAGGAACGCGCTGTTCTTACGCAAGAAACAAAATGTGAAAGAAATGATAGTAATAATAATCTGTAAGTCACTAAAATAAATCATCAATTGTGGTTGCCCGCGACTCCCAGGCTACTTACGTTTGTTTTCCTACCCTAGACTGCTGCGTATGTTTTAGGCTCAAAAGATTTGGGCTGTGATAGTACATAAAACATGTGCCGTTGCTTAATTTTCCATTTTTTCTAACTGCTGTGATAAACAGGTAGACAAATAGATATTGCTGACGAGTTATTTCAGTGATGGGTCAGTCAGGAGGAAAATTGCAATGCTCGTGGATACTGGATTCTATAAGCAAAATGGTTGAAACACGCCACAAGGAATTCTAAAAGAATAAATAATAAGACAACTGCCATATTTTAACAACGAACTATTTCCTGTTGAGTACAATCATAAAACCCTATTTCATCAACGTACTATTATCTTCTCCTTCTGCTTTCTTATATACGTATATCTTCAAAACACAACCTCCCTTTCTTTATGTAATACAAATCTGTAAGATTCTATGGCTGGAATCCTAGTCTGGGCAGGTGAACTTATCATATTTAATTCCCCTTGGTGAAAATTTCTTCCAAGTTATAATGTAAAATTAGTAACAATATATACATACATACATTAATATATATATATATATATACATACATATATATACACATATATATATGTATATATATATATATATATATATATATATATATATATATATATATATATATATATATACTGATATATACATACATATATATATATATATATATATAAACATATATATATATATATATATATATATATATATATATATATATATATATATATATATATATATATATATATATATATATATATATGTAAGGGACAGAGAGAGAGACTCTGTTTCAAAGCTGATTTTTGGTGGACTACTTTTAAGGAACTTTGTTTCCCTCTACAATGTACACCTTTCGCAGCCCATCGGTTCATAACTAGAAGATTCATAATTATACAGTGAACAACTAAGTTCTGCAAACTCTTCTTCCCTAGTGTAAACTAACAAACACGGCATTTATCCCAGCTGATGTCGAGATTTTAATAACACACATATACAGTATATTTGAAATGTTCCGCATTAGAATAAAAAACAAACGAAAAGGAAATTCTCTACGAATAAAACAGGTAATATTTATTACGTTCCATACAATAATTAAAGTCCGCGGGGAACGAACGTTAGACTTAACTACCGTACCATCGTCAAAAGAAGCACTCACTTCTAAATTCTGCAACAGTTCTTTTTATACGTGGATATCTCACAAAGTTTTTTGGCAAGGGGGAAAAGCTGCCATTACCAAGTGACTAATCAAAACTTCAAAATATATTTGCATGAAACGAATAACTGCGTCTCGTGGCTGCATCCGGTTCAGTGCAGCCTACAGGTGATATAGTACACATTTCTAACACGCTTATGCAATTAAAAGACACCAATATATACATATACATATATATATATATATATAAATTGTGTTGATTATTTCTATATATACACATATATATAAAATATATATGTATATATATATATAAATATATATATATATATATATATAAATATATATATATTTATATATATATATATATATATATATATATACATACTGATGCTGATGCACTTGTGCGTCAATTAATTTAAGAAAACATTTCTCCAATTTCTGATATTCCCTCTGATCCTCAACGGCAGAACTCCAAAGAAAAGGGCGAAAAATCGCTTTTGTCGTTCCATTGATTATTTTCTGCAGACAGAAGGTATGGTTCCAGAAAAGATGACTCCATTTACAGACACAAGCACAATTTCACAGGTGGGCAGTTGCGGTGAACACCCTGTGCGAGCAGCGCATCGTCATCACCTGCACGGGGCCATTCACCCCCATTTAGCAAGCACTCTCATGCTTCCTGCATATGATGGTCTTTCACTTCCAATTCCTTTTCCACTACTTCCATCCAGCCATTCTCAGTCATCCTCTCCTCATTACCTTCAAACTAGCGAATTGTACACTCCTTTAAACAAGCTATTCCCTTTCATTATTTTCATATGACCAAACCATTTCAAAAGAGTGGTCTGTCATCTCACCTATGCTATCTACTTTACCACTTCCTCTGCTATGTCCACATTTCTCAACCTTTCAATTCTTCTTGCATCAATTACTACACAAGCGATTCATCTCAACAGCTTCAACCTTTTTCAGCCTTCTATAGATACTCCAACTCTGCCTTCAATGATTCACCTGTTATGTGACTCACCTCTCCTCTTATCCAGCCATCAGTCATTACACTGACACCTATACACATATATAATCACCATTTTTTTAACCGTGTTGACGTTCATTGCTTCGTCTTCCTTTCCCCTCTTTCACTAGTTTCCGGAGATACTCTTCCCTGTCCCGGATCTACGAGAAACCATTTTCTTATCCAATATGCAACCTCATACCTGTGTCTACTGTCTTTTCTCTGACTCCTCGCATCTCTCTATCCAACACGATTTCTAACAACAATGGAGACAAAATATATCATTGCCTCAATCTCACTTTTACTCAGAACTAACCGATGCTTCACTCTTATTTTAAAACTTTATTTCTCCCAGCATATTCCCTTCTACATCAAATATCCTCAGCACCCTCTACATTGCATTACTATCAATACTGTCATTTGCTCTTGTTAAGTATGTGTCCCACAGAAGTTTTTCCTTTCACTCTCCTAACTTCTCAAATAGCTGTACATGCTTGATTCAAAGCCCCGCTTCCTTGGAATACCCACACTACTCTTCCCCTACCAGCCCTATCGTCATCAGCTTTACTACTTACTCGATTCAAATCCTAACACACACCTTCCCAAGTAAATTAATCACTTTCCATCCCTTTCCCCTTCTGCATATCACCTACTCCAGACAAATATCTCTGTGACAGTTACTACAATTTCGTATACTGTATATCTTTACACGATTGTTTGCCAGTAGGCCTATACACGGGTTACTTCCTTATATTAACAAATACAGTTTAATATCGAATTCATTATATCTTCGGAATAACTTACATCCGAAGTGAATTTATAATCTATAAGCGCTTCTGTAGCAGCCAGGTTTCGTACCTACGCCTTTCGGTTTAGAAACAATGATAGACAATACCTTTGACCAACCGGCTATCAAGAGTCCCTCTGGGTGTAAACGATATTTGCGACCTAACATTTGTAAATATTCTAATACATATTTAATGGACACTAGTAAACATAGCACGTACATGTATGAATTATAATTCACTTTATTTGGGCAAGACAAGCAAGATATTAAATGTTTCAATAAATCAACGTTCATTCCCAGTAAGAACTGGCGAAAGAACAGTACTCTCTGTACCTCTAAGTCGCAATCATATAAGAGTGGCTGGTTGCAAGGCTGTTTCTTGAAACCTTGCGGAATCTGCATTAATACAATTAACAAGTAAAAACAATACTAATCCAAATCTAAGCATGTACGTCCCTGATTACACTCTGCACTGAATGTTCCAATGTGAATTAAGAATAATTGAAGAATATCAGAAATACTTGTTAGTGTCTTTGCCTTTCAATGTTTAATCAAGTATCTGGGTTAATCTATTTCAGCTGTTCTTTATATGATGCCTAATACTAAGCGTTTTGATCTTTATATATCACCATTGTTTTTATATATGCACGCCAAGCACTTTTTCCTTTCAGAGGAAGTGGCTCAAGAGGAGTTCATCATCTAGTTCTTAGCAACATTTTGAGGAAGAGGCTGCCAACCCTACTCTCTTTTCCAAACTGGTTGCCACCCACCATAGTTAATCAACCTAGAGATTTCTCGTTCACTTCAAAGGCACACTGACTTTATCTACAAAACCAAACGACGGTCACTACCACATTTCTACTTTGACAGATGCATCGTGGATGAATGCTCTGCGCATATGACTTCCACAGCATCAGCTTCTTCACAAAATACACAGAGTAATTGTCAGCAAAATGTCGAACCTTTACACAAACTGCGGCATTCGCCTATCCACATCTTAAACACAACCACATGCCGAGGCCCTTTCTTTCAAATAGCTTTCCCTCACGTCTATCCAGCTTGTTGTAGGTCTTCCTCTCCCCCTCCTCTACCCTAGCACTTCCCAACTAAGCATTGTTTTCTCTAACCTACTCACTTCCATCCTTCCGCTTGACAAACGATCTTAAAACCCCTTCTTCCCACAATAGCTGTCTCACCGGTTTTGCCTAATTCCACATTCTTTTTAGGAAGCATAAGAAGCATTTCTTTCATTGCTTCTTATGCCACATACACTACCCGAAGAAAACAATTTCATCAAAAAACATACAAACACACGTACATCTCATACTGCGATTCTAGGAACGTGCTCTAGATTTGGCAAAAGTACAAAGGATAGTTGCACTTGGCAACTGGGACTTAAGATCAAGACTTGGGCAAACTATTTGTTCAGTTACAACGCCGTGAGTAGTGTGAACGAAGAAATATCACAGATAAACAGTTAGTAGAGGATATAAATGAAAAGTGAGGCAACAATGACCATCATTCTTCAAATAAATGTGAACTGATGAATAAGAGTTGCCCTGTAACTGGTCAGTTCAATTATCAAAAAATTTTACATTAATTTCCAATAACATTCTTGATAAGACTTACAGGTTTCATTATTCTAAAAATAACTTAAATGGTTAAAAATGTTTCCACGCACCAGTAAAGAACTTTAAGGTCATGTAATTAATTTATTTCATTATAATATCTGCATCTTTCAGCGAACGTTTTATAGTTTGAATTAGAACTTTCTAGTGCGTTGCTTTTTCTTCGTTGATTATTTCTCATTAAAATTTTACTTACTGCATTCATATAAATAACACTGACAATATAAAATATGGAGCACGAAATAAACGCACCTGAATCGAATTGGAGTGATAAACAAAATCAGTCTTTTAAAATAATAAAAGTTGGATATACCTTTTTAAAATAACAAAAGTTCGATATACCTTACATGTGACTAAAACATTACAAATGATGGATGTCATTTTGAATTATAAAATGACAAATGTGTATGAGTCGAGTTGCCCCTGAAAAGTAATTTTTATTTCTTATAAAACTGATGTCGAGCGAGAAAAACTTGGTCTGGGAGTCTTTTTGCTTCATAAAATCACAAATGCATAAGGAAGCTGCTGTCTCATAGCATTACAAATGTGTGGAATAGTTTTGTCTGATAAAATTACAAAAATGGAAATTATAATGTGTCAAAGCATCACGAATGCGTGGAAATTATTTGGTAGTATAAAATTACAAATGTCAAGAAGTTGCAGATACCCGGAAGCAACGTTTTTCTAAATTACAAAATTCTGGAAGTCCTATTTTCTCTTAAAATTACAAATGCTTGGAAGTCATTGTGTCTAATAAAATTTCCCAAGAATAAAAGCAGTTATTTCATAAACATAATTTGTTATCATAACTATGCAAAGACGTGAGTATTTTGTTTTCCGAAATAACAAAGTATGTAAGCATTTTTGTCCCATGAAATCCCAAAAAGTTAATGATTCTTTCTCATCAAATTGCAAATGTCTGGAAACACTTTTCTACTCTGAAAGTCATCTTCTTTTAAGAATTCACACAAGGGCACATATTAGAGTTAAACACATCTCCTCATTTCGACGAAATGTAGACTTCGGACCCCAACTTCGTTGCTGGGAAGTTTGGTGATGTGGGTGAAAGAGGACATTTGCCACAGTTTTTAGTCATTACGGAGGATATGATTAATCTCTCTGTCTCTCTCTCTCTCTCTCTCTCTCTCTCTCTCTCTCTCTCTCTCTCTCTCTCTAAACAGAACACTTACAATAATTGCTGTAGCCGCTTGAAATGAGAACTATTACGCCATGAAGAGGTGGTGACCTACTGTATTTAACGAGTCCTGCGTTTTTGTTTTTTTTTGACTTGAGTAAAACATTATTTTAGGAAAAAGACAATAATTTAAAAAGTCTGCGGTGTTATCTTCCGTAACAGGAAATGTCATAATTGTCTTGGTTAAAAAAAAAAAAAAATTTAAACTGTTGTTCTTCTGGGAAAATTTTGGTGAGAGTTGTGTATGATGTTTGGGATAGTTTTTTTTTTATTTCAAGTATTTATTGATTGTGAATTATGCATTTGATCCCTGATTTTTGTAAAATCCACCTGTAGGTTTAACGAAGAAAGCGCCTAACAATCCAGATGACACGACGCCTAATCACGCTTATGTAACGATGTTAACCAACAAGGTGTTACTCAAAGGGAGAGGCTCGATCTTGCCCACTGCAACATTTGTTCATTTTCTGCCTGCGTCACTTCCTTTACTCAAAACATAATTCCTTTTCATAAGATGCCTTTTCAAGTTTCCGTATTTATCCAAAACCCTCTCAAAGGCAAATTGTAAATATGCATTATTATAACTTTATCTTTATAAGGTTGCAGCCTAATATATTTCTCCAACCAGAGTCGACAAACCACTCAAGTTATCAAAGCACAGCAGGATTTATCGGAACGTTCCGACAGCATTGCGGATCATTTGGGATCGAACCTGTTAGCAACCTTTTGATGTTGACGAGGCTAACTTCCTAACCACGGGACAACGAAGCACATATGTATATCTGCTATCATTTCGAGAGCCTTAAAATGAAGAGAACAAGAGAGGTC
This sequence comes from Macrobrachium rosenbergii, assembly GCF_040412425.1. NCBI lineage: Eukaryota > Metazoa > Arthropoda > Malacostraca > Decapoda > Palaemonidae > Macrobrachium > Macrobrachium rosenbergii. The sequence continues at coordinate 13,686,369 of NC_089762.1, read as the reverse complement.
ACGGCCGTGGGAAAGGAAACTATTTACAGCATGACCTTTCTTTCTCAGCGATTATCCCGAAAGAGAGAAAGAAAGAAGGAAAGAAGACCCACCTGAAAAGGCACAGGGGAATCTCACACAACAAAGGGAAAGCTTTCTCGCGGGATGTGGCTGATGAGGAAGGCGAGGGAAGATGAAAAATAAAGGAGGAAGGCGAGGGAAGATGAAAAATAAAGGAGGAAGGTGAGGGAAGATGAAAAATAAAGCAGGAAGGCGAGGGAAGATGAAAAATAAAGGGAAGGAAGGAAAGGAAGGTGAGGGAAGATGAAAATAAAGGAAGAAGAGGGAAGGAAAAATAAAGAGGAGAGGAGGAAGATGAAAAATAAAGATGAAAAATAAAGGAGGAAGGTGAGGGAAGATGAAAAAAAAATAAAGGAGGAAGGTGAGGGGAAGATGAAAAATAAAGGAGGAGGAAGGTGAGGGAAGATGAAAAATAAAAGGAGGAAGGTGAAAAATAAAGGAAAGATGAAAAAATAAAGGAGGAAGGTGAGGAAGATGAAAAATAAAGAAAAATAAAGGAGGAAGGCGAGGGAAGATGAAAAATAAAGCAGGAAGGTGAGGGAAGATGAAAAATAAAGGAGGAAGGCGAGGGAAGATGAAAAAAAGCAGGGAAGGCAAGGAGAGATGAAAAATAAAGGAGGAAGGTGAGGAGAGATAAAGGAGGAAGGCAAGGGAAGATGAAAAATAAAGCAGGAAGGCGGGGAGAGATGAAAAATAAAGGAGGAAGGTGAGGGAATATGAAAAATAAAGCAGGAAGGCGAGGGAAGACGAAAAATAAAGGAGGAAGGTGAGGGAAGATGAACAATAAAGGAGGAAGGCGAGGGAAGACAAAAAATAAAGGAGGAAGGCGAGGGAAGATGAACAATAAAGGAGGAAGGTGAGGAGAGATGAAAAATAAAGAAGGAAGGCGAGGGAAGATGAAAAATAAAGCAGGAAGGCGAGAGATGAAAAATAAAGCAGGAAGGAGAGGAGAGATGAAAAATAAAGGAGGAAGGCAGGAAGGTGAGGGAAGATGAAAAATAAAGGAGGAAGGCGAGGAGAGATGAAAAATAAAGGAGGAAGGCGAGGGAAGATGAAAAATAAAGCAGGAAGGCGAGGGAAGATGAAAAATAGAGGAAGGCGAGGAGAGATGAAAAATAAAGGGGGGCGAAGGAAAAATAAAGGAAAGGCAAGGAAGATGAAATTAAAGGAGAGACGAAGGCGAGGAGAGATGAAAAATAGAAAATAGGAAGATAAAAAGGCGAAGGGAAGATGAAAAATAAAGGAGGAAGGCGAGGAGAGATGAAAAATAGAGAAGGAAGGCGAGGGAAGATGAAGATGAAAAATAAAGCAGGAAGGCGAGGAGAGATGAAAAATAAAGAGGAGGAAGGTGAGGGGAGATGAAAAATAAAAATAAAGCAGGAAGGCGAGGAGAGATGAAAAATAAAGGAGGAAGGCGAGGGGAGATGAAAAATAATGCAGGAAGGAAAAATAAAGGAGGAGAGATGAAAAATAAAGAGGAAGGCGAGGGAAGATGAAAAATAAAGGAGGAAGGGAGAGATGAAAAATAAAGGAGGAAGGCGAGGAGAGATGAAAAAAAAAGCGGAAGGAGGAGATGAAAAATAAAGGAGGAAGGAGGAAAATAAAGAAGATGAAAAAAAATAAAGGAGGAAGGCGAGGAGAGATGATGAAAAATAAAGCAGGAAGGCGAGGGAAGATGAAAAATAAAAATAAAGCAGGAAGGCGAGGGAAGATGAAAAATAAAAATAAAGCAGGAAGGCGAAAATAAAGGGAAGATGAAAAATAAAGCAGGAAGGTGAGGGAAGATGAAAGATAAAGGAGGAAGGCGAGGGAAGATGAAAAATAAAGTAGAAGGTGGGGGAAGATAAACAACAGAGCAGGAAGGCGAGGAGAGATGAAAAATAAAGCAGGAAGGCGAGGGTAGATGAAAAATAAAGCAGGAAGGCGAGGAGAGATGAAAAATAAAGGAGGAAGGCGAGGGAAGATGAAAAATAAAGGAGGAAGGTGAGGAAAGATGAAAAATAAAGGAGGAAGGCGAGGGAAAACGAAAAATACAGCAGGAAGGTGAGGGAAGATGAAAAATAAAGGAGGAAGGCGAGGGAAGTTGAAAAATAAAGGAGGAAGGCAAGGGAAGATGAAAAATAAAGGAGGAAGGCGAGGAGAGATGAAAAATACAGCAGGAAGGCGGGGAGAGATGAAAAATAACGGAGGAAGGCGAGGGAAAACGAAAAATAAAGGAGGAAGGAGAGGAGATGAAAAATAAAGGAGGAAGGCAAGGAGAGATGAGAAATAAAGGTGGAAGACGAGGGGAGATGAAAAATAAAGGAGGAGAGGGAAGATGAAAAATAAAGCAGGAAGGAGAGGAGAGATGAAAAATAAAGGAGGAAGGAGAGGAGAGATGAAAAATAAAGGAGGAAGGCGAGGAGAGATGAAAAATAAAGGAAGGAAGGTGAGGAGAGATGAAAAATAAAGGAGGAAGGTGAGGAGAGATGAAAAATAAAGCAGGAAGGCGAGGGAAGATGAAAAATAAAGGAGGAAGACGAGGAAAGATGGAAAATAAAGGAGGAAGGCGAGGGAAGATGAAAAATAAAGCAGGAAGGCGAGGAGAGATGAAAAATAAAGGAGCAAGGCGATGAAAAATAAAGGAGGAAGGCGAGGAGAGAAGAAAAATAAAGGTGGAAGGCGAGGAGAGATGAAAAATAAAGCAAGGCGAGGATAGATGAAAAATAAAGGAGGAAGGCGAGGGAAGATGAAAAATGAAGCAGGAAGGCGAGGAGAGATGAAAAATAAAGGAGGAAGACGAGGAGAGATGAAAAATAAAGGAGGAAGGCGAGGAGAGATAAAAATAAAGGAGGAAGGCGAGGAGAGATGAAAAATAAAGGAGGAAGGCGAGGAGAGATGAAAAACAAAGCAGGAAGGCGAGGAGAGATGAAAAATAAAGGAGGAAGGTGAGGAGAGATGAAAAATAAAGAAGGAAGGCGAGGAGAGATAAAAATAAAGGAGGAAGGCGAGGAGAGATGAAAAATAAAGGAGGAAGGCGAGGAGAGATGAAAAATAAAGCAGGAAGGCGAGGAGAGATGAAAAATAAAGGAGGAAGGCGAGGAGAGATGAAAAATAAAGGAGGAAGGCGGGGAGAGACGAAAAATAAAGGAGGAAGGCGAGGAAAGATGAAAAATAAAGCAGGAAGGCGGGGAGAGATGAAAAATAACAGAGGAAGGCGAGGAGAGAAGAAAAATAAAGAAGGAAGGTGATGAGAGATAAAAAAATAAAGGAGGAAGGCGAGGAGAGAAGAAAAATAAAGGAGGAAGACTAGGAGAGATGAAAAATAAAGGAGGAAGGCGAAGAGAGATGAAAAATAAAGGAAGGCGAGGAGAGATGAAAAATAAGAGGAAGGTGAGGGAAGATGAAAAATAGAGGAAGGCGAGGAGAGATGAAAAATAAAGAAGGAAGGCGAGGGAAGATGAAATTAAAGGAGGAACGCGAGGAGAGATGAAAAATAGAGGAAGGCGAGGGAAGATGAAAAATAAAGGAGGAAGGCGAGGAGAGATGAAAAATAGAGAAGGAAGGCGAGGGAAGATGAAAAATAAAGCAGGAAGGCGAGGAGAGATGAAAAATAAAGGAGGAAGGCGAGGGGAGATGAAAAATAAAAAAGGAAGGCGAGGAGAGATGAAAAATAGAGGAGGAAGGCGAGGGAAGATGAAAAATAAAGGAGGAAGGCGAGGAGAGATGAAAAATAAAGGAGGAAGGCGAGGAGAGATGAAAAATAAAGCAGGAAGGCGAGGAAAGATGAAAAATAAAGCAGGAAGGCGAGGGAAGATGAAAAATAAAGCAGGAAGGCGAGGGAAGATGAAAAATAAAGCAGGAAGGCGAGGGAAGATGAAAAATAAAGCAGGAAGGCGAGGGAAGATGAAAAATAAAGCAGGAAGGCGAGGGTAGATGAAAAATAAAGCAGGAAGGCGAGGAGAGATGAAAAATAAAGGAGGAAGGTGAGGAGAGATGAAAAATAAAGCAGGAAGGCGAGGAAAGATGAAAAATAAATCAGGAAGGCGAGGAAATGTGAAAAATAAAGGAGGAAGGCGAGGGAAGATGAAAAATGAAGCAGGAAGGCGAGGGGAGATGAAAAATAAAGGAGGAAGGCGATGAAAAATAAAGGAGGAAGGCGAGGAAAGATGAAAAATAAAGAAGGAAGGCAAGGAGAGATAAAAATAAAGGAGGAAGGCGAGGTGAGATAAAAATAAAGCAGGAAGGCGAGGAGAGATGAACAATAAAGGAGGAAGGCGAGGAGAGATGAAAAATAAAGGAGGAAGGCGAGGAGAGGTGAAAAATAAAGGAGGAAGGCGAGGAGAGATGAAAAATAAAGGAGGAAGGCGAGGGAAGATGAAAAATAAAGGAGGAAGGTGAGGAAAGATGAAAAATAAAGGAGGAAGACGAGAGATGAAAAATAAAGGAGGAAGGCGAGCAGAGATAAGAAATAAAGGAGGAAGGCGAGGAGAGATGAAAAATAAAGGAGGAAGGCGAGGAGAGATGAAAAATCAAGGAGGTAGGCGAGGAGAGATGAGAAATAAAGGTGGAAGACGAGGGAAGATGAAAAATAAAGGGGGAAGGCGAGGAGAGATGAAAAATAAAGGAGGAAGGCGAGGGAAGATGAAAAATAAAGAAGGAAGGCGAGGAGAGATGAAAAATAAAGGAGGAAGGCAAGGAAGATGAAAAGTGAAGCAGGAAGGCGAGGAGAGATGAAAAATAAAGGAGGAAGGTGAGGAGAGATGAAAAATAAAGCAGGAAGGCGAGGAGAGATCAAAATAAAGGAGGAAGGCGAGGAGAGATGAAAAATAAAGCAGGAAGGCGAGGAGAGATGAAAAATAAAGCAGGAAGGCGAGGAGAGATGAAAAATAAAGGAGGAAGGTGAGGAGAGATGAAAAATAAAGCAGGAAGGCGAGGAGAGATGAAAAATAAAGGAGGAAGGCGAGGAGAGATGAAAAATAAAGCAGGAGGGCGAGGAGAGATGAAAAATAAAGCAGGAAGGCGAGGGAAGATGAAAAAATAGAGGAGGAAGGCGAGGAGAGATGAAAACAAAGGAGGAAGGCGAGGGAAGATGAAAAATAAAGCAGGAAGGCGAGGAGAGATGAAAAATAGAGGAGGAAGGCGAGGAGACATGAAAAATAAAAGAGGAAGGCGAGGAGAGATGAAAAATAAAGGAGGAAGGCGAGGGAAAATGAAAAATAAAGCAGGAAGGCGAGGAGAGATGAAAAATAGAGGAGGAAGGTGAGGGAAGATGAAAAATAAAGGAGAAAGGTGAGGAGAGATGAAAAATAGAGGAGGAAGGCGAGGGAAGATGAAAAATAAAAGAGGAAGGCGAGGAGAGATGAAAAATAAAGCAGGAAGGCGAGGGAAGATGAAAAATAAAGCAGGAAGGTGAGGGAAGATGAAAAATAAAGCAGGAAGGCGAGGGAAGATGAAAAATAAAGCAGGAAGGTGAGGGAAGATGAAAAATAAAGCAGGAAGGCAAGGGAAGATGAAAAATAAAGCAGGAAGGTGAGGGAAGATGAAAAATAAAGCAGGAAGGCGAGGGAAGATGAAAAATAAAGCAGGAAGGTGAGGGAAGATGAAAAATAAAGCAGGAAGGCGAGTGAAGATGAAAAATAAAGCAGGAAGGCGAGGAGAGATGAAAATTAAGGAGGAAGGCGAGGGAAGATGAAAAATAAAGCAGGAAGGCGAGGGAAGATGAAAAATAAAGGAGGAAGGCGAGGGAAGTTGAAAAATAAAGGAAGATGACGTCAGTGTATACACATACAACTTGACAATGAAGTTCATGACATAAGACAATGAAGATAATTGTGGAAAAACGACAATATTACTTATAATAACAAAATTGACAGCAAGGTATGACAGCTACTGAGGACGAGGAAGGCTGTTGTGTGCGGACTTCATCACACGTTACGAGCAATGTAAGATTACCATAACAAGCTACGTTACTCTACTTCCTAATTCTGAACTGGGCTTCACGTGTGAGAGATCACTCACGGTCAAGAACGAATACAAAAGTCGCTCCCCCTCCTTTCTCTCCTACCTCTCCCCCCTCTCTCTTTATGTCTATGTCTATTCTGGTAGTTGTCTTCATCACGAGTAACAAAAAGAGCTTTTGAAGCTTCTTTGTTGGGCACAGCAACGCAGATGGAGACTTCTTTCACGTGGCTGTATCTCAAACTCCCTCAATTCAACAGCTTTTTTAGCACAGAGCTCTTTGGGATACTGGTAACGACATCGAAAATGCAACAAAAGAAAATACACATCCAAATAACCACATGATGCCATGGACAGAGGAGGGAAAACATCACCAGGCGTACAGTAGCAGCATAAAACTGCCAACTCTTAACCTATAAGATATTTGTGGAAACACGAAATGATTTCCATTAACGCATATAAGCTCTCACAGACATGCAATGGTACAACTTTCCGAGCGCAGTTCTCGTATTACGACACCCTAGAATACATAATGCTTTCAATATATGATGAAGCGAAAATGCATTTAAATAATAACCATAATGGAAGACAGATTGAGCAATAAATTATCCCGGTATGAAGCCTAGCCATTTAAAAGGACCCGACTACAATAGAGACTAAAGACACGAATAAAAAGGAATCAAATCAATACATCAAACAAACCTTCAAAAGGCGCACAAACGCCTCAATCTGAATGATTTGATAACAAATCCCGACCAGAGCAAGGGCGGTCAAGAAAGAGCCACAATATAAGAGGAGAGAAGACAGAAATAACCAAGTTCTGCAAATATTCTGATGATAAGGCTGCAACGAGGGCAAAATTGAGGAGTGGAGAGCTTCATGGCACTAATTCTAACAAGAGCACAGAACTGAAGACAAAGTTATATACGAACAAAAAAATAATTAGGAATAACATCTATTCAGTTTATGATATAAGACAACAAAGACAGTGATAAACGCTTTCACCTTGTGCTTTTTAGAATGTAATACAGCAGAAATCATGAACGATGTTAAATGATATCTGTGTCCTCGTCAGAGACCTAAAAAGACTGAAAAATAAAGACTAACTTTAACTTGGGCGATTTCCACCACATGGGAATTCAGTGCATGTTTGGCAACAGATAACATCAACAACAACAACAAAAGTAACACTCAACAGCTCAGGGACTCCGAGGAACGAACATCTCCTATCCCATTATTATTCTCCGCAGGAACTTAAGGCACTCCTCTCAACTGTCATCTACAAAAGCTTCAACCTTTCGCTTCTAGAGGGCTAACTATATGCTCTACACAGAAGATATATACTATAGCTTAAAAAGAGGAACTTGTACGGCGGGGAGAGAGAGAGAGAGAGAGAGAGAGAGAGAGAGAGAGAGAGAGAGAGAGAGAGAGAGAGAGAGAGAGTACAAATGATATTCTCAACATAAACCGTCCACCACAGTCTCATGACGTCTTAAAATGTCTAAAATTTTACTGGGATACACAAGAGTACAGAAATAGTTCTCTCTCTCTCTCTCTCTCTCTCTCTCTCTCTCTCTCTCTCTCTCTCTCTCTCTCTCTCTCTCTGTGCAAGAAGCACTGTGAAGGGCTATTAGATAACGCCAGGGCACGCATTCCGCTTTCTGGCATGACGAAACACACATGAGAATCCTCACGTGAATATCATGAGGATGATGTGTTGTCGGCACTCTTAACTTATTACATGGTTTATTTAATTTCGGACGGTGAAATTCCTTTTTAGTACCAAAACCGGGGACTTCATAAATAAACACTTATTTATTAAGAGTACAAGAATTCTGGGAGTACTGCTATAATAATACACGGCCCGTACCGGCCCCGGACCTAGTCCTCTGAAAAGCATTCCTATTTATCAAATGCTGAAGGCGACAACGTTATGTTTCTTGCTAAGGTTAATATGTCCAGCAACTTTCTTCTACCAGTGGTAACTACTTTCAGTGCGAAAGTCACGGTCAATCTCAAATCCCTACCCTTGGCGTCCTCTGAAAGGGCTTCATTCTTGAAATACCAATGCTATACATATCGCTCATTTGCCAGAAGAGTGACATAACTCAAAAATTGTTATTTTTCAGGAGAAGCAATTTAAAGTTTAAAACTCTCCATACTCTCTTTAGTGTAACACTGACATGTCGTGCCCTCTAGCGGTTAGTATTGCAAATACAAATAAGATGCTTTTACCACAATATGGAACAAAGAACGGCTAGCTGCTAGTATCAATCACTCAAAAAACACATTTTTTGAGTTGTGTCACTCTTCCGGCAAATGAGCGAGTATGAAGTCTCCATCTCATACAGTTCAAAAGTTACGGTCAAGGTTCAAGATGTGCCAGTGTACAAACGACTGCCAACGGACGGACAGATAATGAAAAGCAACAGGATACGGGCCAGCACAGATTGAAGAGGAGGGCGACTTCTCTTCATACACACCTGGGCACGATGGTCTACCCTTCCACCAAGTTTGACGAAATATCTTGAACCGCTTAGCTGCGACAGAAAAAAAAAAACACTGAAGGGATAAGCAAACAGACAAGCAGACGGACGGACGGGAAAGTACAACCCTTCTTGAATTCGTCAATAGGTGAGTAATAAAACACATGCAGTGTGATTTTTCTGAATCTTCTTCGATCTTTTCAACGGATGTAACCCTTGTTGAGAATATAGTGAAGAAAAGAGACTTAAAAACTTTCCTTTCTTCCCGTTTTGAACTACGCAAGGACATCAAACACTGAAGCAAGAGGAATCTAATGTAACAATCATATTTGTAAACATCTTACACACATCATTCACATAAACACACACACACACACACACACACACACACACACACACACACACATATATATATATATATATATATATATATATATATATATATATATATATATATATATATAGAGAGAGAGAGAGAGAGAGAGAGAGAGAGAGAGAGAGAGGGGGGGGGTTAGGCTATTTACAGTTGAAACCGCTTAAGTAAGGGACTTGATGAACAACTGTAGAAGGCAAAATCACGAAAGAAAAAAATAAGAAAGAAAAGCAGACAATAAGACGCAATGAACAATATGATAATGATTTTGACTCGCACACATCCTGGTAGATCATAAAGGCAGATAACTGCATACTCATACTTTCAACGGTGTATTTACCAACGTTAACACTTCGCAGAATAATGCCGAAAGTTAGCGATTGCAGGACTGGGCCTCACCTTGTGAGATTCAGCACCAAAGATTTAACGCGACGTGTGAGAGAAGATGAAAATGACGAGACCAGCATTTGCATTTAGCGTAACAAAGGATTCGAAGACACGACTGACTCACGATTATACTAACGAAACAAAATTCATAACATTTCTGGATTTTTTTTATAATAACAAAGAAATGAAGGTCTTCATGCCATGAAGAGAGACAAAGCAAGAAGCCTTCGTTAGACGATTTGGTAACAAGAGCGGTTCAATAAGATTTTCGTTCCAGTTTCACCTGTGAAAATAAATGCCCAGCAATAATGGTATTCTGGGTGCTTCTTCAGCAAATATTGTACTAGCAGGGTGCAGAATTAGAATTTCAGCATGAAATAAAGTATTACAAATATCTATGAAAATAATATTAAGGAAATAATTTTTTACAAGGATATGTTAAGTAATAAATGTTAGGGATGCCAAAGTTACCAAATACCTTTTTAAATAACTTTTCTTGACATATGGCCTACGGCATCTAATTGGGCCTAAGCCCTGACCCCCAACCTCCTGTTGGTGGCAGTCCACCAATTGCCTACTCCGGCAATCCGGACATTGCCACCACACTGACTTCGCATCAAGCTTAGACTCATTTATATACAGTATTTCACTCAATAACTTACGATGCCTTGAGTATCATATTAAAGTGCCAATTGTTCGACGTTTTGGATGCGGTAGTGAACTCAATGCGCACTCCCAAAATCCGAGTCTGCAAAAAAGAGCCACAGAGAGGCAAACCACAACCTCCGGGCTGCCAAAGAGCTAGAGCCCGCGCTGGCACAAGGCCAGCTTAATCTGGACTGACTGACAAACAACATCTGACTTCCCCTCATCACAGTCCTGATAACTGTCAATTTTGATACAATATTCTTGTGTTCTATTAAATGGAAGGAAACTGATTTATCGAATTATGTGTTCTAATAAATGGAAGGAAACTGATTTATCGAATTATGTAAACTCCAATTTAAATACAAAAGATGTGAGTACTCATTTATTTTTTAATACCAATGAGTAAATTCACCCTTGGTGTTAGTCCACAAATTTTGCAGCACGAGTCTTAGACACAGCTTAGATGAAAGAAGTTACTACTGACTGCCGTGGAACTGCGCTTTCTTGAAGCTAGTATATAAACTGGGCTATCAAGATGGAATAAGCCTTTTTGTTCTTCGCTGGCCTAGGATTTTTGGAGTGTAACTTTCTCCACACCATAGCAATAGGTCAGCTCCGATCAGATAAGAAATAGAATGCAATCTTTCAAAGAAGCGTCCATTTCAGTGCTGACTGACGTATTTAGTTGGGGATTTGGAATCGTCAAATTGCAAGGTGGAGCAACGTTGCTTTTTCCCCTCTCCGGCTGTGGCAGACAATTTGACCGAATTTCTATACCTACTTGCAAGACAGACCTTCAAATATTCTACCACTTTCTCTTGTGGTCGAGGCTGTTGAAATCTCCCTACCACCCGTGAGCAAATTTTGTAGCAGCATCCTAGCTGAAATCATCCCCCGCCCTCCCCCATCCCACCCTTGTGGGTCACTATTTGATCTAAACAAACTGTTGAAATACTTCCCACTGCCCAGATTGAAGTTTTTTTGCCCTTATTTTGGATAAATATCGTCCATGATTCTTCTTCATGGACTTATTTTTGGGACTCCATTGCCGTCTGCGCGCAGATAAAATTGCTGTGGCTGAACTGCAGAAGAGTAATGTTGTTCAATTCTTTCTCTGGGAAATGTCCTACGCCGTTGTGCTGAAAATTGGTTTTGATTTTGTGGACATTATGAATGTTTGGTTATTGTTCTTTACTTTTTGTAATTTTGCCTTTTTCCTCTTCAAATCGCCCATTGTGAACAATAGGGAGGATCACAAATTTTTCTCCGCCTTCAAGAAACCATCGGTTCCTGTGATGAATGCCCAACGTCCCATCCGGAGGCCAGGAGAGCGTCGAGATCAGGAAGAGAAGGGCAAGGAAGGAAGGAAGGAAACACAGGGATGGGGAGGAGGAGGGTGAAGAGTGAGTGACAGAGGAAAGTTTTGACATTTAGTATTTACATGATGGATGCGTTGGCCACTGTTGATATTGTAACAAGTTGAGTTTTCACAAAAAATATGTTGAGTGAATACATTTACTAGATACTACGGAACTGCATCCAGAAGGAAACACGGTATCCTGATTTTGGGCATCATTTTAAATAATATATTTAGGACAAACTCTGTGTGTGTGAGAGAGAGAGAGAGAGAGAGAGAGAGAGAGAGAGAGAGAGAGAGAGAGAGAGACCGGTAATGCGTAATGCTGTAGCTGTACATACTTCGTGTTCAAAGGATAACGGTTAGCGGAGGGAATGATTAAATGGTTCGTCTACGTGACCAAGACTCTCTCTCTCTCTCTCTCTCTCTCTCTCTATGTACATATATATATATATATATATATATATATATATATATATATATATATATATATATATATATATATATATATATATATATCCCTCAATTACAACATGTCGATATGAGTCTTACCGTATAATCCATATGTAACAAATTGTAAAGGAGCTTTAAACTGAAAACTTTGGGCGCGTTTCACGTGAAAAAACATCATGAAGACGTGAAAAATTGTTTTAATTTTACGAGGTGGCACTTGAAATATTTGGCTATTCAGTACCGGGATGAGAATGACTTAGAGTTAAAGCAGATTAAATACTAATAATCTAGAAATAGACAAATATATTTAATATACAAATTAATAGACAAATATATTTAAAATATACAAAATCTATTTAAAAGTCCATGACATTATTAAGACTGCTGAACGAATGAATAATTGATATATCTAGCAACAAAATACTCGTGTTTGCATACTGGGAACTAAACATTCATATAGTAACTTACGTCAGAACCTATGGGGTTGAGATTCTACATCTAAATGACGCACTCTTGAAGTAGGGTACGAAGTCGAGAATTTACTTTGGTCGTTTATACATGATGCACTTCCCATGTGCGGTCTGTGACACTGAATCCTGCTACCGCTGCTGTTCTGATGACGAAAAGGTTTCGTTGCCCTACACCAATTCGGTATCATAACAATAGTGCCAGTACTTTCACAATCTCTCCTCACTCTTTCATTAATATTCTCTCTCTCTCTCTCTCTCTCTCTCTCTCTCTCTCTCTCTCTCTCTCTCTCTCTCGTTCAGGGACTACACTAAACACGTGCACGTCCTTTTGCTCTTGTAACCCACATAATAAGCCACAATTAATCCACCCATGGCAACTGCCTGTCACCAGTGAGCTTTTGTTTTATCTATGTGAGCTCCTCTTTTCTAGCCACGATTCTATGCCTCTCTTTGGAAAGCCCAATACATGGTTCAGATATCTCTCTAGGCATTGAAGCCGTGGATGTGGGTCCTCCCACTATACCTGATTTTTATTTAAAATATAAATACGAAAAGTGGAAAGAAATATTGGTATATAATCACTGAAAAATATGATATTGAACGCATTTCTTGAAAACAGTAAAAAACAATACTTAAATACAATCAATACATAAATGTGCTGTAAGCCTGAATAGAATGGATGGAAGGGTGCATGTGTTCAAAGCAAGAGCTCAGGTTTTGGGGTCCAGGAAGCCATTCAGATGCCGTCATATTTTTGCAGTCACAGGAACGCTTCGCTCTATGACCCAAAGGACGCAGTAAAAACTGTAAAACATCCCAAAATCATTATCACTGAGGGTGCTCCCTATAGTTGAGTAGAATTTCAATTTCTCCTATAAAACATACACACATGAAGGGTGGTGATTATGGAAATTATGAGAACGACATGCCGTCATTTTATAAAAACCAAGGCTTTGATGCCATAAAACTACAATGTTGAATTTGCAGAGTGGTAAGAAATTCCTGTGAACTCAAAATTACGTTAGAAGAAATTGGCGCACAATGCATAAAGGATACGCCCACAATTTGGGTAATTCTCTACCATGCTAAGAAGACTACTGTGGAAAGTCCCCTTTACTTCCATTAACTTTTCTCATGATTTACAGTACACATACACACAGACACACACACACACACACATATATATATATATATATATATATATATATATATATATATATATATATATATATATATATATATATATATATATATATATATATATATATATATATATATATATATATATATATATATATATATATATATATATATATGCAACGGATTTGAACTGAAAATTCTCTCTCTCTCTCTCTCTCTCTCTCTCTCTCTCTCTCTCTCTCTCTCTCTCTCTCTCTCTCTCTCTCTCTCTCTCAATATATATATATTTTCTCCACAAATCTGTGCCCGCAACATTCGTCTCACAACCTGGTGCATAATTTACAGTTTGCATCAGCAAAGACTCAAAGAGATCGAACTCGGGATCCTCTCTTGTGAAGAGAGAGAGACAGAGAGACAGAGAGAGAGAGATCCAACAAAAAGTTGTCATACACAAGGAGTTCCGTTATTTCCTGACTAGCTGAGAAACTGAATAAGGAACTTCTGAGATCCTGCCGTACAGAATATTTTTAGACTTAATCCTGGTGTGGGTTTTTCAGAGATGGCCGCCCAAGTGTCAAAAGAATGCATGAAAGGATCAAAAGGCAGGGTCTCGAATAAAGAAGTCAGAAAGTGAAACCTGACTAAAAGAAACGAACTGTAATAATTACTCCCAGGTGATAGCCTACCGTCTTTGTGTAATTGGGACCTATCATCACGAATTTATTGACATCATACCACTGAGAGAGAGAGAGAGAGAGAGAGAGAGAGAGAGAGAGAGAGAGAGAGAGAGAGAGACCTTGTCACTTACATAAAATTTACAAAAAAGAGAAACAGATTCAACTTAAAATAGTAAATTGAACAGAAACTGCAACAGTCAGTCACGTACAGACATGACACTGCACAAAAGCTGTTTCAGGACATCATCATCACTGGGAACAACGGCCATGTTAGGTTTTATTGCATCTTTTTCAGAATCAATTAAAGCACAATACGATGCTGTAAGTCCGCAGAGAACCGAAAGCAAGAAATCATCTCCTGAACTACTGCAGTCGCTTTTTCTTCTCCTACAGCAGCTCCAAAAATATGAAGAACATTGTTAGCATTCCCATCTAATCGTTACTGAAGAGTCAAAGCGATGTTGCGTCGCTAGGGCATAGAAGCCAGGCCACCTGTTCATGTTTGGCGTCAAGGCTTTGGACTCTAATTGGTCAGGTATGTGTGCCTTCCCAAAGCCCTCACTTGTTACTGCTACCGATCTACTAGGCTGAGGTTAGTCGTTTCAGTTACTGACAGTCACATTTTTCAATCATAAGCTTCATCACCGATGCACTTACTCCTTGCAAACATGGTAATTATTGCTTATCGCACGAACGAGTGAAATTATATTAAATATAATATATATATATATATATATATATATATATATATATATATATATATATATAATATATTATGCATATATTTATATATATATATTACATATATATATATATATATGTATATATAAAATATATACTTATGAATGAAAGGTTTTTCTTGAAACCTATAAAATATTGACTTAACTGTCTCACGGCCTTCCAAATATACCTGATAAAGGACTAAACCAGCCAAAAGAGCCCCCCGGAGCCTCATTCCCATGAAAAAAAGCCTCTTAAGCAGTCGCAGCCCTGTTCCTTCTCGATCCCAATGCCTGCTATTCATCTTTTCTTCTAGGACCACCATTTTACATTGCAGCTTTCTTTATGTGTACTTCACAGACACTATTTCAACATGTCTGACCCTCAAGTCCTTTACATTCAGCATCCATCTTCTCTTTCATAAGGGAAGTTAAACCACAACGTTGTTTTTTTTTTTTTTTTTTGCTGCAAAATACAGTATACCGCTCTCTTCTCTTTTTCACAAGTGTTCTACTCACTCTTATGACCCGCAAAGAGCTTGCTGCTTTTCTTGACTATCTTGAGCAACTCCTGAATACTTCAGTCAATCTGCCATTATCTCTCATATTCAGTGTTAACTAGTTTTACAAGATGCCGTTTTCATTCTTTATCAATACTAATCCATTCTTGTACTGCCATGCAGTTTCTTATATTCTCAGTCTTGCGCTTGCTGAAATTAGACTTCATTCATCCTCATCTTAAAAGTAGGAATCTCTTTTATTACCATGTGCAGTATTTCCAGCTGTCCTCAACATTTTTAGTTTTCTGTAAAAGAAAACTATTGTGCCGGCTTTGTCTGTCCATCCGCACTTTTCTGTCCGCCCTCAGGTCTTAAAAACTAGTGAGGCTAGAAGGCTGCAAATTGGTATATTGGTCATCCACCCTCCTATCATCAAACATACCAAACTGCAGCCCTCTAGCCTCAGTAGTTTTCATTATATTTAAGGTTAAAGTTAGCAATAATAGTGCGTCTGGCAACTATATAGGACAGGCCACCACCGGGCCGTGGTTCAAGTTTCATGGGCCGCGGCTCTTACAGCGTTATACCATGACCACCGAAAGATAGATCTATTTTCGGTGGCCTTGATTATACTTTGTACAGAAAACTTGATTGTGCCGAAGAAATTTCGGAGCATTTTTTACTTGTTATTTGGTGTTACAACTTCTGTTCTTGTACGTTCGGCGACCTCTTCAATTGCTGGTGTGTGTATGCAATGGCTCCTCTTTACCATCTGCACCTGTTTCTAACTGTTTTTTAAAATCCCAGTCGGCAATGGCTGAGGGCAATCAATCGAGAATCATTTTAGGTAACCCACCAAAAAGTAGTTTCAAATATGAGGATGACTTCAATTAGTACCGTTAACAGAATTAATTAGATCATTATTTTTGTTAATAGCATTAAGACACGGAATTCCAACGCAAGAGACGACAGCAAAATTCGAAATTAACTTGGAATAAGCACACAGTCATAGGCACATCTAAGGATGGAAGAACAGACGGTCTTCCTTTATGCATAGATATGCATGGTGGTCTACTTTTGTACTTAGTTTGACTGAAATCCCTTAAACTGTGCAGGAGCTGCGATGACAAAGTAAGAGTGACAGGCCCACTAATGGACGGACAGACAGACAGACAAGCAAACCGATGATCAGCAGTTATGCACATCTATGCACGATGGTCTACTCTGGAACGAGTTCGACTGAAATCCGGTGACAGGCGCGCTGCCGAAGAGTCAGTCAGTCAGTCAGTCAGTTAGACGGCCGGACAAACTTCTCTCCTGTCCATGCACTAAATTCAGCTAAACTCATGTCTAGACAATCTGCAACCAATGCAACACATGTAGCATCATCTGCATACTTCCATGCCAACGAGGGAGAAATTCAGGCAAACTCCTTCTATCAGCTGATGTTGAAAACAAACTAGTAAAAGGAAGGTGAGAATCAAAGGTACATACAAACAAGAAGTGAATCCCAAACATACAAATGAGACGGGACAGTACGCGAGCGAGCGAAAGGGTACAACAACATCGCCACCGAGAGCCTCTCCCGCAATCTTCAACGTGACTCATTGAGTCCATCTACCTCCTCCCCTCCTCAATGGACCCCCAACTAACATAGCAGCCAACACTCCCGAATGGCTATCAAGTTCATAACCAACGTCCCTAAACTTCAACAGTACAAGAATAATAAATATATTGTATATGGCCTTCTCTCTCAAACTTACGTACGCCACGACCTCAACCTTTACCCTTTCAAATCAACACAGATAAAATAACTGGAAATGAATCCCAGAGTAGCAATTGCTTCACGTCTTCTATTTGGGACAAATAGAAGACGTGAAGAGGGAATGACCTACTTCATTTATCGCTACCTATGATCCGGGCATTTCTTATCTTTAATACTCACCACAAAAAAATGCTGTGCATTCAGATAATGCGATGCCTGGTCTCTCAAATACGTGATACGTGATACGTGACATGTGTGTGTGTGTGTGTGTGTGTGTGTGTGTGTGTGTGTGTGTTACGAATAAAGAAGAGTGTTCCGGATAAATTCGGATCATTGACTAATAATGCATTTCTATGAAAGTTTCTCATCAGCAAAACTTGACAGAGCAGTTGAAAAAAATTAATTCCAAATTGGTTAACTCCAATAAATGTGGTATATATTGCAACATTCTACGACTTAGTAAATGACTTTATTTTCATGAGAACAACAAAACCAAAAAAGACATTTCAAAAAGAAATATCCGATTTGGCCCCCATAGCTCTTCATCTCGCGACGCCTCCAACTAAACTAAGAAATGTACCCTAACTTAATTACGGCCGCAGCCCTCGTTCCTTTCTTTCTCAGGACAAACAGCTCCTTGTCTAAATCCCTGTCCCTCATGGAAGATTCATGAGACTATGGAAGTTAAAATGATTGCGACCACCAGTAAAGGCGTCCAAAGAGCATGGCCAAGGGCATCTTCCTTTCACCCCCCGCACAGGACTTCCTCCTAAAGACTGCACTTTCCCTTGTTCCAATATTCAGTGCGCTACTCTATGACACTAGTTGGGCTGTGATGCGCTGGCCCATGTGATCTAGCTTACTTTAAGACTTCAATAAGCCCCTGGAAGACTGAAGACCACCTTCACTGTGAGACCAAGGTACAGTAGAGTCTGCACGGAGGCAAGGCGAGATCCCCTTTTCCGGATTCTTCTTCCGAAAAACTTTTGTTGGAAAGCCTACACCTTTCTTGTAGAGTACAGGGACAGTGATTATAAAGCTTTTTAAGGTGTCTTAAATATTTCCTTTGCGTCCCTATATCAGCACCAACACCAACCCGAACCTCTAAACAAAGTAAATTAATAAATAAATTAATGAATAAATAAATACCTAAACAAGCGTTGACTGTTTGCTTTCCCCTGACTAATGCCAATATACTACATTTTCCCACTGTACATAACCCCCGCTGCGCACAGCATACATATTGCTAATGTTGTATGCATGTACGCACAGCTGTAGTGTACATAAACATTAATTCATTACGAACGTAATTGAGATTGATAAGCGCCACTTGTACGTGTTATCCCATAAACAAAGCGTTAGCAAGCTCACATTGATGTGCAGGTAATAAACGAAAGCGCTACGTAGATTCTTTAATTTTACACCTTTCCTGTGTTTATTTACTTATATATTTGTAACGTGCAGTTTTGCAGCTGATTAATAATATATATGTATACACACATATAGGCTATATAAATATATATCATACACATATATAGAAGTGTGTATTTATATATATATATATTTATATATATATATATATATATATATATATATATATATATATATATATATATATATATATATATATATATATATATATATATATATATATATATATATATATATATATATATATATATGTTACAGTCAACATGCGTAATCAAAGCCCTTCTTTGGCTGAGTCGGTTGAGCTTCAGACTGTCACACGATGGGCCGGAGTTCAATTCCCGCGGCCAGCTGATGAAGAGTTAGAGGAATTTATTTCTGGTGATAGAAATTCATTTCTCGCTATACTGTGGTTCGGATTCCACAATAAGCTGTAGGTCCCGTTGCTAAGTAACCAATTGGTTCTTAGCCACGTAAAATAAGTCTAATCCTTCGGGCCAGCCCTAGGAGAGCTGTTAATCAGCTCAGTGGTCTGGTAAAACTAAGGTATATTTAACTTAACATGCGTAATCAGTCATTACACATAATGACTGAAATTTCAGTCATCACGCATAATGCACTTAGGGACATTTGATCCCCCCAGGAGCTAGTACTAAACACGGCAAAATACATTTGACCCCTCAGACTAGTACTAAACCCGGCGAAACAGTGTAGGTGACTCACTGTTTCGCCGTGTTTAGTACTAGCTCCAGGGGGGATCAAATGTCCCTAAGTGCATTACGCGTGATGACTGAAATTCAGTCATTACATTATAATGATAATGACTGATTACGTATGTTGATATGTATATATATATATATATATATATATATATATATATATATATATATATATATATATATATATATATACCGGTATATAAAATTATACGAAAAACATTGTTCAAGTAACGGTACCAGAAAACGGTAAAAACTTATTGTGCTGGGGGTTTCTTGGCCCCATTTAAAGCACACTTTGACTAACGGAGCATGACACAAGTTAGGCAATGAAACTGAATACTATCAACATACCTCCAAAGGCTGGTGAAACTCAGTTGTTGCTTCTACTATCAATTCTACCACTGTTACAAGTGCAAGAACTTTCACTTGATAACTGAAGCTACTGCACTAGTGCGCTGTCTTATCGCAGTTTACTATGGATCAAACTTGCTCACCTGGACTACAGGATACGCCACGCTCCAAAGAAATTAGAGAGAGAGAGAGAGAGAGAGAGAGAGAGAGAGAGAGAGAGAGAGAGAGAGAGAGAGAGAGAATTTCACAAACGGTTCCAAAGTTCGCCTATAAATGAAAATAAGACCTAGAGAGAAATGGCAAGCCTTGTCACAAAGGCTTCCTTAAGTGGATTCTTGACAAGAGGATTAACTTCTCTCACGAGGAAGCTACTGTGGGTACGCATTACTTTCAAGAGTGATGGAACTCATTGACCTCGCCCACCAAAACTCCATCCCAAGCAAGAAAAGATCCATTTTGAAAACCTACATGTATATTCCGTGAGAATAACGACAGAAGGAAAGAATGGTTAAACAGAACATCACCCTCGATGGTTGACTTGAAATGAACTGAATATAAGATTTAGGCCAAAAGCCGAGCACTGGGACCCATGAGGTCACTCAGCGCTAAAACGGAAATTGACACTAAAAGGTTTGAGAGGTGTAACAGGAGTAAAACCTCGCAGTTGCACTATGAATCAATTGTTACGAGAAGGTGGAAAGTAAGACGGAAGAAAGAGAATACGAAAGGAAGTACAGTAAAAGAAACGAAAGGAGTTGCAGCTAGGGGTCGATGGCACGCTGCAAAGAACCACAAGTAATGCCTACAGTGCACCGCACGATGTGCACTAACGGCATTACCCCCATACAGAGACCCTCGATTGTTGATGGTTTAAGAATTATTTTGGTGCAAACAGACCTACTACACAGCAGTATAATTCTCTTGCAACACGGAACACTAAGCAAAGACTACAGACACCAACGCTCCCATCAGGAATATGATGAATCAGTGGAAACCTGTTACTGAGTTACGAGTAGCTAAGCCTTAACAATGTAATATAGCAACGAGATATGAAATGTAAACAGAGAGTATGGTCACGATAAAAATGACAAAGAAATCACAAAGATATAAAAAAAACATTCTTCGAAGAATTATCCAGGCCAAAAATGCTTTCCACCGCCCAACACTGTCAGAAGAAATATATGGAAATCTACGAAGGAAGACGAACAGCCTACAAGAGAAACCTGATAGAAACCTAAAGACACTCATTAAAGATACCGACTGGGCGGAAAAAGCAAGGAACGACAGTGACATGAATTTGTCTGGTTAAAATGTTGGGTGAAGACTTGGTGTGTGCTTAAGCTTATGGTTTATCATTTGATATTTGATCTGGCTCTAAAGCAGGGAGGAGTCAATTGAAGGGTTGTACATACCGTCCTTTAATTTACTCCGTGCTTTTGAGCCAGTTGGGCCTAATTTTTTGGAAAACCTCTCACAGATTTACCTTTGTTTTGGTAAGTCCACTAATTCCTCAACTGTGTTGGATTCCAAGTGCATCTGTTCCTTATAATCCTCATCCTCAGGGATATCTGTATGTCACCTGTCAATTACACGGGCTTTCTTGTAACCTTATTTTTATATTTTTCATCAGTCTGCTAGTCAAGGACCATGTGTCGAAAGGCCTAGCAACCACTCCATTGTTTCACTTTTCCTTTGTGACATTTGCTTTTATATATATATATATATATATATATATATATATATATATATATATATATATATATATATATATATATATATATGCCTAATTCAGCAAGAACATCATCTAAAACTAGAATAGTATCGTGATTGTTAACGCGTCTTAGTCAAGTTTTCTAAAATCAACAGGCGATGACAAATGATGTCCAGTGCCACAAGATGAATGGAATTAACGCCACACATTAGAATCACCCAAAAGACTTCAATGAACAGCAGAACAAGTCAGTCAGTGCCACCAGTCTGTAAATGCAGACAAAAGCATAAAAAATCGCTTGTAATAAGCTATATAAAGAGACGACGTTTTCTGTTTATCTATCGAGCAACACTGCGTCACTCTACAAGTTAGGGCAATTCAAAATTCTGCTTCACAGCAAAGGTTTCTCACATATTCATAACAAAACAAATCTAAGCAAATCGATGTTTCCACTTCCAAACATAAAACAAAATTAAAAAAATTATATTTTCTTTCTGCCCTGAAATAATCTATCCTCAGAGGTAAGTCATTCCAAATTGTCTTTCAAAAACAATTGTTTAAACACTCGCGCATACTAAAACATGCATACACACATATATATAAGGCAGATATATTTCTAATGAACTTCATTCATCTCGGGAGATGACAACATTATTAACAACAGTGTGGACACCAGCACAGTCAGCGGTAACGATGGATTTAATTAGATTGCATGAATACTACCTATAGCCACTGTCAAGAAATAGAAATATAGAAGAAGCTGGTTTTTATAATAAAAATAGCAGGCTAATAAAATCCATCGTAGGTAACGCAGTTGAGTCATCTGTTATTAATCAATCATCAATGCACCGCAGTGGTAGCCATAGGCTAACGCTAAAACCAACATACAAAATTTGAAAGGGTTTTGGTATATAAATACAAACACACGAACGTACACAAACAAACAAACAATATATATATATATATATATATATATATATATATATATATATATATATATATATATATATATATATATTATATATGAGTGTATGGATGGATGGATGTATGTAAACATTATAGTGTGACTAAGCGTATGTGTATGTATTTATATGACAAAGCCTGCTGTGACGACAAAACTGTCATTGGCACGTTAATCACTACAGCCGAATGAAGGATGAAATACAGAGCAAAAAATTTCCGAAGTATCAGACGCCTGATGCACCTAATCAGGTGCCTATTGGCAGGTCAGTCTATCACCGACATCTACTACAGTACTGCCTGGGCACAGCAGTCACAGTCGGTGCCCGGGTTTTGACACAAATGTATTCTGCCCCTAAACTGATTAAGGCCAAACACTGGGATTTGCGCCTTGTGGAAGAGAAACGTATGGAACTGGAGGCTGATCATTTCCCTGTCAGCCCAAAAGTTATCACTATTTCTGGTTCTGTCATGAATGACAGACTTTGGAAATCTCTGGTAATCGGCAGGAATTCTGCAATTCCACACTAGGAGCTCCAGCTATAAAAGCATCGAGAAATTAATGAGTATGTAAATAAGGAGATATTTACGTACGCAAGTAGAAACTGGTTCACATATATAGAAATATTCAAAAGCAATAACACACACTGCAGCTTTACCCTCTCGACTTCCTTTTGTACTACGACAGCAATTATTTTCTGCCCTCCAACAACTGCCAAGCGTCCTTCACCTTTCTAATTACTTATCATCGTTCCTCGCTCTTACTTTGTCATATGGCATTCCTTATCGCTGAGCAGAGGCATATTACCCCTCAACTATCTATTGGTCACTTAAACCTATGTAATCCTTTGTGTGAACTCTATTGCCAAGGATCTATTTATTGAATTAATCGTAAGAAGACAGTCTTCTCCCAACTATTTCCGATATCGTTGTGCAAACTCCTTACCGTCCACTCGAGCATTTCATGTAACCAGTCAACTTGCCTCCAGTGTACTGTATAATGTGAGGTATTAATATCTGATCATTTGGTTTACACCGGATTTAAGCATCAGTAAAGGTACTTCACTTGTGAAACCAAAGTTTATAACTTGTATAGTCTATTAATGTTGTAAGTTTGATGATTTGACTACATATAAATATGTATATATCTGAAATGTGTATAAAATCTGATTATATTGTAGTCTACTTTATATAAAAAAAAAGATTCTATTCTCCCTCCTACATCTCAAGTCTGAGTAAACCACAAAACCGAGTTTCTCGATTTCTCTCCAAATCTCCAGCCAAGGCCTTAAGTTATGAACCGTCTCCGAACACTGGCAGCATATCTCCTTTTGCAACGGCGGCTACCTTGGTTCCTACTCCAAGTTCGTTGCTTCCATTATGCAAGAACACAGTTCTAGGATGCTTCAACTTTTCCGCTTGTCTTAATTTTTGCTCATCCACACTACCTCTTCTTCTTCTAACGCTTTCATTACTTCATATTACTTTCGTTTTTTTCTTACATAAGTAAATTTATCGTAGTTTACAACTCCTGCCCTGTGACCAGCTGAAAAATATTAATCTCTAATCATGCACCAGCTTTTTCAGCATTAAACTTTTCTCCAAGTTATTCCAAGTCCCCTCATATCATTTGATCAGAGAGAGAGAGAGAGAGAGAGAGAGAGAGAGAGAGAGAGAGAGAGAGAGAGAGAGAGAGAGAGAGAGAGAGAGATAAAGTGACGGAGAAGTAAATTTTTATCACCCTTCTGACAGGGATCTGATTTTCCATCTGTTATCAGATTTTCAGTCTGGTTTCATCTCATTCCAATATACGGAACAGTTTACACACACAAAATGCTTAGAACATCAAAAAAACACATTTGGGAGCCGAGTTCTTGCATTTCTCACAGGTCATCAGAGGTCAATAACATTGATCAATGAAAACAGTCCCAATGAAATTGTCTCGTTGACGAGTTTTCTCAACACTTACCTTAAGTTCCATGGAAAACTATACAGTATACAGCATTCGTAAGTAGAGACACTCACCTGTTGGAAAGAAAATTCAATCAGTTCATCGTCTTACTTTAACAGAATGCACACAAACTTCTAATGAAACACAGTAATATGTAAAACAAATAAAGTTACTTTAAATCCTTAAAAGCAGTGTCTAGGCATTCTAACGGAGCAAAAAATATGCCACTCTTAGATGTTCTTGACTCTTTCAGTTATGATCAGAGGTACTGAGTGGAAAGAAATTCAGTCGACAAGAACGAGTTAGGTACCAACTTGAACAACTTCCAGTTTTACTAAAAATCTAACCGACAAACAAAAGGCCCTTGAATATAAATCAGATTAACTATTACATCAGGAGAAAAGTTTTCATTCTACCACATGAACAACCTATATAATGTCCATAAAAGATCAAATAAATGTGCCATTAAAAATAAATTCTACTTGTCCTTGATGACATTTTCGCCCTTTAAAATTAGAACATCCACTGGAACCTTTTGCGAGAGCTTTGTCTCTTCCCAGAAAAAGCAGCCTTTCCTCCTCACGTCAGTGGAAAATTTCTTCTTTGAATCTTTTTGCTGTTTATTGTTCACACAAAATCTACATTTTCCTCATGACAAAAACGACGACGACAGAAGGAAGGTGTATGGCCTCAGTCATTGACGCTCTTGCCACTTATCCTGCAACACTTTTCTTTCATTGTAGAGGAGGTGGCAAGTGTACTCTTGTTATTTGGAACGCAGTGGCTATCTTCCTTACAGCAACATTAAAGTCTACCACCAGATGCTGCAAGGTATGGAGCAATTAAGCTATATACTTAAAAAACACATGCACACTTATCTCGGTCACTTCCGCTATCAATTCACTGACTCCCAATCAGCTGTGTTTCAGTTACGAATTATAAGTAATTCAAGGGTACTTCAGCTGTTCGCATAAATCTTCTGAAGGGCTAAAATTATAATTACACCCTTTATTTACATCGCCCATCAATTCCACTGTTTTTGAGAGATGAATAAGGCTCCCTCTTCATTGGCCCACCCATTATAATGTTATATCCTCTAATGGCCACTATGATGAATCCAATTTACGAAAATATTCCGGCGTTGCAACACTCTGGCCCTTCCACTGAAGAAGCATTGATGAACAATGCGATGGTGTTTTTCAACTCCAGGAGTTCTCCATTGATGGGCTACTGTTTATACAGTCACTTTAACTGCATAACAGCAATTTATAAACAATGAACATTTTTAACCTACTGTCAGATTGACAGTTTAAGGATGTTAAATTATCAGTTTTAAATGAAGGTAAAGAAAACATGACCCCAACAAGCAATTTCAGAAGCATAAAAGCACCTCAGCCAAACTTCACTGCTCTATTTTAAAAGAAGGTTCTTGGCAACAGATGGTATCAGTACTGCATACAGATGTGCTCTGAATAAAAAGGAACTCCCCGCCACATTCATCCTCCAACTGATAGTGGTGGCTGCATAGTTCAGACTAAGCCGGCTTTTTGCCAGCACCTCCCTAAGTGTGGAAAGAACGTGGTAAGAAACAATAGGGCTAGTGTGGGCTTCTGGACTCTCCTACCACTAGACACGTTTCAACAACTAAATGTGGGACGAAAGCTCAGTGGAGGAATCTTCTTACAATTTCACACAAGACTTATCAGGAGGGTGGGTACCTCCTTCATAAGTTGAACCACTCACCTCTACCTTTGCACACAACCTCTTGCTTACCTTCGCCGTCTCCACCATCCCTCAAACAAACACTTTATTGGTCTTCCTCTGCTACTTTCTTCAACACTCTCGAATGAATACACTACTTCCACAAACTTTTCGTCGTTAAATCTGCCATTAAACGTTGAGCCTTTTTTCGGAGTATTTGCATTTACGAACTTTGTAATTATTCTTTCTTTTCATTCACACCCAACATTCGCGCTTTCACTCCCACACATGAGAACTGGATTAACAGTTTCTTCAAGCACCCCATTTCTTGCTCCCATATTCACTTGTATGTATGTATGTATGTATGTATGTATGTATGTATGTATGAATATGTATGTATATAGATATATATGTATGTGTGTATATGTATATTTATATATACTGATATGGCACTGTACCATTTATATATATATATATATATATATATATATATCAATAAATAGTGCTGGATATCCAAGAACCTGTCTAATTTACCTCTAAATGTGTGCGGTGGTTGACTTGCAATAAGGGAGACAATTCTGTAGATCAATGACCGTTAGTGTGAATGACGAAGCACGAGCAATCTGAGCTGAATTATGGTAACGTCACAATGTAGGTTGGGGGAGAAAATATAAAAAACCAGATCTAGGACTGTGGTGGCAGTGAAAACTAAAAGTTTCTGGTTTTAATGTGTGACTAAATTTGGAGTCAGCCGCCTTGAGAGAGAGAGAGAGAGAGAGAGAGAGAGAGAGAGAGAGAGAGAGAGAGAGAGAGAGAGAGAAACAAACCATTATGACCTCAAAATACCGTAATTTAATTACCTAAAGTCGGAAATTATGGATGTTAAATAATTGTGGGTTTCCTCAGGCAGAGTTTTCAAAACGTTTCTGCCAATGATTTTGGTTATAGGGTTCTAAGTGAAATATATTTCGTGAAAAAACAACACTCATCTCCTAACTGGATTCTTTCTTAGAATTAGAAAACTTCCCAGTCACTATTCTTCCATGCCATGCTTGTAAGCCGCAAAGAAATGTACGTTTTAATGAAGCAGAAATCGGGTCAAGTACAAACGCTATCAGCTGGTTCCAGTGCCCAATATTAAGGCTGGTGTCAGAAACGACGTCATTTCCACGATTTTTGTTTCTCACTTTTTTTTTAACATTTATCCACTCATTTCTTTTACAAACCCCCCTCCTCCCACCCAAAAATTAAATAAGTACTCATTTCTCCATCCCCAGAGAGACTGTTGTTGGAGATTAATTATAAATCTGACATTATAAAATGACACGAGATTACGTATCAAAGTCAGTGTACGAAGGATTTTTTTAGAAGTTCATAAACTATGAAATACATCCATATGAGCTTCTTTCATGAAGAGAGAAAATACAGTAGGACTATTCATTCCTTAAAATAGAACATCCGGGCAACAGGTGTCTCCCTGCCCGAGCAATACTAGAAATAAAAATAATTCTTGGCAAAAGTCGCATGACAGCTTCCACTAACATGCTTAGACGATTAACAAGTTCTCTGAATGTAATGTTACAAGACATTTCGACAATCATACGTGTAAACAAGTAACTACTCAGCATAACTGGGAACACATTTGCCGCTACAATATACGATTTCATAGGCAAATAAAGAAAAAGAATGGTTAATCAAATGTCACACATAATTATTGCTTCACAAAGGACCCTTCCGGAGAATGTGATAGGTTCGCATGACCTCTACGACTCAAGTCCAATCATATAGCAAGAATACATTCTCACCAATTACTAACGCGAGTCCTGGGGTCACGTGTGCTTAACACGGACAGTTAAAAAAACAAAAAGTTACTTCGTGGTAGCTCAGCAGTCCACGTGACCCTTGCAACTGTTTGGTAGACCGGTCAGCGCAACAGCGTAAAGTAAAATTCTAATTCATCTTTTTCCCCTGCTACTTTAAATTGTTTCCATGCAACTGGGACCAGTCAACATTAACAGTACAAAAAACTAAAATCCCTAACGCCCCCCCCCGCACCAAAAAAAAAACACTCAATCAAAAATGCAAGGCAGAATTATTTCTAAGTAATGAAAAGAAACAGGATTTTGGACTACCCATAGAAATATGAAGACTCCATTAACCTGCCCTCTAATTAAGATACAGCTGCCAAAAATAAAGCAATCTTTGACAGCTCCTGATCGAAAAACAAACTAAACACCCAAAACGTAGGAAAACTTGTCTGTCGTTACTTCGTGGCGAATATCAACACCGTACGCGATCGGAAGATGAAAACAACGAAACCAGACTTATCTATATTGCACCTTGGATCCCCGACTAGCAAGCGCCTCCCTGGACTAGCCTATACTGCATATGGGATTCTATCCCGCAATCACATACCTTAATATCTGCAACGTGTCAGTTTTACGTTAACAATCTGCACTGGGTGTGCGTGGGTGTGAGAGAGAGAGAGAGAGAGAGAGAGAGAGAGAGAGAGAGAGAGAGAGAGAGAGATATGGTGCTGACTTTCGATATCAAAACCAATAAATATTATTGTAAAAATAGAAAAAGGTGGGAGGACAACCGACTACATGCCTCTCTCTCTCTCTCTCTCTCTCTCTCTCTCTCTCTCTCTCTCTCTCTCTCTATTCGGAACAAAGTAGATCTCTTCAAAGCATTGATAGCAAGTGAAGAATTAGACATAATAGGTATCACAGAAACATGGATACAAAAGGCAACAAGAGACTTTGTAGGAGAGTACCAAATAGCAGGATATAAATTGTTCAAAAAAGATAGACCCAGTAAAAAAGGTGGAGGCGTTATGTTATATGTCAAAGACCATTCAATCTAATAGTGTAAAATTACAACCACTCAAGAAGTAGTTGGCATCAATATAAGCAGTTTAGAGAAGAAGCTGACTCTAATACTAGTGTACAGACCTCCCCACCAACCACAAATGTCCGACGAGTAGCTGTATGCATTACTAGGACAAGAAGTAACAACAAACTCTGCATAATAATGGGAGATTTCAATGCAGCAGTACACTGGGACACTATGACCTCCACATCAAACTTAGAGGGAAAGAGACTTAGAATTTGTCAAAAATGAATTTCTCCGCAAATGGGTTGACAAATCCACTAGAGGAGACTACGTACTAGACATCGTCCTATCAACAGAGAATAACCTAGTGTCTGACCTTCCAGTAGGTGCAGAAGTCCATAGATTCTATTGGTTTTTTTCGAGAGGTTTTATAAAATCATATTAAAAGCAACTATCAATATTAAGGGAGGGACGGCAGTACTTGTTAATAGGAAGATAGACGTAATAGTTGAAAATGTGTATTTACATTCAACGTCAAGACTATGTAAAGTGTCGTTAAAGTATCAAAGCAAGGTTATAGATATTGTGAATATATATGCTCATTCAGGAAATAAATTCCATAAAGAGAGAGAGGAATTTTTTGAGAAGGATTTGCTATCACTTACACAGAATAATCGTGATAAGGCGATTATTGTGGGAGATTGGAATTGTATCATTAATGACATGGACTCTTCCCATCCAAAAAATTCTTGTTTATCGAATGTTTTGAAGAATATTGTTGACGCTGTGAAGATAAAGGATGTCCATAACATCCGTCATAGGTTACCCGAGTACAACTTTGTTAAAGGGAATTATGCAGCGCGTCTGGACAGGATTTATATGCAGATAGACAGAAATAGTGTCACAGAAACTAAAACTGTTCCAATGTCGTTTTCAGACCACTCTTGTTTCCTGTGTGATATAAGATTAGGCTACCTGATGTAGTACAGTTAGGGAAATCCTACTGGAAGCTTAATTGTTCAGTTCTAACAGACACCGAAATCAAAGAAAACTTTAAACAAGAGTGGACTGAGTTACAGAAGAAAAGGGATGATTATGCTAATATAATTATTACTGTGGTGGGATATTCTGGTTAAAGAGGAAGTTAAAAAGTTTTATATGAAAGCTTGTTCTATTAAGAAACAACAGAGATTTGGTACGTTAAACTTGTTAGAAAGTAGACTACGATACTTATATGAGGCTTCTTATCAGACCGGAAACCCTAACATGTTAGAAATCAATAATGTGAAAAAGAAAATTGAGGAAATAAGAGATAAATTTGCAGAAGGTATCAAGGTTCGATCCCGTTTGCTAAATCTTCAAAATGATGAGAAAGTTTCAAAATTTGTAATAGCCAAACAGCAAGAATTCATGGCGAAGAAAGTAATTACTTGTTTAAAAGATAATAAGGAGAATAGACTTCAATCCTCGGCTAGTATAAATAATTATGTTAATTCCTTATATTCTGAGTTATATAGTTCAAGGCCAGTTAATAATGAAATGCAAGAAAAGTTTTTATCCTTCTTAAAAATAAAGCTTGATGACAGTGATGGGGAAGAGTTGAATAAGGATTATTCAAAAGGGGAAACTTTGAAAGTTATCAAAAGTTTTAAGAAGAATCGTATACCTGGAATCGATGGTCTGCTAGTGGAGTTTTATTTAGAGAATTGGGATGTAATTGGGGATGAATTTTCTTCACTGGTAAAGTATGTAATGAGAAATAAGGTGATTTCAGTTTCGCAAAGGAAAGGAGTCATTACATAAAGGCGGAGATGAAAAAGAGCTGAAGAATTGGAGACCAATTTCTCTCCTTTGTGTTGATTATAAAATAATTTCTAAATTTTAGCTATTCGTATGAAAGTGTTAGACAAAGTGATTGATACTAATCAGTTCTGCTGTATTCCAGGACGAAGCATTGTTCAATGTAATATGTTGATCAGGGATGTTATGTATTATGTTAATTCTCTTGATATGAACGCTGCCTTTCTTAAATTTGACTGGTATAAGGTTTTTGATATGGTAAATACAGAATTTTTGTTTAAGTCTTTGAAGTGTCTACGGTTTGGAGACGAATTTGTAGGGAAAATAAGCATGCTATATAATCAAACAGAAAGTGCAATGTGTGTAAATAATAATATAACTGCCTTTTTCCCCATAACAAGGTCATTTAGACAAGGATGTCCACTTAGCATGATGTTATTTGCAGTCTATCAAGAATCGTTCTTTCTATAATTAAGGAAAACATTAATGTGAAACCCTTAGTCTTACCTGATCACACTACTCTCAAAGCAGTTGGTTATGCTGATGATAATAATATTATAATCACATCAGAAGATAGTTTAAGAGAAGTTGATAAAATTGTGCAGGAATTTGAATTAGCTACAAATAGCAAAATTAATAGGAATGAAAAGTCAAGACTATTCAGCATGGGTGGTTGGAAGAATAAAAGGGACTGGCCCCTTACATGGATACGGCAGGATGTTACTTCTTTGTTCACTTTCGGTATCCATCATTGTAATGATTATAAGGAAAGTCTAAAGAATAATTGGGAACATGTCATAAGTAAAATAGATAACCATTTGAAAGTGCTTCATGCAAGGAAATTGAACCTTTTCCAGAGGACGTCATATGCAAATGCGTGCATTCTGGGAAAAATTTGGTATATTGCTCATGTGTATCCCTTGACTCATAATTATGGCATCAGAGTTGAGAGACTAGTTTTTAGATATGTTTGGTGTGGTAGATATGAACCAATTAAATGATCTACAATGAATAGAGGTAGGACTGAAGGTGGTTTGGCTGTTTTCGATGTGAGAGCTAAAGCTAATGCTATTATTGTTAATACCTTTTTAAAAACTGTCATATTGAATAAGGGTCCTCAGAGCTTAATTCTGCATTATTGTTATTTTAGGTTGCGTAAGTTCTTTGATTTAGGTTTTAAAGCTCCACAAATATTTTGCTATCCCACACCATATTACAGTTATACTATTGGCTTTATAGTTAAACTTAAGGAGGTTCATAATTTTCCAACATTATCTAATAAGAGTGTTTACCAATGTTTTTTAAACAAACGTGACATATCTGTAGCATGTAAATGTCCTTCATTTGATTGGAAAGTAATATGGAAGAATTTTTGTGACACTGACCGGTTCGTGGGAAAGGAGATTGTCTTCAAGCATCTTCATGATGTACTACCAGTGAAAAAACGTCTTCACTTTTTAAATTTATCAAGCAATTCCTTATGTGAAATATGTAAAATAGAGGAGAGTGCTATTCATCTTTTTTATTTTTGTAAAAGAACTGAACCAGTTTTCAAATGGCTGAGAAATGTACTTAAAAACATTTGTAATTTTGAGCCAGAGAACAATGTGAAATTTTTATATTTTGGCTTTAATACCAAAGATAATTGTAAGAAGAATGTGTGTATATTTTTATTGTGTTCTTATATATATACGATATGGTGTACTAGGAATGATTTGAATATGATTGCAAATGACATCATAAGGTTACTTATTAATAATATCAATAATAACGGGAGAGATTTATATTTGATACAGGGTAACAGAATAAAGAATTAATATGGTTCATTTTTAGAACAATTAGAATTTTGAAATATGAGAACATTAATTTAAATTAATTAATTAATTTTGTATACATTTTTTTATGTAAAAAGAATAGGTTATAGAAGTTGCTAATTGTAAATAACTTTCTTTTTGGTTATGTATAACTTACTACGTAAATCTACTCTTATGTATCTCAAGATTGTAAGCCTTTAAATATAAGCCTTTAAATAAATAAAAAAAAAGAAGTAGGTGCAAATTTAGGCAAAAGCGACGACCATAAAATCATTACATTTCATGTTAATATTCGCCATGAAAAGGAAAAGGAGATACCAAAGAGATTAGACTGCCGTCGAGGAGACCTAAAAAAACTAAAGGAGTATGTTAAAAATCTTGAGTACGACAAGCACACAGACATAGATAACTACTGGGAGGGAAGCCTTTCTAGAAGAATACACAGAAAAACGCTCCAGATGTATATCATTAAAGCAAATACAAAGTAACGGCAACCCTCACCCTAAGTGGTTCAACAGAGAAATTAAAAATAAAATGAGAAAGAGACACACTGCACTAATCAACACCCAACACCAGAAGAAGCAAGCAGGCATAAAGAACTCTGTAGAATTGTGGACAAATTAGTAAGAAATGCAAAGATAAACGAGGATACGAGAGTTGCATCAATTTGTAAGGAAAACCCAAAAGAATTTTTGCGCATGTTTATAGCAGGAAGCCAATAAAAAAAATAGCATAGGTCCCTTAAGAGACAACAGAGGAAACCTAGTGAACTCAGACTTGGAAAAAGCGGAGTTATTGAATAAATTTTTTACTAGTGTTTTCACAATTGAAGACACTACCTCAATCCCTTATGAAGGGGCAGAACCGCTTGACAAAATAATACTTACAGAAGACGTTAAAAACAAAATATAAAAACTAAAGTTTAAATCTCCTGGCCCGGATGGGATTCATCCAAGAGAAATTAAAGAGTTAAAAGAGGAGATAGTTCCTCACCTATACAAACTCTACAGAAAAACTGCAGAACAACAAAAGGCACCAAAAGGATGGACACTAGGTCACGTGCACCCAGTTTACAAAAAAAGGTCCAAGAGAAGAGCCAGGAAATTCTAGACCTATCTGTCTAACGTCAGTCCCTTGTAAGATTTTTGAGTCCATAATTGCAGATCAAATTGTGGATCACACTGATAGAAACAACCTGTTGTTAAACAGTCAACACAGCTTCAGACAAAACAAATCCTGCCTATCAGACCTCTTGGGGTTTTTTTTCATAAGCTTGGTATTTACGACAGTATAGAGCAATAGATATACTCTACTTAGATTTCCAAAAGGCCTTTGACAAAGTTCCACACAAGAAACTAATGATAAAAGTTATAACTTTAGGAATTGTAGGAGAAATAGCAGACTGGACTGAAGGCTGGCTAACTGACAGAAAACAGAGAGTCGTAATAAACGGTGAGGAATCAGAATGGGTAGATGTGACAAGCGGAGTTCCTCAGGGTTCTGTCCTTGTCCCACTCTTGTTTTTGATGGCAAATGCCTTTTAACTTGGATAAGTGTAGTGTTACAAATAGGAACAAACAACCTTCATGTCAACTATATGCTGCTTGGGAATGACATAAATAGTGTAGAACAAGAGGACCTTGGAGTCATTATTACCAAGGACTTGAAATCCACAAAAACATGCATAAAAGCTGAAAATAAGGCACAGAAACTAGTGGGATACATTAAGAGGCAGTTCAAATACAAAAACAAGGAAACGGTGCTGCAGCTCTACACATCCATAGTTAGACCTCATCTTGAATATGCAGTACAGTTTTGGTCACCAACACTAAGAAAGGACATAAATATATTAGAAGGCAAATAGGTTACCAAAGACGACTAGAGAGCCTGAACATGTATGGTTTAGAAACACGAAGACTGCGAGGACAACTCATAGAAACATTCAAAATACTGAAAGGCATAACAAAAATAGACAGTACCCTCCTCACATTAAACGAAAACCAGACACGAAATAATGGATGGAAACTAGAACTGAAGAGATACCACACATCTCATTGCGGGAACTTCTTCACATACAAGTTATGTGACACATGGAATAAACTAGCAACAGTGTGGAAGGGTTTAAAAGAAAGCTAGACAAAATCATTAGAACACTGTGAATGAGCAGTAAAACCTGCTCCTAGAGATAAGTGGATGGACTAAAAAGTCTTTGAGACATCCTAATCCTTGTAACTTCTTGTAACTCTCTCTCTCTTACCGCTAGTTGAAGATTTTTATCTGTATCCTGCTAAATGAATCATTAAACGACTTCCCATTTCTCTCCTCTGTCTGTTGCCAGTAGCAAAGGTAAAGTTGTTGTTGAGCACTCGAAAATGAAACAAACTATTTACTGATGTTTATACATATCAATAAAACGGGTACTACTTCAGGTTTCATAATTTTACCAAGGAACAATATTTTACATCTATAAATAAATATAATATATATACATATATATATATATATATTTATATATATATATATATATATATATATATATATATATATATATATATATATATATATATATATATATATATATATATATATATATATATATATATGTATGTATAAAACAATCATTTATTCAGCAAAATCTCTCTCTCTCTCTCTCTCTCTCTCTCTCTCTCTCTCTCTCTCTCTCTCTCTCTCTCTCTCTCTCTCTCTCTCTCTCTCTATAAAAAGCACACCTAAATATAGATGCGTATACAGCACACACAAATATACCTTTAAACACACACGTATGATAGCACAAAACTATGATGGATACCAACATATATGCAAAGGAAAATGGAAAAATGAGTTCACTTACAATTCAAAAGTAGTATACAACTTTCAAGAGTAAAACGTGTTCTAAACCTTTCTGATAACTATCAATGTAAGGTGGTTTTCAATTAATAAAATTGGTACATAACAAAAAGTATTTATCTCCTTCAGTGCCTATAAATTCAAAACGAAATCACAAGCGCTCAAGACTGTTATATCATAATGAGTTTTCAATGACGCTACAACAGCATCAATGACCTTACAGAAGCCATCCAAAACTCTGAAAACCTTGGAGCACGCGGTCCTATCAAAAGAAATTTATTGTTTTTGTCTGAGGCTATATTAATTTATGTCTACGAGAGCAAAACACTAAAGCAACATTACTACAGGTGTCATTTGCGGCCATCCAGAGTTACAAATAAATTTAAATGTCCAATAGCAAATCTGAAGGCCAAGAGATGCAAACTCAAAACCCGTATGATGCGTGCATTCACTTGAGGTCCGTCAAATTTTTTAGACATTGTCACCTACAGAAATGAGGTTTTCAGACATAAAAGTTTCACTGGATAGTTTGCAAGGACATGAAACGTCTCAAATTTGATGGGTACTGTTCAGAATGTCTAAAGCTCATGAATTTCATTGGGTAGGTTTGTGAACGTTACTAGGCATCTATAACAGTCTTAAATTCGATGATAAAGAATGACAGGAATCTGAGGCTACATGAGCGTTGAAATGAATTTACTGAATGATATTTATTTTGCACCTTGTCGCAAACTTGATGCTTTGGTAACGAAAACTGAGTAGTGTAAAGCGTTAGAAAACTGACAAAAAGTTATTTTTGTCGGTTTCCTAACGCCTATGTTTATCAATTTTCCTGTGAAGAAATGCAACTTTCCAGGGTCACAATTTACTTTTGTTACGGAAACGGACAGTTGCTTCTCCTCTAAGAGGAAAAAGCAAACAAAGGGGTCGTATATGTAATCCACCGGCTCTCTCAGCCTATTTTTTATTTCCTGCAACGCCATAAAATAAATATCAACTGCCCAGCCAACACATACGACACATCCTAAAATACACAAGACAAAATTAAACTCGAATACTTATTAAAAAAAAAAAGTGGGGGGAGGGGCTGCTTCCATAGGTTCGATGAAAACCAAAAATAGCGACCAAGATTTGTCGAAGAAAAAATATATAACTCACTTATTCATTTAATTTAAATATTCTTAATTGTGAAACTGACTCAGAAAAAAAAGGAGTTACACAAAATACTCGGCTAAATGCAAAGGCCTTCCATTTGCATGTTGCCAACTCTCTCTCTCTCTCTCTCTCTCTCTCTCTCTCTCTCTCTCTCTCTCTCTCTCTCTCTCTCTCTCTGTTTCATTATTAGTGTTTTCCACAGACAAAAACCGGCTTTCGCATGCGTACGACACCAAGGCTTAATTTAACAAACCTGCACAAAGAATATTATACATCATGAACGTAAACCATTTGCAGGAAAAAACTTTTCTTATGAACTCTCATTGAGAAAGTAGCTGTAGTTAAAAAAAAAGAGCTAAAAACAAATAGTTTATGCTCCTCACATCTATAATCCAGCAAGACTCTCTTTTTCAAGGATTCGTGTACGATATTTTGAAATCCACATGCCCTTGGAACTTATAAAATGCGAATAAAAAAAAGGGCCCAAAGTCTTCAGTACTGACAACACATAAAGGAAACATTCCTGATCAGCAACTGTGACTTTGGATTAATAGTGTAACCTATGTGCGTGCATGTACGAATAATTACATTCTGTTTATATATCATCTACACCAAACCTACACAAAAGGTGGAGATTTGTATTGTTTGTTTCCACTGTTGAAAAAGTTAATAAGTGGTGTGAAAACATCTTATTGTCTTCGCACTCGTCTTGCTGTTATTATTTTACTTTTTTACCCTAACCGTGATCTTCCCTTACTGTTGAAGTGCATTACTTTAGCATATAGGGTATGGTTTTTAGCAAGTTATCTTAGTTGTTGTGACAACATTAACAATGAATTTCCGGTAAATAATTGGGCGGACTTCGCACTGACACAATAAAAAAAAAAACACTGCACTAGTTAAGATTCACTTTTTCTTCTGGAAGGTGATTTACAAAACCTTTCTTTTCCTCACAAGGTGCACTGTAGGCATTACTAATGGGTGTTCGCAGCATCCCCTCGTTCCCCAGCTGCACTCACTCTTCAGCCTCTTGCTTTTCCACCTTCCTCTTCAGTCTTGCTGTCGAGCCTCTCCAATCGTTGCTTCTCAGTGCAACTGTGTGGTTTTTTCCCCAGGTCCACCTTCAGCATCATTTATTTTCTTGAGCTCTTTATCTCGCTGTCCAACTACTGAATGGGCGAAAGTGCCCCAGTGCTTGGCTTGGCAGTCTCAATTTCATAGAAATTTCGCTCTTTCTTTTCTCATGAACCACCTAACTTCGAGGACATCATAACCAGATTTAAAATAGCAGAGGGGAAGACTGCGTGTCGATACGATATACCGGTATCGTATTCTAACCTAAAAACAGCAGCAATACAGTGTATTCGTCTGCTGACGAACGCTTTAAAAAAGGTCGAATTAGTTAACAGATTTGTCCTTTTCTTTGTCAGCTTATATCTGCAGACAATGAGAAGACACTGAAAGATAACGAACATCGAATAAAAAGGTAAGAAAACAATAATAACTAAATCACCGTAATATTCTATCACAGCTATTTCTTACACGTATCTGATCATATATGTACACGCGGTATTGTATGTGTACGTGAGGCGCGCGCGCGCGAGAGAGAGAGAAGTTAAGTATATCTTAGTTTAACCAGACCACTGAGCTGATTAACAGCTCTCCTAGGGCTGGCCCGAAGGATTAGATTTATTTTACGTGGCTAAGAGCCAACTGGTTACCTAGCAACGGGACCTACAGCTTATTGTGGAATCCGAACCACATTATGACGAGAAATGAATTTCTATCACCGGAAATAAATTCCTCTCATTCTTCATTGGTCGGTCGGAGAGTCGAACGCTGGGGCAACAGCGTGCTAGCCAAAGAGAGAGAGATTGCTTTTCTGCTGGTACTCACAATTCATCTAAATTTACGGAAAGAACATAAGCAATGGTCTTCCGTGGGACACAAAAACTGTATAAGGCCAACAGCCGCCACAGAATGTCATACAAAATTCAGCTCCGACCTGATCATCAAGAAGAAAACATTTAAGCATTTCTGCATCATTAGCAAGAATGTGACGAACTTTATCCGACACTGAACAGGATTTGGAAAAGGGAAAAAATAGACATCATTACGGGATAAGGTTCCCAGCCGAAATGAACGGAGTATTTTCATTGTAAAGCCAAATGAATGTGTGTGTCCTTTGGCACTCGCCCTCAGACATGTGTTCATGTTCATTAGACCCTTCTCTTTACTCAAGGCAGTCAAGATTCGACCCGTCCTGGCAGTCCGCCACAAATTGTTTATGGAAATCTCACTCAAGAATAATGAAAAAACTGCAGGACAGAAGATTAACTGCAACACTAGTCTTGAATACTGCAATTATACGAGCGTTCATGATCCTCATACTTGGGTATGTAAGCCATGCATACTGACACGTACTGTAGGCATATATGTGATCAGTTTGATTACTGTCAAATTGATAGTAGTAAGCCATCATCACTGGTGAGTCAAGAACCGGGTTACGATAATGAATCATTTCCGGGCTTGGGATTGTCCATGAACCAATGGCATTTTATTGAAGGAGGAACTCAGAACTTTTGCCTAAGCTTAAATTCAACGCGGTAATTAGATAACTGCGGCTTTGTGCCAGCGTGGGTTCCTTCTCCTTTAAACAGCCCGTAAGAAAACAATAAAACAATTTCAATGTTTCTCGTTTCTTTCGCCTGGAATTTTTATACAACAATAACAACAGGTAAGAAATGCGCCGAAGTTTCTTCGGCGCAATCAAATTTTCTGGACAGTGTATATGCTGTATTGAAATTCTCAGCCACGGCCTATGAAAATCAGCCGCGGCCCATGAAAATTTCAGTCACGGCCTGGTGGTGGCCTGTGTTCCTAGGAGGACCAAATCGAAATTGCAAAAGCTACCAAATCGAGGATTTAGACGAGCCTCTCGACGAGCCGCCGTGTCACGATCTTGTTGCAACTGTCTTCGATTGACATCACTAGGAGCCTCTCAATGTGCTTTGGTATGAAACTCTCAGCTACGACCGGACAGCGCTCAGTTGCTCCCCAGATGCAGTCAAGTGAAGGTGCGTCGGCGACGCTTCCGGAAAGCAATGCCAGACGCACGATCCAATGCTAAACTTAACCTTAAATAAAATAAAAACTACTGAGGCTAGAGGGCTGCAATTTGGTATGCTTGATGACTGGATGGTGGATGATCAACATACCAATTTGCAGCCCTCTAGCCTCAGTAGTTTTTAAGATCTGAGGGCGGACGGACAGACAAAACCATCTCAATAGTTTTCTTTTAGAGAAAACTAATAACCTTATAAGAACTGAAGTGCGTCTCTCAAAAAACTAATAACCTTATAAGAACTGAAGTGCGTCTCTCATCAGAAGTTGGATATTTAGAGCCGCTAATGAGGGTAGAACTCAGTGGTCAACCAGGTTTAAGTACTTATTAGGAACTCTTCGAGGCTTAGTGACCTTGTTCTCCTGTACATGCAGCGCATTTCATTTGGTAGAAAGGAGCGTGACAGTCAGTCACAACTACGGTCCTCTGTGAACACGCAGCATTTACGACTCAAGAAAATTATCCATTCTACGAGACAATAAGACTTGACGGTGATAAAAATACAATCAATTCTTATTTTAACTTCATTT
The DNA here is from genome assembly GCF_040412425.1 of Macrobrachium rosenbergii. NCBI lineage: Eukaryota > Metazoa > Arthropoda > Malacostraca > Decapoda > Palaemonidae > Macrobrachium > Macrobrachium rosenbergii. The sequence goes on along the minus strand of NC_089762.1, from coordinate 13,646,468 downwards.
CAAATATTCTGTCATTCTTTTTAACGAAGATCATCATTTCATATATCTGCATTATGACAAACGTGTCACCTGATAAATCGCATTCTCACACCTAAGACGCATTTTCGTCCGATTCAATTCGAGTATCCTTCTCACTAATCATCTCAGTGGTCTGGTAAAACTAAGGTATACTTCTTTTTACTTCTCACTAAAAATGGGAATTCGTTGAATTACTCATTTCTTAACTCACTCTCTCTCTCTCTCTCTCTCTCTCTCTCTCTCTCTCTCTCTCTCTCTCTCTCTCTCTCTCTCCTACAAATTAAATCAAATTCTAATTCAGTGAAACATCACATAAAAGCATTTCTTAAATGGAGCAATTCAAGATAAACAAGTCATATTTACGTACATGGTGACACACAGATTTAGTAAATAACACAGACGAGAGAGAGAGAGAGAGAGAGAGAGAGAGAGAGAGAGAGAGAGAGAGAGAGAGAGAGAGAGAGATTTTGAAGTTAAGCAAAAGCAGCTTCAAAAATGAGAAAAGATGATGGGCTTGAAATTTATTTAAACAAAAATGTTGCGCACACGAATGGTGCATACACGATCCTCTGGATAGATTCATGTCCTTTGTATACACACCTTAGGTTTACATGGCTTACTTCCCTATTCCCATTACTGGGTGATTATATATCTTAGCAACGACCCGATCTCGGTCCCAGCATTTGTTAACTGACACACGTAAACGAAGCAAGTTACTCCCGGCCACGAACAAACCGGGCCCTAACACCCTTCCTCCCCCCCCCCCAACACACACACACACACACACACACACAGATCAAGCTTCTCGCTGCAGGTGGTGAGCACTCACTTCGAATCTACCAAATCTATAGATCGCCAACACATCCAAGACCGTTCACGTAGATGTGTTGCAACAACAATCAGTTAATATGTCAAAGTATACTACTGTATAGTGTATTCCCTGCCTGAGCGTACATATATGCACTCATACCCTACTTAGGTGAGTTGCCGTCAATCTAGAAAGAATTACTAAATCAACAAGAGAATTACTGCAAAGCAAGCAAGATGGGCTATACACATAATCAGATTTTGCCTGAGGTTCAAATAGCCTTCTTCATGCGTATTTACTTTTCACGTATATGTCATATTCACCAAGCTTTGAGAAACACTGAAAATTCTCCCTGTGAATTTATCTATAAAGTAGCCTAAATCCTGATATCTAGACCTCTTATAAAATGCTGTTTACATTTATTCTCGTCTGCTTTGCTTTCAGTACATTCAATAACTAAACGGGGTGCCAGTGTGTAATATTTCAAAAACCCAGTGTTGGACTAAAGCACCAAATTTGACGTTAAAGGAGAGAATTAAACAAAAAGTCCACAACAATACTCGTGAATAAATATTTTCATCCATTTTGTAATCACTGTCGATGTCCTTTCCAGTAAAAAAAGTCATTTGCTGATTCCATTCAAAACATTATTCTGTGAACCACAACAAGCACATATACAAAAACAGGGAAAGAGCCGTCTCAAAGAACAGGCAGCAAGTCGAAGCGACATAATGCAATTCCCAAAGTATTAGAAGCACTTCAAGTACAGCATGCAGCAAAGTTGGGTTTACCTTTTAGAGAGCTGCACATGAACGAAAAAAGCTCTCTCTCTCTCTCTCTCTCTCTCTCTCTCTCTCTCTCTCTCTCTCTCTCTCATCTCAAGCGGCTGTTATGTTTCCAGTTAATCCGACTTCAGTCATACCAAATGTAATCATTCCTATCATTGCCTCTTGGTTAACAGAACAGCTCAGCTTAAACATAATACTTCACTTTTAGCTTTAATGGTTCGTACAAATTTGTTAGTTTATGACCATTCTGGGATTCTCAGAGCTTAAATACTGGAGGCAAACAAGGAAGCAAAATGTGGAGACAGAGAGAGAGAGAGAGAGAGAGAGAGAGAGAGAGAGAGAGAGAGAGAGAGAGAGAGAGACGCTGTGTGCGTAAAGAGCCACAGGCTAAATATAGCACGATCGCACTTGTTATGAGTGAAGAGGAGATTTTCAAATCTTCCTAAACCGACTAATCCATCCCCAACCGTCCTCCCCTTCCACTCTCCACACACACACACCCCTCCCTCCCCGTCCATCACACATTAACCTCAGCGAGCGATTCCATCAAGAGGGAGTCAAGGCTCAATCATGGCCGGTTTCAATTGCATCAATATTACACTTCATGGTCATGAATGAAAAAGAAAGGAAAAAAAAATAAGGGTGAGGGACTGAGGTCTTGTCATGTAGATGAGTCACTCATGCAGCAAGGGAACACTTCCTAGTAGCATAGCTGGCGTGACAATCTGACTTTCAGTGAAACCTCCCGAATCACAGTGTTATCAGTTAAAACTCCTCTTCATTCTCGAGAACACCAGCAAGGTTTGGTATATCAGCGCAAGAGTACTTTACTCCGGCGCATTCAGCTTCTAGGACGAGGACGACACACTACGTGCCCTCTTTACCTATCCTATCCTAACCTGCATCAGTAAGTGGAGACGTTTCATACTTTCAGCACAATATCTAGAGGACAAAATAAGTGTACTTCCATGCAAGATCAATTATGCAGTTAATGACCGACGCCAACTCTTCCTCAGGGGCAGGTTCACAGAAATTTGTCAACTAATGAACACGACAAATAAAACTACAGTATAAAAAGAGGCACCCCACAGACTACACACCACTAAAGCAATCACTCTGGCTACTCAAACACTCTGTCCCTTTAATGTTTTGTTTCGTGAATACTGCGGCGCAATCTGAATAAACAAATAATCTGTACCACTTAGGCTTCTTTCACAAGCAGCAGGACGCTGCCTTTTCGTTTAAAGAGGAACAAGTAAAAGTAACAAGAAACAAAGGAGAACAATAATTCTTGCATCCAGTCCTTAATCAGTTCCACACTAAAATCAATATCATTATTTCTAAGGCTAGTAAATTCAAAATTTTCAAAATTATCAAAACAATTCGTAAAAATCCGATAATGAGTTATCGTGCTCCGGCTAACAGAGGTAACGACACAAATAGTCGAGCAACCTTCAGACAACCAGACTATAGCCACCAGCATACACAGCATCAGCGACAATGTCAGAATCTGCAGACTGGGCGTTATTTCCTCTGTATTTCCTAGCCAGGTTTTCTGTGACTGCTAGACAATACTACAGTACGTATCCTTGTCGACAGCACCTTAGAATCAATGGAAGAAAAAGTGGCTCTCCGGAAAACCAAGAGCAGACACAACAAAGTAATGACAAAGCTTTAGCAACCACAGCTGATCGGCGAACACTTACGACGACTGTTGCCATGGGGTAAAGTGCTATCACATGAAACAACCAATAATCACGACCTTGAGAAGAATGACTCACACACAGTCATCGGTGACACGGGAGCACGTGTAACAGATGTGACACCAAGACCTCCACGACCTTCCTCCTACATGATGCTGAATACAAAAACCCACTCTGAAAATGATTCCTTTACCCGTTCTTGCTCCCCTCAACATGTCCTCGTTTCTCTTCACCTCTCTGAGAAACCATCCAAATAATTTTTAATTTATTCTTTTTATGGCAACAGTAATGACCATTCAGTGACGAGTTTATTCCTGATTCTATATTGACTATCCATGCTCTCTCTCTCTCTCTCTCTCTCTCTCTCTCTCTCTCTCTCTCTCTCTCTCTCTCTCTCTCAAAAGCACAAACACAACCCTACAAAGAACTAACCAAAATATTTTCTATAGGACTAAGAAGAATATTTTTTTCACAGACACTCAATCAGTGAATGAAATACAGAGATAATGCTCGGAGAATACGATATCACTTGGAATTATTTTCTTTAGCGAGAACAAACGAAACATTACCGAATCTGATGCGTATATCGATGCTTATTTAGATGCAACTTTCCGTATTCTTTGAAACACAGTCCTTTCATTTGAATGAAGCCATTTTTCCCCCTTTTTTAAACAGGTATCTTTTAGAGAAGGACGACAATAATGAAAGAACAAAAATAACCCTCTTGTTTTTAAAGCTACATTTTCTTGGTTTCCAGGCTATCAGTGCGGCTTGACTTCTGACCTACAACTGTTCAAAGGCATCCAGGATGTGACGCAGCATATTCAATTCATTTTCAAATAGAGCCACCTCCTGTTAGGAGATGGAATTGGGAGAAATATCACCCAGGTTCTCACCATAAAATTCGCGATGTCTTTAGCAGACTGTAACATGACGATGACAACTACCACATAAAGAAAATCTAATAGAAACTAGAATAAATAAGATAATGAAAGACATTCATCCCTACAATTTTTCATGAGGCTTCATTAATGAGAAAATCTCCCTTGGTGGGAAAAAGCAAAGGCCCTCATTACATACGAACTCCAAAAGAGAAGGGTTCATTAATAGGCGTACCAGGCATGTGAAAGCTACGAGGCACTCTGTCCACTCTTTGCCGGACAGTACATGCAGTGATCAAGCTTAGCGCTTGAACTGGCTTTCCGCAAGCTGGGGATATCGCGTGGCTGAATTACACACAACAATAAGAGATAAAATATTACAGTTACTTCCTCCTAAAACACATATAACTCTTGGCACAGCAACGAGAGAGAGAGAGAGAGAGAGAGAGAGAGAGAGAGAGAGAGAGAGAGAGAGAGAGAGAGAGACCCTTGCAGAATGCATTAAGGAGTTTTTCTTTATAGTTCTTGAACTTAATGACATGATCTATCTAGATGCAGTTATATTCCGAACTGCGCAAGCCATCAAATGCATTCTTTTGGCTTTTTCCCGCAGGTAGCACCTGGACTTGGCGACTTGCCACAATTAACGTCACCATACATTGACAAAAAATAAACGAAGTCTATTTTGACATTAAACCACACAACTTCATGGAACAGTTCATTCTGTCACACAAAAACAAAATTCGATACTCCATACCTTGACCTCTTCTTGTGTGTTGACGAAGCAATAAAAGCTAGGTAGACCATGCAAAGTTTAAATGAAAAATTAACATCATCTTCAATAGAACCTCAGACATATATTTATTACACAAGTGCAGCTACTAATTTGGTATCTGTCCCGAAAGCAACCGTTGATTAACAGCAACGTACAGTGGAGACTCTTGACATGAAGTGGATCTATTAAAACTTAACAAACAAGCCTATACATATACAATATATATACACTCACACTGTGTGCATATATATATATATATATATATATATATATATATATATATATATATATATATATATATATATATATATATATATATAGTATACAGACAAACTTATAGTGCCTCGTAGCTTCCACATGTTGGCTACGCCTACCAATGAACCCTCCTCTTTTGAGTTTCCTGTGTATGTCAAAGGTACCTCGTGAATAACTGACTGCAACATTCTTGGCAACGACGAAACTAATCTTTCACAAGGAATCACATCGGGAAACAAATTCCCAATAATTTAAACCCGACGAAGTGCAAAGCTTCTGTTCAGGGTCCCAACTAAACTGCACTAGCACTAACCGGTTATACTTGGCAAAGAAAACGGCCAATAACGTCATGACCTTGGTTGGCGGCGGCGGGTTGCCCACCACCTGCTAAATGTGGTCCCCGCAAGATCACCGCCTCAAACGCTGCTACTGCTTTAATTAAATTAATGCTATTCTTCTGGGTACAAATGACAAAGTTAAAAGACATTACTTCTTAATTAATGCTAAACTACTGTATGTATTTCAGCATTTATGTGAATGCTCATGCAGAAGTTTACATTGGGTATGCGAACACTCACAAACATTTATATATATATATATATATATATATATATATATATATATATATATATATATATATATATATATATATATATATATATATATAAGCCACTATCAGTTCCTCGCTGGCTGAGCCGGTTCCGTTCTCAGCTACCACTCTGTTGGTCGCAAGTTCGAATCTCCGACCGGCCAGTGAAGAACAAGAGGAATTTGTTTCTGGTGACAGAAATTCATTTCTCGCTATAATGTGGTTCGGATTCCACAATAAGCCGTAGGTCCCGTTGCTAGGTAACCAATTGGTTCTTAGCCACGTAAAAATAAATCTAATCCTTCGGGCCAGCCCTAGGAGAGCTGTTGATCAGCTCAGTGGTCTGGTTAAACTAAAATATACTTAACAGCCACTATCACATCCATAATTTGTACGCTGAATAGTGGATGAGCTATCTACACAGTAAAATTCCCAAACTGGCTGCTTCCTACCTACACAAAAGGAGGCTCAGAAGCAAAACAGCAAATCTCCTTACAAAAAGTGTGCCGCTCTACCTTTCTTGCATAATTCTCGCGCTTCCTGCATATTGTGGTCATTTTTCTTTTCAGCTCCAATCCCCTCCATCTGTTCAAACTTTCAAGGTTTCCTCTCCTTCCTTTAACACTTCGGAACAGTACGCGCTTTTCCCATACTTACTGCCATCACCTGTTATATTTACTCCAAAGTTCTTACATGTCTGCACCACTTCATTCCACCACCCATATGCTCCAGCCTCCTGGTTTATACATTTCCTCTCATAACCTTAACCTCAATCATATTTATTCCTCAATTTCTATTCTTGCAAACACTTTCAAATGCTTTCAGTGGTCTCACCAGTTTCTCTTCACAATCCCCAATCAGCAGTGAATCACCTGGAAACAGTAACCATGCCACTATCCATTCACGACACATTCTTTTACTCCACAATTTTGCACCTTCATCTCCTGTCCCTTCTCTGACTTCCCTTCAATCGTAAAAACATTCAGTCACACCGCCGTGACTTATCTCCTGTTCCATACATCCTCAACAACCTCAACATTGCCTCTCTATCAACTCCATCAAAATTGTTCTTGCTCCATATAGACACAACAGCCTTTTCCAAGAATTTTCAAAATTTTTTACATGACTGATTCATACAAACCACTCTTCCTTGCCTAAACCTACATCATTCTTTCCTATATGTCCTTATGTCATCTGTTTTACTTTCTCAACCAAACTCCTACCATACACTTTCCCTTTTATGCCTAGTAACATTATGCCCCTACACTTCCTAAAAGTGCCTCTACCTACCACCTTCACCTTTACACAACGGAACAACACTTCGGAGCCTAACCCTCACCGGGACAGACGTTACCAACCATGGTCAGTCAGTCCCCTATCGCACGATCACCTTGTACCACAGCATCTCACTTGCTTTTCTATAAACTCCAGGTGTCTTTCCATGATTCAGCATCTCAGTTGCCTTCATTACATCCTAAACAGTCATGTGCACAATAATTCTCAGTCTTACAATAACCTTTTCTACTCTTGAATCAGGCAGCTCTGTCTCTTCTATCTTCCTCATTGAACAGTTTTTCAAAATACCCACTCCACAGACCGAGAATTTAATTTTCTTCAGAAAATATTTCTGAATTTTCAACTTTGGTTCTGAGATCCCTTTGTTCATTAGCCCTTCTCTCTACATTTACTTCCCTATAGAACGCCTTTACATTCTCCTTCTGGTTTTTGTTCACATTCTCCCTTCTAGTTGTATTACCCTCCATTCTCTCTTCCTTTCTTCTTGACTACCCTGTCAATCCCCTTCTGTACCTGCATATAGGCTTTTCTTCTCTATGCAACTGTACCTCAGTGATCTTGTTTCTTTTCTTAAACCCCTTATTTCCTCAAACCATGGCTTAACATTTTGATTTTCTCATCTTACTGTTCTATGCTTACAGTATATGTCTATACCAAATACTTGTTTTTGCATGTGCAGTCACATAATCACCCTTCCCTCTCAAACTCATTAATCCTAACCTTTGCTTCTACCAAATAATGATCGACATACTTCCAAACACTCTCCATCTTACCATTACATCAGTCAACTTGTTCTTTCATAATCTAGCAAACTGGTTCTGGACTTTTCTTGTTTTGGAAACCATGCATTTCGAACAATAAAACTCCTTTCCCAACACATTTAGACAATTCTCTCCATTCTCATTTACTCCATTTGCCTACCTTTGCATTCATATTACCTAACACAACCGCCTTTTCCTGTCCTCTAAATCCAGCCAAACACATATTCACTCTCTCAAAAAGATTCTTTCCTTCACATACACCTCCATTCCAGATGTATTTTACCATTTACCTTTTCTCCTACGGATGGGGTGTCGCTACTAGGCTACAGACGTCCATCTTATCGCAGTTTTTTAGGGATGAGTGTCCTTACACCCTTTATCCCAGCATATACTAACATCAATTTTTACCTGAGCAGACAGGTGAGCAATAGGGTAGGAATGATCCAAAGATCTACAAAATGCGAGCCACTCAATATACCACTTACTATGGCGTCCACTTGACTGACTGCACATTCCAAAAGTGGGTAGAATGGCCGCCACAAGTGTTAAAAATGTGACCAGAAAGTAGTAATTATTTAAAATAAATCATGCACAATAGAAAGGATGCGTCTTCTCCATTTCTGGCGGAGCGTATTTGAATTTGACAGATATATGTATGAGCAGAAGTGTGCTCACATCATTCTTCACCCTGACACAGGTTTGAATCCTGCCAAGGGAGGCTGGGTATTTTCATCGGGGTTCAATGATACCAGTGATGGCCAGATCCAAAAAGTGAGAAGACCGTGGAAATTACAATATATATACTATATATATATATATATATATATATATATATATATATATATATATATATATATATATATATATACTCACTTCTGTGGACAAGCCGCTGTGCAGTAAAACTTCCACGATTTTCAGCATTTTATACACCTGCAGAGAAGGCTATCTTGAATATCAAGGCCCTTCCTTTCCAACACCTCACGCCTCATTTATGCAACCGTTTTTAGATCATCCTCTCCTCCTTACCACTTCCGAATTATACACTATTCACAAATACAAGATTGTTATCTGGATATGTCTTTTCCAGAATTAAGTACGCCTTGGGGCTGCACAACATCATCTTTCTGAGAGAAGACGCCCCCATCTTTAGTATCAAGAAGCCTAAATCCGACCTTCCAGTAAATTCCTGATACAGAGTCTGAGAACCCAAACTCTGTTGCATTCATTCTATGTAGCACTGAAGTGTGTCTTAAGATGGACTATTATTCTGAGCTGCTGTTAGCTCCTGTAAATAATCCATTCCACTTTATTTGAACTGCTTGTTTGCTGAAACTAGTGTTCCAGTAAGTTTGCTGAATTCATGCATGTGGTTATGAATAAACCTCTATTCTTTGTTAAGGAGTGCTAACTGGCGACCTGAGCTATTCACTATCTGTCCTTTGGAGTTAAATATATCCTTAATTGACAGAATTACATGGGTCTTAGGTAAAGGAAGGCAATATAAATCAAGTAAATAATAATTAAACTAATTAGCCGAAGGAACCACAAACAATATATACACAGTAAACCCCCCGTATTTGCGTTCTCATGGTTCGCGGACTCACGCATTTGCGGGTTTCTCTGTAGAACATATCTAGCCATCATTCACGGAAAATTCGCCCATTCGCGGTATTTTTCACCCAGAAATATTCACTAATTACTGTATTTTCATATAACTTTCATGAATAAATGCACTTTTTGTGATAAAACTACTAAAATACTCAGGTATAAGCATTTTTACAGGGTTTTTCTTGGTTTAAGCTATCAAAATGGGCAGTTCTAAGTGTTTTTAGAGGGGTTTTAAGCATTCGCGGATTTGACCTATTCGCGGGGGGGGGGTTGTGGGACGCATCCCCCACGAATACGGGGGGTTCACTGTATATATATATATTTTTTTTCATGTATTTAGAAAATTCAGCCCTCCAGTCCGTTAGCTAGGAAGTAAAATTTCATGGCGGCTGGAGAAGGCCCCCACTAGGGGAGACAGAATGCAGTCGTACTACCCCACTATCGTACAATATTGGGGGACAGAAAGCCGTTAGGGCACAAAGACCAGTCAGGATACTAATTGGGCTGCTAGACTGACCTTCAGTTAATTATAAGACCTATCTCCCTTTGACCTTTGCTTCTTGCAGATGTACAGCTATCCTATGCCTGCCACTGGAATCAAATGGGGTGCCTCTGCTACTGAGGTCGATCTCACTCCGTTCCCAACCATTAGGAGCACAAGGTCACTTCTCTGTCCTCCTCTCACTGGCCATGTGTCGCGACTCCTGCAGCCTGAATCCATCTTTTTCAAGCGAGCTCCATGCACAGATGCAATAAGGTACGTCTTGAAGTTGCATGTAATGCCAGTGTTCTTTTCCTTGTCCTGAATTTCTCTCATTTTCCAGTATTTCCAACTTTTCATTCTCCCAAAGTCCCTTTGTCTCCCACAGCCTACAACATGCATTTGCCCTCATGACTTGTTCCAAGCCTAAATTAAGTTTGTTCTGTGATAGTAATTAGAGCATTCCCACCACAGTGTTACCATGTGCTAATTAAATCTAAATGATAATTCCCTCCATCATGAATAATTAATTTCATGTGAGAGAAAGTCTTTCTGTAAATGGATGCTTACCTGGAATTATTTTCCAGATTCCTGTTATCTGACTCTGCCCCTGCCCTTGTGAAACAATTGCCTTAAAAGACTCAATTCCATATTCTGACATCAACTGTCTACAAGGGCCACGTGTTAGGCCTCTCAGCGTTATTGTTATGCTAATGTAAAATAATTTTATCAGCCAGTCTTAAGCAGCTTATAAGATTCGCATTAACCTTTTATTTGTTAACTGTAGTTACACTTTTTATTGCACACTGCATGTGCCTTGTTTGCTGAACTGCCAGCTGTCCATATTAATTTCAAGTTACAATTCTGTAAATAAATTACTTTAATCTAACTGACTGGTTTGAAAGGCAATTTTACCATTTTCTTTGAATAGATGTAATTTCAAGGTAAGTCATACTATTAATTACATTTATTGCTTATGTTCTGAGCTCTAGGTGTTGGCCCCTAAGGCAAATTACATTCAAAATTCAATTTAACTCTTCCAACCGGACTCAGAACATAACAGTGATGATCTCGCCAGGTTCCTAGTCAAATAGTAACGAGAATTAGCTTTGCTATTACTAGACTAGGAAGGGGGACGAACCAGGAATAACGTAATTCGTAAATAATTCTATTTCATTATTCACAAGGCAAAAGATAAAGGGCTAACTTCAAGCCAAATTTCTTTCCGATCCTGACAGATCTTCGCAGCCAAACCATCGATGATGTCAGCCGGCATGACATCACGCAACGGCAGGCCATTTAACGCTGGAATGAATGACATTCCCAGGTTGCGAATCTGTCAGATCGAGCCACTTTGGCTTGAAGTTCGCTGACTGCAACCAATCAGAATTCGCCATCCATGACCCCGCTGAAGCCCGTGTATAAATTCAAAAGGACCTATGCAATCTGCCAGTCCTTCTACTAGCTCCACTGGAGAATGACAGAAGAGTCTGTCGAACGGTTGCGGCAACAATTGTATAGAACCAACTGTATAGAATATATAAAGAAGCAGAATCCAGATTTTGACTTTTCCCCATGAAATGACAGATATAGGCAAAGGTTAGCACGCACCTCCACTGAAGAGAAGTCCGCAATAAGGAAAATAGAAAAGTCTAAAAATAAATGCAGCTGAAGCAGCAATAATATTCAATAGAACCTATTATAATTGTTGTAATATTAAGGATACGTTAGGAACAGATAAGGAAGAAGTGTTTTAAAAGAAGCGATTTTTAGCTGATTTTTTATTTATCATAGAATGAAGGTGAGAGCACCAAAAAAAGTTAAGTTTGTGATGCAGAATAACTGCCTGCAAAATTTTGCGCTGTGAGAAGCAGAGTAGCAGCAGTGTTGTGACACCATAACACTGGTATTTAGGAATTAGGAAGTGTTTTGCCAGGGATTTATTGCACATGTTAGCTGTGAACAGCTAGCTAAGTGTGTTGTCCGAAAACATTTACGGCAGAGGAAGAGTACAATTCCATTGTCAGTGAAGTGTGGTCGAAAATTCGTGTTTGTTAAAATATCACATGACAACTAGCAGTGTTCGGGGCATGCGCGTTCCATCCCGACTCTCACAATTCCAAGACTGCCAGACCCAGTTCAGCTTTTTATTTTAATGTTTAAGTAAAGTAAAGGCATTATCAATGTTTTAAGCTAAATAATTCGAGCCAGCATATTGGCACCAATAATTCAGTCAGAAAATTTTAGTGTTCTTTTCCCTAAATTTTAAATCACTGATCAAGTATTGTATGAGGTGCTTGATGTCACCAGTAGCCAACAGACCTATTTCTCCCACACACCCAGTTCCACTTCTCATCATTTGCTCATTGAGCAAAATTCCATTTCTTTTCGCCTAATGTAAACCCTAAAGAAAATATTTTGATAGTAATTTGAAAACCCTTTCCATCATATAACTTGTCATGACAGGAACTAGGCATTAAATTATATAAATTCCAAAAGTACATTTTAAAAAAGTGACAGCGTAATTTTAGAGTAAATTAAATAAAGCAATGAGTAAATTAAATCCCATACAAATACACTCCCACAGAGAGAGAGAGAGAGAGAGAGAGAGAACTCTAATATTCTTGTATAATCACCAAAGAAAGTATTAAGGGAATAGTAATAACAAGCGAGTATTGGAGAATAAACCCCATTAATTCATAAAGCCAAAGGGCAATAATCTTTTCCATTTATACCAAAACTCTGATCTTTCAGATCCCCAGTCAATTCTTCCCTTTACTCATTCACACAGTGCGCGAACTTGCAGAAGGGTCTGTGTTCATTGTAATTGTCTCCAATATCTATTTTCTTATTAAGTGCTTCAACCAGCGGAGTGAGTTCTCGTGCGTTTCAAAGAAAGAACCTACAACCATTTAATAACAGTTATTAACTGTCGTGCATGGGAGGGTTTTCATTATCCAAGAGTTGTGTATACTGCAAGCACCAAATCGCACATTGAGTGCAACCCCAAAACCTTCCTTTCCTCATGTCAGGAAGCAGACTTCCTTTCCTCACGTCAGGGAGCAGCCACTAGTTCTAAAACTAACTGCTCAAGAGTGAAAGCCAAAGGGTTTCCACTTTCCTCAGTGCCACTAATCTGGGAGGCACTGCCAACGACTGGGTTACTGAAGTGCTTACCTTCCACTTTCCCTTTTACTCATTGCTCATGCACTGCCTCAGACAGAGTGCCATTTCCTTCAGTACATTTTGGTTGTACTGCCTCTTAGTGTTGTTCCCCAGAACACACCAGCTCCCTAGTGTCACCAAGACATAGTCCTCACATCATAAACCGCTGCACCTGTACCTGAGATACAGAGCGCCAACAACATATCCGCCCATAAGGAACATTGCTCCTTCAGGGTCACTCCACTTCATCAGTGCATCCGCCAATAAGGATCATTACTCCTTCAAGATCGCTCCATCAGCGTGACCTCTGCATGGCACACTTGGCCACAGTACCACCTCACTGAGAAGATCTGAGGAAGTATGAAGAAGCTAAGGCAGCAAGAGAGCTAGCTCTCAAGGATAAGGAGCTCGAGTTTGAGAAGGCTTGAAAAGAAAGTGCCCAAGCTCTAGCTGCCCAACAAGCCTCCAACCCCAAAACTGCTGTGCCTAATGCTCCAATATCTAGCATTAATGCTTTTATTCCTAAATGGATGGAGGATGAGCCTGAGGCATGGCTGGAGGAAGTAGAACCACCCTTTGAGAACTACACCATCACCGAGATGAAGAAGGCCGCCCTGCTTGCTAAGCATATGGATGGAAAAGCCAAAACAGCCATCCGCTCGCTGTTTAAGAGTAAAATGGGAAACAAGGTAGATGTTCGATGGGTGATCACCAAAGCGTATGAAATCACGCCGGAGAGATGGAGACAGCGTTTTAGAGGTCTCACCAAGGAAGTTAGTTGGGCCTGGGCTGAATGGGCCTACCATAAGACCCAATCAGAACAATGCTGGCTTGACGCCATGGCGTGCACAGTTCCAGGACCTGTTCAACTGGACCATCCTGGAGGATCTCTTTCAGTGTGTTCCTGGACCACTCACAGTGCACCTCAACAACAAGCAACCTAAAACCCTCGCAGAAGCTTGTCATATGGCTGACAACTGGGAGACCTTTAACCAGTCTCACAGTGCATCTCACCAGCGAATAGTGCCACTTGGTCATCTCTCGGGATCAGTGCAACTGAATAAAGGACACCATGGCAAACCTCCAACGTGCAACTTCTGCAAGAGAGTTGGTCACCCTGAATCTGAGTGCCACATTAGGAAGAGTTAACCAGCAGCACCCTCAAAAGGACTCCAAGGACTCCTCTCCATCCACTACCAACCAATCTTCTCCATTGACAACCACCACAGGAAAATCAGCCAACTCAAGGGGCACCTGCAAAGACTGTGGAACTGCAGGGCATTATCCTGTTGGATATCCTGGTTGCCCAAAACATATCCCATCTACCAAGCATGCAAACCTGATCAGTGCCACAACCTCCGCGGCTGTGCCACCAGATATGTCTCACCCCGAGCAAGTGTGGATTCAGTCTGTCTCATTGGCACCCCTGGATGGCTCTAGCCTACCAGTGAACCTGCCGGTTACAGTAGACATAGCGTAAATATTTGCCTGTTGACCGGGCCCAAATGCCAGCCAGTGCCACTGTAGATGAAAAGACCAGGTGGACAATGACTTGGATAGAGGAGCAGACTAAGCTTCAGGTGACAACCCCTTGGGGTACACAACCTCACCGCATTTGCGTGGTGAGCAAAATCAGGCACAGAGTAAAGTTCCTGTTGGGACAAGACCTCCTCCTGGATGTCCTTCATGCCATTCTGTTGCCTAGCTACCTCCACTAGGGAGGCCTTAACTCCAAAATCACCTGACCAGGACACCGCCACCATCAGCCCTACCTTCCACTCACCAAAGTGGTCGATGGAAGGGGGCACTCCCCATGCAACTCCAGGCCCAGGCCTTGCTCCTCACAGATGAACGGCCACCAAAGGTTTAGTCACTCACTGCGAAGGGAAAATGCCAGAACCAAGTACCGCTGCAAGACCTGCAACGTAACATGGCACCCCACGAATTGGTCAGGGTGCCCTAGAAAGCAAAATGCAGCAGACACCACAACCAGAACTACTCCAAGAGGCTCTGCCCTCCACCTGAGACAGGAATCTGTCTCACACCACCCCAGGTACACCGAGGTGGAGCCCCACGATCTACATTTGAGAGAATAAGTACGGTAAATGTGTGACGGTCGCTAGGACCACACAAGCAGAATCATAAACGACGTTCCCTTCTAATTAGCAATTCGCTATGGTGGACATCCTCACATGGAAAACTCCATTCTAATCCACCTTCTTGGCCTTAATGTCTTGCTATTGTATTTCCATTGTCCTCTCCTTTGTGTGTGTTGTCGCCAATTCCTTTTCCAGTACACCTGCATCCTGAGATGTCAACAAGACGCCAACTGGAAGCTGGAAAGTTAATGGTCATCACCCTCCTTGGACAGAGGCTGAGAAGCGGGAAAAGCCAGCATATAAGGAGAAGTCATGGGTTGCTCGCGAGAGTTTGCAGCCTACTGTACAGCCAGAGCAGACAGATCTTGTCGGTAGATCCTCCGACCTCCCTCCCTCTTTCCCACAAAGTGGTCTTCTGATGTGTTGCTTGGATCCAATCCACCACTGACCCCTTGTATTAAATTCAGAGTCTGGCTCCAACATCAAGATGTCTATCTCCAGGATAAAGGTACATTGAGAACTGGAACTGTTCGACACACATATTATCTTTTAATATATTTCTTATATTTGCTCTCATATTCACTCCCTTGCAATTTCCTTAGGAGCCTACATGAAGCAGTGGAATTTTATTTGTGTAGAGTAACTCGGGAGTACCTCTCCAGTTTCCATTGCTGTTATTCTTTGAATGATTTGCCTCTCAGCCACGTTGAACGTGTTAACTGTTTTGCAATCGAGTGACAATACATTTGTATTGCAGAATAGATGATTTTGAAGCTGTGTAGCAACTGTTCTCCAGGGTGCCTTCTCCCCATCTTCCCTGTGAGAAGAATCCTTCAAGATTTTACATCTGGAGATATATTTAATTAGGGTCCTCTGTCACAAGAGTCTGTTTAATCTTAATCTAACTTTAAAGGTTCTTAAATCCAGTGTGACTATCTTATCGTAAGATTGTTAACCTAGATCTAATTTTAGAGGTTCTGAAATCCTTTGTGATTATCATCCCTGTAAGATCCTGCATAATCTTAAGATATTCTAGAGAAGCTTATCTCATATTGATTTGCTAGTGGCACTATTTGCTTTGTGAATTAACGTAGTTACAGTGCCACGGAGCTATTGATTAAGCTTCTGCGTAATTTTCTTGACGTGTAATTATATCCTATTAAATCAATCACTGATTTTCCCCTAATCTCCATTGAAATTACCCTCTACAGTAGCTTTTAGCTTTTTTTTTTACAAGTGTGGCCCCTAGTCAGATTCTGTTAGAACTTGAGTAAAATTTAGAGTCACGTTGCAATCACATTGCAGGTCACACTCGTAAAAATATATGTATGTGTGTGCGTATATGTGAGTATGTACGTACGTATATATATAAACTTTCATGCAGTGCAATATATATTTATGTTTAAAAACGTAAAGACCACAAGCCCAGCTACTTTATCTACTACAACTTAAAAATTAGATGAGACGGCGCTGCTAAGAAACCTTAACGTTGAGCGCGTCCGTATCTGAAACGAGCGAGCGTCAACCTGAAATTCCCACCATAAAGTCGTCATGAATCGACAATTTTCTGTTAGCACTGTGGAGAACCGGAATTTCATAAACTTGAAACAAGCATACTCTAACAAAATAAATGAGACCCAGAATCTGCTTGTTATTCTAGTAAAAAAAGAAAGTCCCTCGTAATAAAAGGGACAACCAAAAATTTAATTAGAACAGCGTGAAAGCAGGTAACCAATAAAATTGCGGAAAAAAATGTTCACAATAGGATCTTGATGAAAAACCTCATGCAGTCTCGATTCCTACAGAAGCTGGGGTATATTTCCTTCGATGGTTCTCGTGGCTTATAGTGAGACATTCAACATACAACCACCCACAGCATATACTGTAAATGAGGACTTCCAGTAGTAATTTCCTCACTTACACTACATACCTTTTTATGAAGTTCTCTCAGTGACGAAGCCATTAGTCTCTCTTTTAACTGTATGTATATTTCCTTTCCAGTTCTCATCTTTATTTTATACCGGAATGTACAATGTTAACAAGCAGGTAAGGCGTAGAAGTAAATTGTGAGCACAGTAAAATTTTAAAGCCGCGCTGGAAAATGGAAGTGCTTCAACACGCACGCACACAATCTACCAGAGAGAGAGAGAGAGAGAGAGAGAGAGAGAGAGAGAGAGAGCTGCCTGTCTGACTGATATAATCCAAGTTTAACGTCAGTAATCCTAAGTGTATGAGTTGCATGTAACTAAAAGATCTGCAATTTCTTTTCATCCATCACTAAGAGAGAGACGGGGGTGGGAGGATGTTAATGGAGTTTGTCAGTATTAATCATTTATTCTTTATTTCTAAAGTGCCGAAAACCAACGACTGAACGATGTTCTTCCTCTGCAAGTCTGCACTCCAAATTGATATCATAATAACTTCAGAAGAAAAAAAAATTCTTCCAACAAGAACAGCTACAATCTGGATATCTACAGAAGACAATAATAAATCCGACCCACCGTAAAGACTTAAGCCACTTTTAAAATACGGAACATGAGCCTTACAGTCGATCAACATAAGGGCGAATGCACCACTTCAATGGCTTGAGAAAGCCATACTTAAAGTCTCTGGAAAAAGAGAAGCAGCAACCGCAGGCAGGCCTTTTACCTACCGCTGCGATCCACCCACAACTGACTCAGCAGCTCTTTCGGAAAGGAAACTGGAATCAAATTCTTCTGTTTGACATGAAACCGACAAACTTCTCAGCGAACTCTTATTGATTTCCTACCATCTCTAAGTCATAGAGGTTTTGCATCATGTCCAGTAAAAAGGCACGGCACATGAGCACTAAGAAGTTGGGTTGGTCAGTGCTTGGATGGGTACTCTTCATGAAGCCGGCATATAAGCCCTTTTAATATTCTGTGTGTGTCACAAAGCGTAAGGCTAACAAGCTCACCCCACAAATAATAGCTGAAAACCGAAGTAAAAGCGTGAATGGAGGTTGTTGGTTGAGAAGTGGGTTTGTATTTATACACACATTATATACAGTATATATATATATATATATATATATATATATATATATATATATATACACACACACAAACTACAAATATGATGATGGCTAATGTTTTAGGAAACTTAATACTGTTATGTGATCGCCAGTTTTGACATAGAACGAACCACTCGCAGTGATTACAAACATTACTCACGAAATAATGAGTAACTATTGTTAACTCATAAACAACTGGTAGTTAATTTGCCCATGGACTAGTAATTAAAATGATAAACGATTCCTTAAATGATCTTTTCAGCATCTGCAGAATATATTTATTAATTATTATTATTATTATTATTATTATTATTATTATTATTATTATTATTAGCTGCATATTCGTTTAAAATATGCCCAGCTGAATGGCCACTAACTTTATACGCAAGCTTTCCCACAAAAGGTCCATAAGAAAGAAGGGATAAAGGAATGCAAGTAAAACGCAAATAAATGAACATATAAGTTGCATCTAGGAAATAAATAAACATACTATACTCGAAACATGACACTTCTCAGCGGCATACAGTAGATGTTACCGCCCTTAAACTATGATGCAGAATTTGCCCTCGTTCGGTGGAGGTTTCAGTTTGTTTTAGAGTAATGGAAAAAAGCCTAGTCCTTGACGGTACACACCAGGGTACCTCAACAGAATGGAAATGCTGCCTCTCTGCGAAGATAGTAATAGCACAAATCAACCTCAGCGCGTCAGAAACTACACTACGTAAGTTGAGGATGTAGTACAGAAAACAACTTTAGGGGATACAACACCTTGTCTCCACAATAGAAAGCCCTAAATGCTGATCATATACAAAAGGATAACAATACACAGTCTAATACTAAGGAATAAAAGTTCTGAAGTATGTGACATTATCGTCAAGTTATATATCTATATCTATCTATCTATCTATATATATATATATATATATATATATATATATATATATATATATATATATATATATTCTGAGGAGCAATTATGATGATGTTCAAGATGCTATACAAAGCTTCTGCCACCGTAACTCTAACAGTTAATGTTATCCTAATGGAGTTTCCATGCTCGTAAGTATTTACAAAGCATAAGTTCCTTTATCATATGAATATTCACACCTCCTTAAGAAAAGCAAACTGGAGAAAGACGTTGATCACTAACAGCAGTCCACAGCTTCCCGAGTTCCAACAAATTCTCCTTCCTACCAAAGGGCGCAAGACGAATGGGACTACAAAATCGAAAAGCATTTATAGCGCCATACAAGAAATGTACGTGGCATTGACTCCCTTCAGATCTTGACAAAATAACAGAAAAATTATTCTTCCAACGATAACGAATGATAAATCGATCATTAAATCCTGTAAAAAAAAAAATTTTCTAACCGCTCACAGAATAAATGATGATAGAAAGAGATACGGTGTGATTTTAAAATACCATTTTGCGGTGATAATCAAAATGATTACGTTTACCGTAGATCTTTGTAAGGCACTGCTTCATTCCCTATGAGAGCAAGCAAAAAAACATACACTGTGAGTTACAAACATACAACAACAAAGACACCAAGTGAATTACATATCATGATGATCGGATAAGCATCACCACGTCAAAATTTGCAACAATCAACATAAAAATATGTTTTACAATATAAATAAATCAGAATGGCAACAGCTGCTTTTCTCGGAATGGAGTCGAATAAATCAGACTTACCATTACCTTCTCATTAATGATGAGGCCTTTGAATTCCAGCGCCTCATTACCTCCCAAAAGTCAGGACCCATAACAGAGAGAGAGAGAGAGAGAGAGAGAGAGAGAGAGAGAGAGAGAGAACACTCTTAAATGTCCACTCACTTGTGCATGTTTACCTCTAGAATAGTTCTTACTTAAACTGACCAATTAGTACTCATGAAGTTATTGAAAAATAATATGCATCACTTGGAATATGCATGCAGACATAATTATTCAGTATAAAATGTCATATTTATTATATATATATATATATATATATATATATATATGTGTGTGTGTGTGTGTGTGTATGTATGTATGTATGTATGTATATATGGCTGACACGTACAGACAGACGCATGCATCTTCAGTACACATAAGCAAGAGCACTTAGCAAAGAGGATGAGGCCATAGCATTTATTCCTGATAACCTTTATCTAATCCCGACTATGCCAGAGGTCCATTATACTCAATAAGCAGTCAAGTCTCCCTCCCTCCCTTCCTCCCTCCCTCTCGTGTCACGTGCAACGAATGTGAACGAGCCTATGTACGTTTCATATGACCGCCGTTCCTTGGTTACAGAGGATGACCAGCGTCTTCCATTCCCTCGTTTCCTCTTCCTTTTCTTTACTCAAATACTTGAAATTTCATTTCCCCTCTTTGCAAATGATTATGTTAAACCACTGTTACTCATTTCGAGGCATTCAGGACTTGAGGACTGAGTGCTTATCACTTAATGAGGTTTATTTACAAATCAGTGAGGACCACGACTAACATAACACACAGCAGTAACGAACTTTTTTTCTACGTAAGAGAGAGAGAGAGAGAGAGAGAGAGAGAGAGAGAGAATGTCTCTAAAACCTTTCTTGGAGTGTCCACATTCATCCCTAACAGAGAAACTGCAAGTATGAAGGTCTTTGAAACCGGGCATAGCTGTCATACTGCACTCCTCGACTATTGCCAGCGTCGAACCAATGCGTCCATGCAATAATAAAATTCTGGGAACTCCATTAATATAAATTCACCTTTCACTAGTCAAGTCACGCCTACCAAACATATGATCACACTATAAGACTATTTCAGAGGAACAACCAATCACGTAAGCTTCGAATTCTTAGTAGCTACGGGTTACGAAACAAAGACTCCTTTTTTGAATTAATAAACTCCGCTACTAAGTTCGCCGTTTAATGCTTTGATTTCACCGAGTCATACTATTATTGCTGTAATGTCATGATCAATGTACAAACGCCCGCGCTCGCGCGCTCGCACACAAACAGATTTGATTTGCAGTGCAGTGGAGGTAGTATGGTTGTGTGGCTGACCAGGGTTTGCAAGGTATGTCTGGATGAGGGAAGTTTTCCAAAAGAATATCGGAGAGGAATTATTGTTGTTCCATTGTGCAAAAGCAACGCTGATGGAAATCACTAAGAAATTCACAGGGATATGACGTTACAAAAGTATACCAGGGAAGGTGTGGCTTGGATTTTGACTACCAAAGGAAGACAAAGTCAGAAGGAGTGACTAGAGGAAGAACAACATGAATTTAGCTAAACAAGTGTGGACGAAGTTTTTGTTGCGAGGGCAATTACAACTTTGAAAGGAAAGAAACAAGTAAAAAATGCACCAAAGTTTCTTCGACGCAATCGAGTTTTCTGTACAGCGCCATCTCAATAGTTTACTTTTGCAGAACACTAAAAGCTGTTTGTGGCACTCGTGCACCTGGAAAAAGCTTATGACAGAATCATTAAAAGTCAATGGAAAGCGCTGAGGACGTACAGCACGGTACAGAATAAAAGTAGCTTGTATACTGTCAAAACGTGTAGGTAGATGAAAGAGGAACTGGTTTGGTGTAAAATCGTGTCTGAGATCAGGATGTGTTAGCCTATGTGTCCATGGCTGTTTAAATCTTCTTGGATGGAGTAATTGCTCGATAAGAAAATGAGTAGTGAATGGTGTGGAATGGCTGGTGTTTGCATATCATAGAGTATCTTGGTCGCGGATACTGAAGATTAATTTCAGTAACTAATGACACAGTTCGGAAGTTTTAGCAACAAAACGGAGTGGATAGTAAATTTAATGAAAATTAAGGTATGAAGGGATGTTTTTAGCCAGTTCATCTATAAGGAAGTTGAATTTAAAGGAGAGAAAAAAATAGAAGCTGTTATATTACTTGATTGCTCAGTGTTTTGTGCCTCAAGAAGAATAGAAAAGGTGAGAATTGTGGAGACAAATAAGAATTGTGATACAAAGGCTAGTGTAGGTGGAAAAAAATGGATCCGTGTTTTGAGATAGTTACGTCATGTGGAAAGAATGAATGACACTTTAACGAGAAGAGAGTTTAGTTTGAAAATGATGGGAGGGAGAAGGAGAGGGATATTTAGACAGCGCAAGAGTGAGTGCGCGGGCGCACTGTGCCCGGTAGCTGGTCCGATGATGACTCTCCTGTTTGCGTGCATGAGGTGGTTAACGTTGTGAACGTTTTCTACACCTGAGGTCACCCAAGACTCACCAATTAAAGTATAACGGTAGCAGTGATCTATGATGTTTTTTTCATAAAGCCACATCCTGGTTGAGGACGCAGCTAAATGTTTAAATATGTGTATGTGTGGGTTAGTATGTATGTATGTGTAAGTGTATATGTAATATAAATATATATGTATATATATAGTGTGTGTGTATGTTTATTCATAAAATCCATTATACATACAAAATTGGCTATTATTAGCAAAGCCTATATTCAAAAGTGCGAAAAGAGTGAAAAATAAATGAGTCAATTTCTGACTCATTCCAGGATGAGTTTTTGCTTATTACCTTCACGCATTACCTTGGTTTCTGTCACAATTTTGTCAGCCACAAGGCCAACACCTGTGTAACAACAAGGACGCCGTCGCATAGCTGCGATCTTTCTTCCTGTAATTTTTTTCTTCCCACGAATTTCTTCTCCACAATGACAGGTCACTATCACTGCTGAAGAAGTCCTGAATGTATTCTTAATGAATTCGTAATTCTTTTTAAGTGGAATCAGTAATAAGGAAATTTGAGAATTTGGTATACGAAAAATTTCTTTTCTTCCTATCAGGCTAGTAAAATTTTGATATACCTTTTACCTAACACCTCTCTTACTAGTAATAAGAACACATATTATAAATAAACAAGAAGACAATTCAAAGATATTTGCAAGAATAATAAGGAAAAGATCGGCATTCCTCTGACGCTGGAGGGAGACAAGAAACAGGAACATCAAGATAATGAGAGCGCACCACACTCTTCAAGTGCTTTAGGATTCAAAGAGGAAAAAGGTTAATATCCAATTCAAATCATATTAAAGGCATTACAACTCTTCATTTAGAAGTCTAAATTTATAATTATGCAAATGCTGATCAAAGTTCAGAAATGGGATTTCAAAGTTACAACAACAGAAGACTTTCAAGCCATTTTCCAGACAAATTAGATGGCTTGCTCCCCCAACCATCTTGAGTGGGAGTTAGAATGAGGACAGGCAATACGGACTTGTGCTAGGAATGGCGGAATTAAAGAGAATTAGGAGTGTGGAAGGAGAACAAAGAACAAGGAATGGGGGAACAAGCAAAGAATGCTGAGCGGGAAAAAGAGAGCAAATAGCTATAAATGGGTAAGTAGGGAATGGGGGATGAAGGAGAGCTCGATATATCAAAGAAAGCAAAAAGTGAAAATGGAGAAAGAAAATCGTCCGAAATGGGGGAGGGAACAAAAGGCTTGGAATAAATAAAGAGAACAAAGCGTTTAAAATGGGGAAAGATAACAAAGCTACACATGGAGAAACTGAACTCCATCTAGGAACAGAGTGATAAAGTTAGGATTAAAGGTTAAAAAAAAGAGAAATGGAGACAAGGAATATAAAGTTAGGAGTGTGGAGAGACATCCCGAAGTTAGAGGGGGAAAGGGAACTTCGTTTTGAATGAGGGACGGGAACAATAAACTGGGAATGATGAAATACTACAGCGTTAGAGGGGATCTTGATATCACTTTGGTTTAAATATACAGGGTGTCCATAAAGTCTCTTTGCAATTTAAAAAATATATTACAAAAGCCACTGATGAGATATCTGCTCTGTTCTATGTACTCAGCAGTTATCAATTTTTAGTCACACTGCATTAGTGTATTTCAGGTACCCTGTTGATGAAAGAGGTACTGTTAAATGAAAATGGCCACTCCTCAAGGAAAGGGACTGCATGTAGGTGGGTTCCTAAATTAAACTTTCCAGCCCGTTGACTGGCAGAGATGGCACAATTCCCTGGCCACCGCGTTCACCGGATATCACTCCCATGGACTTCTTTCTATGGGGTTATGTTAAAGGTATCGTGTATCAAACAAAGATACGGGACTTTACTGATCTCAAGCAAAAGATCACTGATACCATTGCCACCACTGATGAGGCCATGCTACAGCGAACATGGCAAGAAATCGAGTACTGTCTTGATGTGCTTCAGTGCAACTAGTGGCGCCCATATAGAGGTGTATTAAATATGGCATATAGACTTCAGTACCTACACCTCGTTTTGTAACAATTCCCACATATTTGTCTGTTCATTTGCTTTTGTAATATATTTTTTAAATTGAAAAGAGACTTTATGGACACCCTGTAAATATGCAGAGATACACTTTTCCAGTATGCAAAAGAAATAACAAGCAATGTCTAAGCATGAAAGGTATAACGATTACCGCCAGACAGTCAGTCAACTGCACATGGTCTTTTGCGAAGTAAGAATTCACCGTACACAAAAGAAATTTGCCATAAATACCAACCTGAAAGAAATTGTCATAACCACAAAAACAAAGAAAATGCAATAATTGTTAATTATTTGACCTCACATTTTACTGTTGCAACAGTTAAGTAGTACATAGACAAACTGAGAAGTGATCAAGGATACTACTCATAGTTGGCACTGCACTGGGATTCTTTCAGAACAGAAATAAATGAATTCGCACAAAAGGTCCCAACCTCTGCTAAGAGTCGGAAGGATAACACCTGCAGTACAACCATCTCGGGGAAAAATACGTCAAGGCGGAAAATGTACTACAACTGTTTATGCATGTTTATGTACTGTACGTATGAGAGTCTGAGTACCATTCATTTCAAGATACTTGATAAAGGCTCACAGGATCAGTAATTACAACATTTACTCTATTCCCCCTCTCTCTCTCTCTCTCTCTCTCTCTCTCTCTCTCTCTCTCTCTCTCTCTCTCCGTGGCTTTGACTTGGATAAACAAAGAGATAAATGAAATACAAACTAAAATACTGCAACATTAGGGGAAAGGAAAAGGAGAGAAACCAGAAAGAATTGCATTCGTCGAAACTTAATTCTAATTTGCCCTGTACACTGTACAAGCTTGAGAATACGTTTGAGCATTTAAAGCAGGGACAAGAATTATCACAGTACACTTTATAATTTGAAAGCTCCCTTTAGCTAAAGTTGGAAACGAATCGTAAAGACCATGAACAGCGGACTGGGTAAAAACTATGATCGTCTCCCCTTCCCAGCCCAACGCAGGAATTTAGGACCAACCAACCTCGTTTTGCTTCGTATATCCCTGACATTTTCAGGCCAAGGTCGCCTCTCTAAGGCAATCGGGCAGGAATTTCGATTAGGAGATTTTATCGGTCATCTCGTCAGCCTGGAGAGGAGGAGCGGAGGATTTCAGGGGGAGAGTAAAACAAAAACAAAGCAAAAACTGAAGACAGGACAAAGGCGAACCCTCCGACCTTTAAGCAACCTGTTTGTCATTCAGTGTTGAGATTCTAAACTACTTTGGTTCTCCCTCCCTAGCTGGAAACTAAATGACTTACCCCTCGCTCATTCACCCACTCGCTCGCATCTACTCTACTCCACCTCCTTTGGAAATGTTTGGTCATTGGTTCTTGCACTCACACTCACGATTTTCCGCACTCTATAAATTTCATTCGCCATCATCTCCATTCTACCCTATTCACTGATCTCGAAAAAGTTCACAACTTAACTCATGTAATCATTAGACCTGTACGAAAGAAGCGGGTAGTAATTCCCTTAATAATAATTAATCTCATTAAGAGACAGTTTCGATCTGGATTAAAAGGCAAACATTATTATTATTATTATTATTATTATTATTATTATTATTATTATTATTATCATTATTATTATTATTATTACAGCAACACCAAGATAAGTGCACGAGAAGCTCAGAATTATGATGTTTTTTGAAGGTCTCCTCAAGATGAAAGAAGCGCTCCTCACCAGCAAGAACAAGTATCTCTCTATACATACAGGTAAAGGACAACATTCTCATGAAGAGCACCTCACATTTGCTACATAAATCAACAGAGTCTGCAACGACCGTAACTCGAGGTGCTCTGTTTGGTCTCAATGGAAGGTTTTTAAAGACAAAGCTCTGATAACTGTATTAAAACAAGATAATGTTATCAAAGAAATTCAAAACTATTTCGCCATACAATAAATTATTAATTTTGGAGAAAACGCCCACATACTTAGGAAAAAGGGGGTTCACATGAAGTGTTCAAACACAGACTGATTCCATATTTCATTCGTATTAAGTAATTCAAACTAAGCTAAGTAATCAGTTTTGGGTTCTAGTACAAAAACCACATAAAACGACAAATAACAATATATTACCGCTCGTAGAAAATACAGGTCATATGTACACAATATTAACGATGTACATTTGTAAAAAGACGTTCATGATACAGAGAACAACTGTGTGAAACGTTCATGAATGTACGTTTATACTGTGACTCAGTGGTGAGCACTTCTAAGAAATCTGGTACAAGTAAATGTTCCTCATAAACGTCAAAAAGGTCTTTCTTATACCACGGAAAGCTCTTACACAAGCAAATCATTCTGATTTCTTCAATTCCGTAAGGTTTTATAAACTTCAAGTCCTGCGCACTTGTCAACAGCATATATATCATACTCGAATGAAATCGACACATCCAATTATAGAAACATGATGCGCCGATATGATGGGAGGGAGGGGCAGGCAGAGGTCCGAGGGCAGTGATATTACAATTCAAGAGTCAGATGTAGCTGATTCAAGGGAAATGCGCTACGGCAACAAATCTTCCAACACGCAGCCATCAGCCTAAGAACAGGATGGAGGCTGACCACAACATTAACCTTGCTGAAACACGGCGGCCTTGATAGAGAGAGAGAGAGAGAGAGAGAGAGAGAGAGAGAGAGAGAGAGAGAGAGAGAGAGAGAGAGAGATATTCTGTGCAAATTTTGCACTTCAACAAAAATTCAGACATACTAAAAGATGCCTCCGGAATTACATTCCCCGCACGCCAAAGTTACGGAATTAACCCATAAATATTTCAAAGGATGAAATATTTCTGTTACAAAGTTTCGGGATGTGCCACTAAATGCCAACCTTGAGAGGACGCCGCACACACTATTCTACGCGTATCAGAGAGAGAGAGAATTTGTAACTGATCAATTTATGATATACGAGAAAGACAGGCCTGACGTAAACGACCAGTGAAGGTCTAAGGATGAAGGAAGGAAAACCTGTTAGGGTACAAACCCTCGTGATAACAGCTATTGCCTTCAGTAATGGATGTGACCTCCAAGGGATGTAATATCCAAGAACAGCGCGTCGCCAGTGATCTTTTTTTTCGACAAGGATGAGGGTAATCTAGTAACAGCATGAACTAAAAACGTAGGTCTGCAGACACTTCAAGAACAACCGGATCAAGATTGCCGACTCTGAACTTCTCACGCCCTAAAGCAACGCACATAATCAGTTATGAGCAGAGTTTCGGTTGATCATCTTTCACAATCTTTCACACTTTCTCTCAGCAAGACTTCTACCAAATCTTCCCGTTGCGCAGCTTCTCAGTGTCTCAGATCATTTATTTATTTATTTATTTTTTATTTATTTATTTTTTTGTTTTTGTTTAATTCATCATGAAGCCGTTTTCCCTGACAGAAGGTGGTTCCCGAGGAAAGACATGTCAATGCACCCTGCCAAATTCACTCTCATTCATTAACTGCTGAATCGTGGATGAAGCCCCGATGCAGTAAAATCCTACAGTAGCCCCTCAGACGAGAGTATGAAGGCTCATCAGCATGACATCGATCCTATTACATCCAGTGCGCCATTCACCATGTGGAGGTAGTACCGGTACCTTTCTTCCACCTCAGCAGAAGTCAGGGAGAATAGGGCAGGAAGGAAGAAGCACCATCACAACTACCAGTCAGCCCTCGAACCTGAACAGTTCCGAAAACTTTATAGCTTCAGACTTTATTCACATGTTTCAAACAAAACTTATCACACCCCCAACATGACACATACTAAAAAATAACTCAGGCGCTCATCTCTGACTTGCATAGAAAGTGCTTGACATTTTCTGGGAAAGTCGTTTACTGCAGCTTTTGAAACACGTTTCCTAATAGGTAACTCACCATAAATTGATGTCAAGATGCAGGTTTATCAAAAACGATGGCGGCATGATAATTTTGTACATGATTAGCAACAATACGGTACTGGTATGGAATGGAATATATGGAATTCAGGCCAAAGGCAAAGCACTGGGACCTATGAGACCATTCAGCGCTGAAAGGAAATCTGAGAGTAGAAAGGTTTAAAAGGTGTAACAGGAGGAAAACCTCGCAGTTGCACTATGAAACAAATTAGGAGAGGGTGGAAAGTAAGACGGAAGAAAGCGAATATGAACGAAGGCACAGTAAAAGAAATGAAAAGGGTTGCAGCTAGGGGTCGAATGGACGCAGCAAAGAACCTTAAATAATGCCCACAGTGCACCACATGAGGTGCACTGACGGCATTAACCACCGTAGGGGGTTATACGGCTACAGTGATTTATGATTACTATTGTCGTCGGAACCTATGAGGGTGCGAGAGAGGGAGGGGGGAGGGGCATAGGACGGGGGAGCTCTGCTTGGGATGCGCCACAGCCCCTCCATTTCATTGACGAGCAATCACGAGGAGGCAATTAAGTCATAACTACACCACACACCTCCCACTTGCTAAGCACTTCTTGAAAGCACTCCTTGAAACACCATGTTGCGATGGTGAGGATAAGAGTATCTACAATATATAAAGAAATCGAGAAGTACGTACATTTTATATGTAATAAGTATGTACAAACATGTATGTACATACACATACATATATATACAGTATATGTATATAAATAAATACATATATATATATATATATATATATATATATATATATATATATATATATATATATATATATATATATATATATATATATATATATATATATATATATATATATATACACACACATTCGCAGGGGGTGGGGACCAGGTGTTACCCTTACGGTTTTCAACAACTACTTTAGGCTTAATGCCAGGCCTCTGGTTTTTCCAAGAGGCTAATGCGCCGACGACGTAACTGCAGCTTTTCTTGATGGTCACCTATAGTTGCCTAACTTCACTGAGCGTACGTCCAGTGGTAGAACTGAAGAGAGAGAAGATGAACAAAGACTTGTAGACAAAAAAGCGCAGGAAGGATATAAACCATGATAAGGGGCGAAATTTCCGAGGTCCTCTGCGTCGCAAGGTGTAGGAGGCGAGACGATGACGATGACGTGGTGGTTCCTGCAAGATTAAATATCTTCTGGTTCTCAGCGGAATGAGGCTGGCAGCCCGTTGCGTTTTCCGCCCTCGCTAACAATCCATCACATTCGATTGACTACAAAGTATACAATGCACTGCTCAGGTCAACAGAGGCACAATGAGTTTCATCACAGCATGCCCATCCGGGCGTTTGCCCCTTGGGTCGCCTCGCTTTGCAGGCTAGGGTGCCACCAGCACCCCATGAGACCTTCATACTTAAGACGTAAACAATTACACCGGACAATGCGCTGGAAAATGGTCCACTCAAACCCAAGAAACTCACCTTGTTTCGTGTTTGAAGTTCTGTGGGATCACTGAATTTTCACACTTTCCGGTGATAGACATAAGTACGAGGAATGTATAGTGAAACTTTATGGCTATCAAAACCCACACATTTAAAGCCACACACTCTTTTCTAGATGAATCAAACGTCTCCAAATCTTTTGTAGATTTATTTCGAGAACTTCAGTGCTTCCTGTTTCACTGACACTACCAGACACTGTATCAATTAAAAAAATAAAAGGCTAGTTCAAACAATTAATTATTTATTTTCATAATACTAATTATCGTACTTCTAGACACCTATTATTTCCTTAAAAGGCCGGCCTCGTCACTCCCCATTGTTTCATCACTTCTGTACAAGCATAGGTGGGCCCCACTTGAGGATACAGGCACAAATATGGACCAGCAGAGTCCTTAATTGGGATGGTCTCTCTCTCTCTCTCTCTCTCTCTCTCTCTCTCTCTCTCTCTCTCTCTCTCTCTCTCATGCACCCGCATAATAACGTATAACTGTTTTAAGGGTCGGTACGCATTTAAACTTTGCCATTTAAGGTTAGCTTTACATCTTTATGTTTGCTGTTTAACAACAACAGAAAAACTTTCTTCTTCCCAGATATGTTCTCGTAAGCACAACTAAAACTTTCTGATACCGATAAATCACAGTTCTTTGCAACAACAGTATGACATTCTTCTGGAGCCTAACAAACACCACTAATATATACAGTATATGTAATGTATATGTGCGTATGTATATATATACATATATATGTGTGTGTGTGTGTGTGTGTGGGAGAAGTGAAAGACAACATATAGTAAAAAGAAATTAAGTAATTTCATTAGACCTAGTGGCTGGCTACTCGCCACCATACCAGAACACGTAAGGGACACCGGTACGTAATCACGGTCATATTGAATTAATTCAAAGCTATCGTATATAAGAACGTAATTAACGGACACATGTAATTCTTATGATATAACCTATTACCGTGTTCCTCTTTCAACAGCCCAATTAAAGACCTCCTGTGAAAATAAGCATAAAATTTGACACTAACCTAAAAATAGGCCAGTTTAATTCAAGTTAATAGGCTCGTCATTCAAGAGAAGGGCTGCCAAGTAGGGCGCCTTAGTCACTGTATAGGTGAAGCAGTCACTGTACAGGTGAGCTTGCCGCATGGGGCATATCACTGGAGTATCAGCTGCTACCCATAATCCAGGTGGCGCCAAGGTTAACGAGCAAAGGCGTCTCAGGCGAAGGGATGGCTTACAGACCTTAATTAATGACGAGTCCCCCACCCCCCCGCCCCATGAGGAAATAACGATATTTGTGTGCTACTTATCGAACTGGGCTGTTTCCAAAATTGAAAGCAATGTGCTTCCATTAATTCAGTAAAATAAAGCAATAAATCAAAAGCAGATATTATAAAAATCTTAGCATCCATACACAAAGTTCACAACTTCTACGTGATATAAAGGGAGATAGGTTATGACCTACTCAAGATATAAAATGTGAGTACTTAAAAGAGGCAGGCACGGGTCCATCCACAATTTCCAGTTTCTTCTGCTACGAAATGCCATCGAAAACCGCGCCGAAAAGGCTCCGGTGAAAAGAAGAAATGGGTACGTGCCAAATGCGGCGCAAACTGTGACGCATAAGCCTGTCATGTGCAGGAGAGACGCCTGCGTGTAAAATTAGCCTTTTCTACGCGAAAATACCTTTTCATATCTATATTCATGTGAGGACTGTATGCGAGTCTACATGTTCATGACCACTTCTCACATTAAAACGTAATAAAGTTGCCAACTAAGCGAGCATTTCGTGAAAGCGAAATACAAATCGTGACTGGAGACTACATTTCCGTGACAAGAGGACACATCGGTAGTTGACACTAATCGTTGTGTCGACGGAAAGCACCTGGCGTTAAGGACTATCCTTGACGATCTGTGACCACACAGGAGCTTGGCAATTTCAACCTTATCCTTTGAGGAAATTATTCGCACCGCCCAAAAGTTTCCAGCAAGTTCTCTTTTCCCATTCTTCATTACAGAAATCAAAGCCTTCATAAAAGTGTAAGCTCTTCGAAGATGATCCAATCAAGAAAAGATGACAAGAACCACGAAAGCTCTGATGGGGAGTTGTCAAGAAAAGAAAATAATGTACCGGTACCGGGGATCTGCCGCCGTCATCGCCTTTGTTACACATTCAAAACTAAGGCGCGTCTCATCTAGAAGTCTTTGTGTTGCAAAGGTCCTTGACAAAATTTACTCTTTTTTACCTTGCACGTTAAGGACACGCAAATTCTCTATACGCAGCCTGTTTACTGCCATAACGTAATATACACGTGTAAAGCATACTGTACATACATAGACGAATACACACACACACACACACACACACATATATATATATATATATATATATATATATATATATATATATATATATATATATATATATATATATATATATATATATATGTATGTATGTATGTATGTATATAAGGGCTATGAGAGAGAGAGAGAGAGAGAGAGAGAGAGAGAGAGAGAGAGAGAGAGAGAGAGAGAGAGAGAGAGAGAGAGAGAGTTTTACGACTAGGACATTCCGAACAAACTATCAAATTATAATAATGTACAGAAAGTAAGATGAAAGAATTATAAGTCACCATGTAAAAACAGCTTTCGAACACAATAGCAAGCCAGAGCGCAGGCTTATTCTATACAACTGGGAGGAAATGAGTAGTATTTTCGGGTTTAAAAAAAGTTTCTAATAATGGAAAGGTAACATAGCATAAAGCTGCGGCAATGAAAATAACACACAACAATGGAAATGAGTTGAATGGGCCGCTGATAATGAGGACTTGACTAATAGTGACAGCATTGTCTGAAAAGAGGAGAGCTAAAAATGACAAAGAAGTAGAAGAGAAGAAGATAGTTGAACTGGACTCGTCGCTGGGCTGGGGTGGATGAGGGCTACTGCCGCTGCTGCTGCTGCTGCTGCTGCTGCTGTCTGCAGCCAAAATAGGGTGGAAGTGGGCTGAGGATGGGGGGATCCCAGGAGGGGCTTTTGGCGGCAGGGTGGGAAGGTGGGATCTGGGCGGAGCTATGCGGCATTGCTTACATCACACTGCATGGCTTTAGTCAATACCCCGTGCGCTTGCTCTTCTTCCAAAGTGTCACTGGACACAATTTCGAAACATGTCTTAAGTACTGGTAAACGACTAAGGAGGCAAATCACGTCAATGAATTCCCTCTCTCAAAACAGTCCTCTCCGTGTCACGTAGACCTGTTTCCAACTTGCAATGAGGAAGCCTAAAGCATATGACATTCTTAGAGAAAGAGCCTAGTTTCGCTGTCATTACCCGATTCGTTAGCTTCTACTTCATGGGTAACAACATTACTGGTGATTTTTAACAATGCGTGAGACAACGTCCAAAACGCCCGTCCTGTTTCCTGAGAGGACTGAAGAAGACATCGATTGAAGTCTGAAACAGGGAGCAAATCATCATACGTGTAGTAGCAATAAATCATCATGCAATCATAGGCTACTGCGAGTGCATTCCCCGCAATTATCGCTATTGCAGTGACAGTAAGAGTTCAAGCAGGCTTCAGGGTCCAAAATAATAAGTGTGACGCTTCCTTCATGAAGTGGACGTTCGATGTATCGGAGGTCGTTCGATCAGCAATATTGAGCAGCGATGGGTCTGGTCAGAACTTGCATGGGTAACCACCGAAATATGCCAGGCGCCGTCGGCAGATAAACCGCTTCAACATTCTTCGGGCAGGTGGTGGGGTATCAGCTTCGATCGAAAGGCTAACGCCTTTGGAGTCACCTTCTCTCAGGAAAAAAGGCGTACGGATCATAGTAACACAAATTAAACTACACACAAACACACATACATACATATATATACATACATATATATATATATATATATATATATATATATATATATATATATATATATATATATTATATATATATATATATATATGTATATTTATATATATAAATATACATATATATGTATATATAGATAGATAGATATAATAATTTAAACAAATCTCCTGGTGCCTTACGCAGGCATCCTGTGTCACAATACGATGGAGTATCATAACAAGATGTGATCGGAAGACGAGTGTCGTATGTTGGTTTCTAAGAATAGTACGTAGGCAACATCGCACATTTGGCAGTGTTAATTTTCCACAACACAACGGTTTGAATTGAGTTGGATTTTTCCCATGGCCGCTAATGTCATTTTCAAGGTTACTTCATATAGCGTCCACTGAATTTTCAATTTTGAAACTTTTTCTTCATTATTTCTGAGCACAGTCATTTTTTTGCGGCTTATTTTATACTTATTACGGTAAACATAATATCGGGCATAAAATACAGGTACAATTAAGGTCAAAGATAGATAAAACAGATAAAAAAATCAAGGTCACGTCAAATACAATTGTAAAGAAACAAAAACTCTCAGGGTCAAACATCAGAGTATAGTTACTCAAGACATCACTTCTACTTGATTCAATATTTTTTATTGCTACCTGTTCACAAAAAAAAAAAAGCTTCTGATACAGTATTCTAGCTTTGTATTCCAAGTCTCTGATGAATAATACTTCAGAGTTAAATCTTGCACAACTTCCCAATATTATTCAGAAGCAGAAGAGGTATAATTATAAACTTGGCAGTAAACCAAACACGAGACTGTAACGGCATGTTTACTTCAAGCACAATTCTCTCATGCATTGTTGTTCTGAAGGTGATTCACTTCAGCGGACAACTTAAAAAATAGTCTATAATACTTTAGAATGAAATATGGCGTCTTTTTTCCATTCAACTGGACAACTAGATTTTTGAAATACAGGTGTTCATTTTTTGTTAGAGAATTGTTTTCTAGCAAAGAAAATTCACTGAAAAAGTCAACAGTTGTTTTTCTGTCTACTGGGCGTTGTCCAAACATACATGTTAATAAGAGGAAGTTGGTGCAATAAGAAATAAAAGGTCCTGCATGGAGAAAAAAAGGTCCTCTCAACTGTTTGTCATTGCCTCTGGGAAGCCACTGCTGCTGACAAAACCATAGATTCTAAAGAACACCACGAGATGTCTCAGTCAGTAGTTTTCTTGCAAAATATATCATTTAGCAGTTGAAAGACATCCACCACAAAATT
This sequence comes from Macrobrachium rosenbergii, assembly GCF_040412425.1. Taxonomy (NCBI): domain Eukaryota; kingdom Metazoa; phylum Arthropoda; class Malacostraca; order Decapoda; family Palaemonidae; genus Macrobrachium; species Macrobrachium rosenbergii. The sequence continues at coordinate 13,611,406 of NC_089762.1, read as the reverse complement.
TGCCCAATCACATTATGGGGAATACTTTTACGCAGATTGTTATACAAGCAGCAGTATTGCCGAAAAAAAAACATGAAACAAGACTATGTTGTGAGTTCTGGTGCTGAGAACCAGCACATGCAGTGCATGTCGTCATGAGAATAAGTCCAAACGTTTGTGGAACGAAATGACAGTTTGGAACTGAAGCCATGAAATCGCCTTTTTAGTGTAAAAGGAACCAATCACAAACGGTGTTTTCCTATTAGTGGCTGCTGAAGAAGGAATGCTGCTGCCTTATATGGATAAGTGAAAATTCACACACTTGTCGGAGAGCCCAGCTCGGAAATAGTCGGTTTACAACTCAAGAAGATCATTTCCTGCAATCATTCCACGCTGTAAACATTCGCTAATCATTGATGCATTGGTCAATTCACAGTATTCAACACGACACCTGTGATTAGCAGTGAAGAATTTCAAGTAACGTAAGAGTGATGAAGGTTACAAAAAAGGGCAAGTCATATTGAATCCAAATCACACTGGCAAACCTCTCGAATCATATAAAATAGTGACGACTGAATCTACATTTAGGGATTTCTGAGATCCAGGGTGTTTGGATATCAAGAAATTTGTATTCAACACAGATCCACAGCTTGTCACAACATCTTGCTGGCTCTCTGTTGATAGACAATGAAGCCTCTGCTATTCAAGTATACGATGTCATACATGCTACAAGAAGAGTCAGATACCATCATTCAACCCAAATGATAGAGACAATGATATTTTGACTCGTGACACAAATACTTTCGAGTCATTTCCAATTTTGCAAAGCTAGGTTAATTTTCACGCGTCCGTAACTGGTCTTGGAATTCATAAATAGAAGAATCGCCTGGAAATATAATACTCAGCTATATGTTCGGGAATTGTTGTGGCTTTACCTTGATTTCAGTCATGCCTCTACTGAGAGTGATAATTATGGGAAATTTTCATGATGAAAGTGGATTCGTCTACTAGCCTATATGAGCTAAAAACTGGATAAGCTGCGATGGGAATTTTTCACAAACTACCAAGCATAGGCTGTGAGCGTCAAACCAGGTGCAGGTGCAGGTGCAAAGAAGAAAACAACACAATGTCATTTCCCATTATATCAACATCAGCTTCACAAAGCATCGCCCACCAAGTATGGTCCGATGTAAACGAGGGCTTTACTACTTTGCAAAATGAAATCGTGGAAGGCCAGGGATAACGCGTGAGGAGCTGTGCAAGCACGTAAGGAACAAACGAACAGGAATGGGAATGGGAATGGGCGACTGTTGTGGTCTTATTGACGACCCGGACATGATGTGGATTAAGTCAGTTGTGTGCTGGCAGGGGCTTTTGCTCCTAGAGCAGCCTGTAAACCTGACACTGACACAGGTCAAGACGCGTAGTCCCATTTTTTAAACCTGATATCAAACTGACCATTGACCAAAAAAATTACAACAGAGTTTCCCGAACGTCATTATATGAGCTAGCATTTTATGGTCTCGACCTTACTCTGTAATGTTCTAAACCACAATTTAGTGAAACAATAACATCGTCAACTGTCTGCACACATACATACATACATACACACACACACACACACATATACATATATATATATATATATATATATATATATATATATATATATATATATATATATATATATATATATATATATATATATATATATATATATATATATAACTATATATAATATAAATAAATGCAACCTTTCAACGTGTACGATGGTAAACAATACAACTACAAGAGAGAATGAAAATATGTTTTCCATGACCCTAAATGACAATGAAATTTAGATTAAACCACTTAACATCTAGCGTAGCAACTGAAGATTTACATATCAGAATCATTTAAGTACACTGAACAGCTAAATGGTGTGGCTAAATGACTCCCACGGATGCGCAAATCGTGAGCTTGCCAATCATTTTCGGATGACATAGTATGACAAAGACAAACTTTGGCTATTAGACACTGATTATTTTAATACTTCGAAGTTTACTCCAAGTATCACTGGCAATAATGACAAACTAAAAAACCATTATGCATAATAAAAAAAACACCTAGACCAAGCTTGATAAGAAGACGAGAGCATTATTCAGCGAGCTTTAGTGACCCTGAACAATTTTTAAAGAAGCTTTTAAAATAATAATATCCTACTCAAGTATATACAGTACCTATCAATTAACATGCGGTGCCTGATCTGTAGTGACGTGGCACATCTCTTCTCACCCAAGAAAAGGAGAGAGACAGATTAGAGGAACGCCTCAAACACAGATGTCTTCTTGACCTCTACTTCATCGCCGACAAAGGAAGCGGCCATTCTTTCCGGATGCACTTCGCTAAGTGAACTTCAAGGATGGGAACTGATGTACACTGGCGTGCAACTTCATAACCTTGGTCACGCCCACGGAGCGCGGTGCTCACTCAGTAGCAACCTCCTTTTTCGGATCCCCCTAAGGGAATGTGTCGCAGCTGATCTCATCTCCAAGTATTTGTCTTTATCTGTTGCTTGGGAGAGGATCTTAGGAATGGTTGCAGCCAGCTGGGACTGACCGCACACCACGAGTCTTGTTAACACACAAACCATTCTTCTTGTTGCCTCTGGCTTTCAACCACCATTCTGTTAAGAAACAGCCACATACGCTGCGATTAAATGTATGCAGTAGCCGTGAACCTATTCTGCAATGTATGAGCCTGTGTTTGCATACATACAAAAAAGCAATATACATATATAAATATATATACATATATGTGTGCGTGTGTATGCCTTTCATATATTCACATATATTAAGGCCCTAGTTCGAATTCTGGCCGAGCCAGAAGCACTTATCAATTGGGTATGAGTTATTACCAAGGTATAGTGAACTGGATAATAAACGATATTTGGCGCTTAATGCTTGTGATGTATACATATACACACGCACATACAATATATATATATATATATATATATATATATATATATATATATATATATATATATATATATAATATATATATATATATATATATAGTAAATATAAATAAAATCACCTCAAGCACCACAGTACACAAAGGGCATATACAAATATATATATATATACATATATATATATATATATATATATATATATATATATATATATATATATATATATATATATATATATATATATGACATTAAACCACTTCCCCTAGCAAAAATGTAGCCCGGTGAAAGGACACGCCAACGAACACGGCCACATTCGTACTTTAACGTCTGAACCGTGAATGAAGGCACTTTGCATAAAACTTCCATAACATCGACCCCTTATACAAACACAGAGAGCTAATCAGCAGAGCATCAACCACCAGTGCACACTGCGTCACTCATCTTTACCTGAATGCGCTCTTGCTTCCTGGGTGCTGAGGCTTTTCCTTTCTTCCATCTGTTGCAATCCATCTATCCAGCCTCTCCTCCTTCCTCCCAACACTTTCGAATGGTCCTCTCTTTCCATCATCCTAACATCCTCCATTCTTTCCACATGACTAAGTCCTTGCAAAAATACTCTGTGATCCATCCTTTCTCCCCTGCCTTCTCTGTATCTTAATATTTTCGCCATCATACTGCAGTACTCCATTTTCCCCGTGGTACATCTACATCTGCAGAATTAATATATATATATATATATATATATATATATATATATATATATATATATATATATATATATATATATATATATATAATCAAGTAGTTACTTTCACCATATAGGCTATATGTGTACTTTTACTAGCCATAATGACCTCTTAACCTCTTGATTTCTTCTCACTTATTGGATATGCTTGAAACAAGATGAAAAAAGGAAGAAGACTTCCTTTTGTCGTGGGAGTTGAACTTACGCATTCTTTTCTATGAAAGAGCACAGCTAGTTCATAGCACAGCGGACTGAGTACCTCGGAGGTCTACATTAGGCCTCTTCACCCAGTGCAAGACTTTCACCTTTCGTTTACGAGTTATTCCAAGAGCAACAAGGCAGCTCTGTGACCATCCCAGCTTAATGCAAAACAACAACGACAACAGTAACGAGCGATGGGCAAGTGAAGTTACTATGAAAAGCAATGCGAGTGAGCAACTGACATGCAACGCTTTGGAATGAAATGTTCAGACACAAGGCAGAGCTTTAAAACCCACTAGAAAGAAGGAGAGAGAAAGACAACTCTCCAACATGGCCGTCCTCTTCCCTCGCTAATCGATGTCTATCAACGCATTCCGATAACGTGTAACGTGGCACTGCTGATACAGGTGACCTTGGTAACAAACGACTTTTGTTTTCTATTTTGGATTTCCCGACTACAAGCTCTTCTCCTCATTTGAGTAAGACTTAGATGAACCCCGCATCTACATAACCGTCGGCAAAGATCCTACGATTAGTTTAAAGTTAAAGGTAAACAACTTTTATATCTCTGAATGTAAACCATTTTACTAATATTTTTATATCAGTTTGTATTACCGAAAATCCAACTTTTCTGCATCAGCCTGTTAAACTTTGCTTCTTAAAATATCATATTAATTTATTCTTTTATGACACGAAATTTTATCATACGATCTTAATCAAATCAGTAACAAAACTCTCTTGCCGATTTAAATAAAATCATAGCCTAGAGTCTCGCATTAATCATCACACGAAAAGGTGCCGCTAAAACGTGTACTGATTTGTAGTGAATCCAAACAGCAGTTTTGAAGATTATAGTATTCTTAGAGGGCCACTGTTATCATGATGAACTCGTCTTCAAGACGACGAAATCGCCTAAGAGTGATATGCCTCGACAACTTTCTTTACAAATCTCATTGGAGATAAAAAGAGAAAAAAAACTGACAAAGAGCGTCAGAGGATAAGCACAACCTGCGTCCTCTGGGTTTATCGAGGCAACTACCTCGACCCAAAGTTTTAAAAACATGTTACCTCTGAAACTGCACAGCAATATTCAATTGTCTTAGAACTTTAAAAGGCACGTGATACACTGATCTGATACTATAAAATGTGGTCATTATCACAATGGCCACCGTCGCCCAATAAAAGTATCTGCTAAAATAACTCCTTGTCTTTAAAAATGGGAAATCTTCATACAACACTTTTCAAGCGTAATAACACTGATAAGATGCATAAAAGAACTTTTGTCATCTGCTACATCCTTCTTATAATCTGGGGAAAGTTTTTTAAACAAATTAAGAGTTTCTCATGAGTGCTGATTTATCTAGTATTTTGGCACTTGAAAAGAGATAGGCTATCTTTTCCTCGAGATTTAAAAAAAAAACACCACTTCCCCAGAGTCACACAGCCTTTGTTTTAAGTTTTAAGAGAAGAGTCGTCTACCAACAGATCTTAACTAATGATGGCAGTTATCTACTAATATATATATATATATATATATATATATATATATATATATATATATATATATATATATATATATATATATATATATATGTATATATATAAATGCATTTTTGTGTACACTTGTCACTCTTCTTGTTTACAAACATTACGCCACAAATAGCAGTGTGGTCAAAGTCAATGTCCACCGTTGTTTCTAAACCAGGCAACAGTTCGAATCCTACCGAGACGAAGCACTTGGGTGTAAGTTATTCACAAGGTATAGTGAACTGGATTTAAAAGATATCTGTGACTTAATGTTTGTTTAAATGGATGCATGCATGTATGTATGTATGTATGTATGTATGTATGTATGTATGTATGTATGTATGTATGTATGTATGTATGTATGTATGTATATGTGTGTAACAGTATAAGACGAATAAAATACAAAATAATAATCTCACACTTCATCATTCACAATTTATCAAATCCTTTACGAAATAAAAGCAACAAACTACTGTGAGAAAATCTGTGCATGTATGCATGCATGCAACCACTTCACACTTCTAAACACCCATAAGATGAATCCGAATGTACCAAGAAAAAAATCCTCCTACATTCTATATTGGGTAACACGCGAACACCCGAACTCCCCCTACCACCGAAAAAGGAAAAAAAATTGCTGACAAAAGATTCTGTCTACTTCCAGAAAACAGCAAAATAGAATCGACAACCCACACAGACACAAAGTCATCCTAGTTATACACAATGATTAGGTTGCAGTTTAATCGCTGGTTACATCGTGCTTAGTAACTGTCCAATTTTGAACACAATGAAAGCAAAAGACAAATGTCTCGAGGGAAACTAAAAAAGACCATATCTTATTTCTTGGTGATGCCACTTTGACAATGGCCGTAAGATTCAACCCACTAATTACATCCATTTGATTACAGAAAGTTAATTTTACACAAGTCACGATAATTTATAGGCCTAATCGTAGCGTTTGATTCGTTTTCTGTTCGTGGATGACCTTCACGTAGAAAACGAGGGTGTATCCACCACTTAGCCAAAGGTAACAAATACCGTGCTTCGTCAACGCACCTAGAAAGGAGTATGTTAAGAAGTGCTAAAAATGTTGTGGCGACGTCATTTACCATCTCGGATTTCTTGCAATTATCATTATTGATATTCCAAATAAACAAACATTCATACGGAACAAACTAATAAACTACAGATTTTTAAACCTGGCTTTCTCAGAAAAGAATATCCACATGCCAAAGAAAGAAAATTGCAAAGAAAAAAATAATATATATCTGGGCACAAAAAGCACAAGGGTGTTAGATAAAGTTTAAAACGGTGCCTTTATGGACATATTACAGCTCATCTTAAAATCAACTCTGAGCATCGACATCAACAACAATCCCAAGCAGACCATCCCAAAGTATTAAAATAGAAATGATGAGACTTCAGATAGTGGGAAGTGTAGCAACGTTTCATCATAACACAATGCGGAAATATACTGATGCTCTGGGAAACAGGCACCCACCACTGAAGCTCTTGTCCTACGCGCTTAGGGCGCCAATGGAGACTTCCAGGTGCAATGAAGGTTGTGGATGACGCCAAACAGGATATCTCCCGGCAGTGGTTTAAATCATGAATACCATTTTTCCGAGTAATCTTGCTTAAATGATAAAAATTACCGGAAGTTACAACCATCCGAACAAGACAAAAATATTCAACTGATGATAGAATAAACATATTCAGTAAATGCAAGAAAGCAAGATTTAAAGAATATTAAAGCATTCGCCGCCTCTTTAAATATAATACGTCTGCAAATGTCTCACTGTCTGGCACCGTTAGATGATGTATCATAAGTGGCTGAAGACGAGGACGAAACCATGAAGCCATTGTCTCAGTCTCAAACACCACTTATTGGTTGATAATACCGTTCCACGGTGTAACACTAAGAGAAATTTAAGACTTCCCTTATGTGACTTTGTAACAAAACGGCACCCACACAATGGTGATGATGATCCTTTGCAAAGAGAGTAGCACGCACTATACCTTGGGGTCCATGGAGTCGAAGTACTAACAGAACTTGAGGAAGAGAGCAAAACAGGATTCTTCAAGGCGATGTTCTATAGACATCATAATTACCATTCTTGGAACAACTATAACTGAGAGAGAGAGAGAGAGAGAGAGAGAGAGAGAGAGAGAGAGAGAGAGAGAGAGAGAGAGACTTAAGATTCAAGAGGTACGGATTATCTGTGATGACAATGCAGAATTTAAATTTTCAAATTCCTCGAGGGAATTAGGAAAACAAAACGAAAGCCACAGCCGATGCCATTACAATGAATGAAGGGGTGGGTGCTAAGTCTGAGGCCCCGACAGTCATGCCTGGATTCTATGTTATTGGATATTTATAATAATAATAATAATAATAATAATAATAATAATAATAATAATAATAATAATAATAATAATATTATTATTATTATTATTATTATTATTATTATTATTATTATTATTATTATTAATCCTCTAGTTGTTGCTTCACGTACACTGAATACAAACTATAACCATTCGCGTAAACAACAAAAGAGGCCGAACCGAAGAGAAAACTTGTACAAAGCTTGAAACCTAAGAAGAAATGCGATGGATGTGTGAAATCCAAGAAGAGAATCCGTTGCTCCGACTCCCTGAGACAAAACGAACCCAGCGCATGCGGTACGTCCTGATTTTTCGACGTTAATTTTAGACACTTCGCTCTAATATAAAAGTCCGAATGAGTAGCTGTCATCGGGTCTGAGAGAAATCGTCGCAAAGCACCATTCTCGTATAGGGTCGGTGTCGAAATGATACTTTTGTCAGTAAAAGCAACATGAATACACAGAGTGTATGTACAGTTTATATGTACTGTATATACAAGCATGCGCACGCGCACACACACATATACGTATACATACATAAATCAACTGATAATTTTTTTTACCAGGTGGGTATCTCACTGAAATAAACACAATGCCCTCTTCTCGAATTCTTCACATTTTTTTACTACGTTTGTCACTATAAAACCTTAGATCCAATTCTGGTGTCCATAGAAGGATTCGAATACAATAAACTTTCATCTTTCTAGTGGCCAGGTCGGAAACGTGACTTTGTTCTGATACTCTGGATACGGGTTCGAATCCTGCTACGGACATCAGAACTACATCATATTCTTGCATATGGATCTAAGGCTTTGTGATGATAATCGTATTCAAAAAAGTGCGAAGAATTCGAGAAGAGGCACTGTCGTTATTACAAATACAAATGCATATATATATATATATATATATATATATATATATATATATATATATATATATATATATATATATATATATGCAATCAGCTTAACTTCTCCAGTGATTCTGCATGTATTATATCATGTACCTTACTGTTAGCTGACTGTGATGGGTTGCACCCAAGGTGGAGCCGAGCATGAGACTGGCAACCTCATACCAAAAAATGGATAAAAATCCAGAAAAGTTTAACACTTTCTGAGCCAACTCCTCTGTGGGAAAGGGTTGTATACTGTATGATATTTTACACAGATACACATATTTTTAAACAATAAACAAAACAAATATATATACAATATTTCACGTTGCAGAAGAAAGAAAGAAAGGAGTGAACTGATGGAGAAAGACTGCATAAGAAACTGACAGAATAATCTTATGGCCAACGAGACGGAGAAATGGACTATAATTTGAATACCAGTCTCTCCTAAAATATCACCACTATTCACTAAAAGAGGTTAACCTTCGTGCTGATGGTCTGAGTGCTTTCGTCATATCAAAGCCTATGCAGGCCATCACAACGCACAAGTCTGAACCCTTGCAATCGGACGCAGCAGTGCAAGGTCACACGACTTCAGGCACAAGCCACTGTTGACCAAAACTTCCAACGTTGGAGATTACAAGCTTAAACAAAGTGCATCACGCAAGGGAAAAAATATTATCATTTACTTTTTTTCCCTGCGCAAAACCTCGAGTGTTAGCTTCCTCGGACGCCAAAATCCACTGCATCCTAGCAAATTAAAACTTTGCTTTCCAACGCTCGACCATGTAGTGACTGAAAGCGGGCGTTGGGTACAGTTACAGTCTCCCTCCATCATCGTAAATGACTCGCACAAAAGTAGACACGTCACGGAAACCTCACTGCACTGAAAGGCAACAGCGCATTTTGGACTTTCAAATATACTGAATTGCCCTCCATTTTTTCTATGAACAGAACTTGCAGCACTCATTTCGTCTTGGCTCTTTTGTATCAATGTAATCAGCGAGTACCGATAAAAACAATCAAAAGAATATAGAAAATGAAAACAAAGATCAGAAAGAAGGCGTAAGGAAAGCTCCCAGCAAAAAGCAAAAAATAACCGGAGCTAAACCAAACGACCAGGGCTTAGAGATTGGCTCTAAAAATAGTTTTGCGCCATGCCCAGAAACAAGCTTCGCACCGAGTGAGTCCTGAAGTACGGTAAGGCTGTTGAACTCCGGTCACCTTACTCCTTTCAAATGTGGCCTCATATCTCAAGAAAATGAAGCGGTGTAAAAATCCAATCTGATATTATCGAACTCTTTACAAAAAACAACCCCGAGATAATAACACCAAGTCAGTATAAGACAAATGATTCATACACCTTATCAATGACGGACACGACGTCATTTAAAAATAAACAAAGACATTGCGAGATTTACCTTTGAATACGATGATTTCCTCTGAATCAAAATAAAAGTATTCAGTCATTATTTTTACAGAAATGTGTAGCTTTCAAGACAAACTCTTGCAAGTTCCGGGCCATCTAAACTTTAGAATTATTTCACCAAATAGTTAATCCACCAATGCCACAAAATAAATTGCACCAATTCCTCTGCCTAACACGAAAAACCAGTTGCAGTACATTACCAGAATTTTAATGAAGCTATCGCCATGACCGATAACCGAGTTGCATTCTGGTACGCAATGAAAACAGTCCTCAAGTGGATTATTATTATTATTATTATCATTATTATTAATACTATACATATCCAAGCAGAATGGGATGTGTGTTTTAGATTAACCAGGCCTCATGCTAACACAGGTGTTAAGGGGATTAGGAGGCCTAGGGTGAGCCTCTGGGTTAGACCTAAACGGGAACGATTACTATTAACCTGCAAAGCTAGTTAACAAAGAATAAATGGGATAGGGTATGTATCACGAGAAAAGTAGTTTAGTACGACACAATGTAAATGACAAATACATAACATAAATTAAAGAAGAAAACAACTGAAAAAGTCATATAAATTAAACGAAAGGGTCGTGACACTGATCTGGCATTACACTCTCTAAATAAATTTACGAGGAATGATGACAACTAGGCTGCACACAAAGACAATTTAATGTGAAGCTTGCTGTAACCTCTGGCATCCTCTCATAAAAGTCTTCTTCTGTCGTAACTAACCATCGTCTACGGAAGAGCACGCGCCCAATCTACACGAAAGTTGTTCCAAGGTCTAATGGCGATCGGTAGGTTTAAACCTTCATGGGCACAGTCACTGCGTGACAGCAAAGGGCGACAAAGCTCAGTCCTGTAAAGGAGTTGCAGCCTGTGACGCCATGACAAGTTTTGCTTCTAGATCCTACTTGTACAGAGAACCAGCTGGAAGAGATACAGGCGCCCACTCTACAGTTTGCAAGGTTAACAACAAAAGCCAATAGAATACAAATAGGGTCACACAATATACTTAGTATCAAACAATATGCTTTGCTCGAAAGCCCTCTGACTCATGGTTGGAATTAGTATGGGAAATGAGGAAATAAAACTTTCCTTGAAAAAGAACCACTCTCTCTTCTTTGTGGATCCAGACAATATGTGGAGCATGATTTTTCCTCGAAAGCCAAAAGATGCTGTTTACTAGCGAGTTAAACAACAACGATAGCAAAAAAAAAAAAAAACCTGTTCTGATTCAATCGACCATTTCCAAGGCTACTCTATCCGATAATTGAACATTCAGGTTTTTTTTTTTTTCCTAAACAGTTGGCTTCGGTGCCATTTTATAACAAAATCCGCTTAGACAAAACTCGCGTCAAGTTAACAAGGCAATTTTGATTGAACCCACTCACATTTAATTATTCATCCATTACTTCAAAATCAAATGAAAATTACTTCAAAAGCGGTGCAGAACACACGGGAATATTATTCCTCAAGACAAGAACTTTCCTAACAAAAAGAAGGAGAAAGAGAAAGATATAAGTTATATTTTACTGAAAAAAATCGGGTTTGAGTCGTATAAAGTCATAATCGAACGATTAACGTAGATACAAGTGAGCCCCGACCTTCATGTACAATTTCGACAATATCTCTTCAATACCGCACTTGAAAGAGGGCTGACCTATCCAAACAGCACAAATGTTTATCAAGTACGTGCAATACATATCTTATTTCCGGCAGTGCACGGTGCACCGTAGAGATTACTCTGCGTTTAATACCCTAGTTGCACTCCCTGCATGATTAAGAAGATATTCTACGTAGTTCCCAGTGGAAAACATGACAAGGATAAGTAATTCATTTCTGGTGCACAGCAGTTCCGTTGGTTTTCTTGGGCGTCTCCTTTCTCTACAATATCATTATCAAAATACTGCATTCAACAATGAAATACAAAACATACGACAGACATGATTTATAGACCAAAATCTCTTTTGTCACCTACGCAAAAACACATAGGGCACGAAACAGATCTTTCCTTGCCAACCCGTTAACTTTCCTCTTGAAAGCGACAGGTAATTGGAGAGTTAATTTTTTCGTTTCTCCTAACTTACGTCAGTGAACGAGCCCTTACCTCTTCCGATTCCCTGTAGCTTCGTGCCAAGGTGTTTCTCTGCTCCTTTCTGTAAGGGCTAAGTCGTCGAAATTTAGTTGCGCTCAGTGTGGTAGTTTCTCCCCTCGCAATCGACCTGGCAACACTCGTCACGTGACTCTTCCCAGATTTATGCTGAGGAAATCAGTTATAGTACTTTTGCACTTTTAAAGTTCCCGAATTGTCTTCCTACCTTCGTTCTTTCCAGCTATTATACAAATGTCTCTTTTGAAATTTCTCCTGGTTAGTGATACATAAAGACATTTGGTTACCAGTTCCATTAGCCGCCGCATTAAAAAAAAAATGAGAATGTCGAGGCAAACCAACTCTACAAGATATAATACTAACAGAAGAACATCATCGCGACTTGTCATATTCGTTCTTTCATGCAGAACAATGCTTATTAAAAAAAACTCGAGAAATAACATCCCAGTTCTGAAGTTCTTAAACAGGTGATATCAACAATAATGATCAAATGTATATTTCTACTGTGTTACTTCAAACTCATGCGTGCCAGAGATAACTGCAAGATGCTAAATGCCCCAACAGCTTTATCTTCGGTTGACTTCCTATGGCCATTCCTTACGTGCCAACTCTCTCTCTCTCTCTCTCTCTCTCTCTCTCTCTCTCTCTCTCTCTCTCTCTCTCTCTCTCTGTTTACTTTGGGGGAACTACCATGATTTGGTTTAGGCTACCCTAAATTCCGAAGTGCCTGTCTGCCTCTAAATAAAATCAACGCAACTTTTGATAATACACTAATCCCTATTTTACTAGAAATACGAGGTAAACCTGCTATAAGCCCAAGTAAAATTTGCCTTTGTTAATACTAAGCAACTTTATCTATGTCACCTTCAGTATCAAGCGCACAAGTACAGGCATCAGTGCACACAGAAAAGACTGACTGAGGTGAACGCCTTCCGGAGATCGCTCGCATAACCAGCCATGAGAGTCTAGTCTGGTTTGATTCCTGAAGCAAACTGCACTCGGGGGAAGCTCTTCAGGATCACAATGCCTACGTTTTCCTGAACAGTGACATACGTACTAGCATTAGACCACTACCTGGGGCGCTACTGGATGAAGTAGAGCATTGGGGTAGCAACCTAATCCAACAAAATCTAACATTACGTTGAAAGTTGGCTATTATGAACTAACGTGTCTTGGAATGCACCCAATACCTTTACATTTGTTTAAGAGGTCTATAGCTAAATTTTCTGACGCAAACAATTACACACGGGCCCCACACAAGCAAACCTTCCAACTGAAAAAACGAGAAAATCTAGGAGCAAGCCATGTGCAAACAACAGCCTCGAGTGAGCAATCGTCCTCGCAAAAATACCCGTCAAACAAGATACTGCACGACAGTCGCCTGAATCTTCTTGCCAATTATAAACTTGAAACTACATAATCTAATATTCTTTTGCTAAAGCATATTAAATTAAAACGTTGTGAGACGAGTGCTCATCTCCCAAAGAAACGAATAACAATAACTTTGGTGAAAAGTAAATTATATTGAGCAACCACTTTAACTATTAACAGCCCCAGACAAGAAAGTTTTGCTTAAGTCCCGATGTTGTAAAAACGGCCTTGTTTAACTTGGACATTCATTGCCCAACACCACGATGCCGCAATATGGCGCTCCATGAGGAAGAATACTACTATTAAAAGTGTTACTTCCGTACAGCTATGTCAACATAACTTTAACAAATCGCAATGACTCTATGGCAAGGCCGTTCTATCAAGATTATAACAGAAAGCTTTAACAAAGAGAAAAAATGGCCAGCTCACGGCACAGTCGTAGCGAATGTGTCTTCCTCAGGAAACTGGCCTTTTCGCGATGATCTTTGTACTTCCTTGTACTACTAAAATTGCCGTCAAAGCCTGATGTGGTCACGAACGGACTGCGGTCATCTTAAAGACCGGCGTCCATTCAGCGTTCTGCTGCGCGTTCAAAGGGCAACAGTTCACCTCGGCAACAACTGAAAATGTTCACGACACAGTCTCACTGGCAAGCTTCCACGATCTTGGAACAAATATTGAATGCCAGTTTAGAACATCATTCACTTACTGCACTCCTCTTCTTAACTATGGTTGGCTAGAGCGCAACGTCGAAGGCCTTTCAGACTGAGGGTATCTCTCTCTCTCTCTCTCTCTCTCTCTCTCTCTCTCTCTCTCTCTCTCTTCTACAAACCATCCCAAAACTGACGATGCTTCTAATAGCAGGGTTACATAATATTTATACACTTTAAGAAATATTATTGTTAATATGTATATATTGGGAAGAGTATTTAGCAGAGCATGGTTACTCATCCAGTTCCTCACTCAAAAATACAAATATGGAAATACATTTCCAAGTTGATATTAACTTAATTACTTAAGTAGAACTAAATTTGGAAACAATGTTCACTACCAATATTTACCCCAAGGGAAAAAAAACCGTTGCACAATAGTCACTCAATCACTGGAGCCGATAAACACCTGTAGGAAGGATGACCGATCAATAAACACAAATGGCATCTAATCCTAAAATTAACTCTAAGAAGAAGGGAGGCGAGAGGCATGTTAAGCAAATTTCTCTCTCTGTATATTGATCTTCCGAGATGATGGCTTTCGCCATTCTGTCTGGCTGAAATATATTATATATATATATATATATATATATATATATATATATATATATATATATATATATATATATATATATATATATATATATATATATGAAGATAAAAAAGACCCATAAAACACTATTTGAACGTAGTGTTTTATGGGCTTTTTTATCTTCATATTATACTGTGGTATTACAGTAAAAGACATCCATATATATATATATATATATATATATATATATATATATATATATATATATATATATATATATATATATATATATATATATATATATATATATATATAGACAAAATACACGAAGGAAAGAGAAATACTGGTGTGCTTCGTAGATTTTTTCTTTATTTATATATTCATCACATTCCATATTTTTGTGATTCAGATATATAATCATGAAGCTACAAATGTCGCTTAATATCAAATTCACGCTACCTCGGGAATATCTCCGATGGAGAATTATCACCGAAAGGGAATTTATAAGTGATAAATGGATTGGTACTGTCGGGTCGCGAACCCACGACACAGCAACCCCAGTCGACGTTACCACTGATATAATTCTCCATCGGAGATATTCCCGAGGTAGCGTGAATTTGATATTAAGCGGCATTTGTAGCTTCATGATTGTATATAAATCACGGTGTGATAAAAAAATTCATATATATATATATATATATATATATATATATATATATATATATATATATATATATATATATATATATATTATTACAAATATTGTACTGTTCGACCTCTCTTCCTAGATCTAATAGAAATATAACCAAAAAACAAAGAAGAGAAAGCACCAAAAAAGCTTTCTCTGTGTAAAGCAGTTGAGGGAGGGAAGCCAGAGCTGGCTGTTGTGTTCTGTCTTCGACAGATTTTTGAAGTTTAATTTAGGGACCTATCCAACAGGGTAGGTTTTACTAGGGCCACCTTTAGTTAGAGTATACCTTCAGCTCACTTTTCCCTGACCTTTGTACTGGTGAGTTTTTTGTCAGTTTTCAGGTTACCCACAGGCTACTAAGTGGGAGGAGTCTTACAAGCAAACACCCACGCACTCGACCCAGTTCGGGAGTCCAATGTTAACCTGGAGTGAGAGCACAAGCACCATCTCTCTCTCTCTCTCAGCCATCCCCCTTTTTGTCCTTTAACCTTCTTGTGGAAACACTGGGGAATTTGCTTCAACAGACCCCGGGCGTCCAATGCAATTGATCACCGCATTAACGACCCTAAGATAAGTCTGAAGAAGACAATTACTCCCAGTTCCTCCCTTTCGATCTTCCCCTTATTTTCTGTTTCAAGTTTCTCTCTTATCAGTCACTGACTATGGAAATCCTGGTAAAACCATATCCCATTTATGAAGTCAGTTATATGAAGCACAATTAGTGTTACCTAGTGAGATTGCATAAAGTATCCTCCATGGTGTTAACATAATATTCTAGATTTACGATACACCCCTTGAAGTCAATTAATGATAAGTGAGAGGTCCTGGAATTCAAGTGTTATCTGGATACATCTCTTCCAGAATCGGGCACACCTTGGAACCTGGTCATAACCTTGTTTGGAGAAGGACTAGCCAAAATACACTCGAGAATTGCTTTTAAGAGTTTCACAAGAGTTTTCTCAGCTGCTGAGTCATCCCCTAACGTATATATGTTGAAATATCGTGTGTCCGAAGTGGGACAAAGTTGGAGCTGTTATTGGCTCCCGTAAGATTTCCTTATTTTCATTCACTTTGTTGTTGAACTAGATGGTTGAGTAATGTGGTTTATTTAATTCAGGTGTTCAGAATAAATCAATATATTCAGTAACCTAGTTTCAACTGGCAACTGAATCTATTTAAGTTAATTCTCTCTCTTTTTTTGGTAACTTTTAGTCTTAATTGATAGGTTTATGTACAGCAAGGCTATATAAATCACAGCCGAAGGACCCACGTAACAATGGCAGGACCTTGCAGAGATCTCTAACTGATTCACAGAGATAAAGAACTTGGAATCAAATTAGCTACGAATTAATTCAAAGATAAAAAGTCAGATCATATTAATTTCATGCTAAATTCTCCCAAACAAGGATACAGGCCAAGGTAAATAATATTAAGATTGCCAATGTTATAAGAATTTGAGCAGGTAGGAAAGTATGCATTGAGAGCAGCTTTAATTTACAATTTACAGTTTTAAAGAAAACTGCTACTGCATTCGGACACCGAGTCTCACGTTCCAGTCGAGGCCATCTAAATAAGTTACCAAATCAATATTTAATATTTTGCTATTCACCGGCCAATGATTAATGCATTATATTAATCTTTGAACTAGTTAGCTATTGCATGACGGTACTGGGAGGGCGTGTGCCTAGTGCTTCTCTCATAGGATAGGACGGACAAATTTACACAAGTCCATAGGATTTCTTGCAAAGCAGCAACCATTCAGCTCTACAGAGAAGGTGCCCGACTGAGCATTATGAAGAGAATTACTTTCCCTCATAAGGAATCATATCAAATTTCCTTGCCATTAATATCACAAATGAACTGTAACAGTGTTAATTTCATAATTTGCCTTTTACATAAACGTAAATCAGGCCAGTAAGGACATCATGGGTCCATTCCTTTGTATCCTGAAGGGCCCCATAGTAAGCATGGCGGATGCTTGTAGTGTTTAATTCAGTGCAGGAAAAGAAAAGAAAAAAGCGAGAATCATAAGAAATTAATTTTCTGTCGTTATAACGTAAAATAACTTGCATTTGAGGTATATAAGTTAAAACTTGTATTCCTACATTAGCTTCATTCGTTTTGTAAGAGGAATTCGAGTTTATGTGTTTTTTATTGTAATAAACAGCGCAGAGGCGGGAGTTTGTGTATTCCTTCACCAGTCGGTCTTCCGCATTTTGCATCCAGTCAGGCGTTGTGTTTGAATCAACAGCTGTGTGATCACGTGGCCCGTCCGACATTTTAGGGAACGGGTTGTCTGCGAGCCAGTGGCCGCCATCTTAAAACCTTCTTGTTAGCGTTTGTTATTGTTTACCTGTGTGACATCACGAGTCACAGTAACGACTGCCTCCCCTGCTCCACTTAGCAAACTACTTTGTCTCACGCATTACCATACTCACAAATCTTAGAGGAAAAAATATACTCCAATATTATAAGGAAACTAGGAATAGGATTTAATACAACAGATAAAAGGAAGTAATAATTTAGTAAAGGAATAACTTATTTAGAAAACATAACAAAAAAAAGTTCCTACACACAATACACTTTCGCAGGGAATTATATAAAAAGGAAAAAGAACTTCATCATTTTACCACACTTATCAGTATAGAACATAAGACGCAATGGTACCCGGGCAAGTTACGATTGCTAAGACAATCCATTACTAACATAGCTCAAGTAAGAAGTATTCCAAAAGAAGAAACCTGCTAGTATGCATTTACAATTTCACTTATTTACTCAGGCAGTGCGAACTTCGCTTGATGGATACTTTTGTCCTCTCTCTCTCTCTCTCTCTCTCTCTCTCTCTCTCTCTCTCCCCCCAACTTCTTTTATCCATTCACGTAAGCTTTCAAGATATCTCCAAAATGTACATGCACCATCTTCATTGAAAGAACAGGTCGACATAGGAATAATTAACCAAAATGAAAACAAATAAAAAGCAATACCTCTGTCCGGCCGATAGATGAGGACAAGTTAAGATTAATCACAATTATAGAAAACTGTCGGTCACAAGCGAGGTCTTTTATCCACCTAAGCATAAAAATTAGCCTTCCTCCCTCCGCATGAAAAGGAAGTAGCACAGCTGGTACTAGGAACTACTCACCCACGAGGGCCAAAAGCAACCAAAATTGATTTTCCTTTTCCACAGTGCCACTAATCTGAGGCACTGTCACAAACTGAATAGCTTACCTTTCTCTTTCTTCTTACCTTCCCTTTTTCTCCTACTTATTAGTTACACTCTGCTTGGGCAGAGCGCATTTCCCCTCGGTACAGTTTGTTGTACTAAAGTACCCTCGGTACAACTTGTTGTACTAAAGTAAAGTGTTGATTCCTAGGAACGCACTGACACCATAGTGCCACCAACAAAAAAAAGGAAGAAAAAAAATCTTTTTATGACTACATAAGCTACACCTGTATCTAGAGATACAGAGTGCCATCAGTGTGACCTTTGCACGGCACACTCAGCCACAGTGCCATCTTATTGAAAAGGTGCCACACCACTGAAGTATCACCCAAATCTGAGGGACACTTCCTCACTTCCCAAGTACGTCCTGTCAACCCAAATAGACACTGCCTTCATGGATCTGGGGAAGGAGGTAGGTCTCACGGGACCAGAACTCACCAAGTGGGTCAAGGAACAGCTGGATGACTTGGCCAAGTAAGAGAAGGAAGAAAGACTGGAACGGTGGAATTATGAGGCCGAACAGAGGAGGTATGAAGAAGAACAGAGGCGGCTGGAAAATGCAAGAGAAGAACGGAGAAGACAACATGAATTAGCCCTCAGGGAAAGCGAGCAAGCTCTCAAGGCAAGTAAGCTGGTTCTTAAGGAAAAGTAGCTTGAGCTGGAGAAGGCTAGAAAGGAAAATGCTGAGGCTATGGCTATCCAACAAGCCTCCAACCCAACACCTGCTGCACCTAATGCTCCAATCTCAAGCATTAATTCCCTAGTCCCCATGTGGACTGAGGAAGAGCCAGAAGCATGGTTGGAGGAAATAGAGTCGCTCTTTGAGAACTACAACACCACGCAGACAGAGAGGGCCTTAGTGCTTGCCAAGCACATGGAAGGAAAAGCTAAGGCAGCCCTTCGCTCATTGGAGAAGAGTCAGAGAGGCAACATAGTAGAGGTTCGTAGGGTCATAACAAAGGCCTACTAAATAACCCTGGAGAAATGGAGACAGCAGTTCCGAGGTCTTGCCAAGGAAGTCGACTGGTCCTGGACTGAATGGGCCTGTCACAAGACCCAGTCTCATACCTGCTGGTTCGACTCCCTGTCGTGCACTACATTCGAGGATCTTTTCAATCGGTCCATGCTGGAGGATCTTTTCCAATGTGTGCCTAGGCCCCTTGCTGTGTATCTCAATGATAAGCAGCCCACCACCCTGATGGAAGCCTGCCATATGGCCGATTCATGGGAAACCTACAACCAGTCCCACACCAAATCTCAATGGCGCATAGTGCCACCCGGGTACCTCTCAGCCTCGACTGCTTGAAGAACAGACTGCCTAGCAAGGCTACGTGCACCCACTATAAGAAGTTGGGGCACACTGAAACTGACTGCCGCTAAAAGTTGGGCAACAATAAGCAGCCTTCTACTAACAACCAGAACTCTGCTTCCCCTACGTCCACTCAACCCTCTCCACCAACAGTCACCGCAGGTCACCGAGCCCCCACAAAAGGCTCTTGCTGAGCCTGTGGTGCTGCCAGCCACTATAGTGCTGGATATCTGGCCTGCCCAAATCATGTCCTAGCCACCAAGGTCATCAACCTAATTAGCACCTCACTCTCCGCAGCCGGGCCACAGAAGATATTTCACCCCGAGAGGATGGATACCCAGTTCATCTTGGTGGCACCCCTTAATGGCTCTAGCCTGCCCATGACCCTTCCAGTCATGGTAGACACCTCAGTTGATGTTAGCCTGATTTCCATGGCCCAAGTGCCAGCCAGTGCCATGGTTGATGAGCAAACTCTGTGGGAGATGAAATGGATAGAGGGCCACACCACAACCATTCCCACAGCCATGCTCCAGGTCACAACACCTTGGAGCACGCTACCTCACCGCCTTGGCATGGTGGGTGGAATTTGGCCCAGAGTGGATTTCCTGTTGGGTGGGGACCTCCCCTTGGGAGGCCCTTCCCCAACACCACTTCTCAGCCACGCTATCTCCTCCATGGAGGCCCTGACTGTAGGATCACCATATCAAGGCAAAGCCACTTTGACTCACGTGCCACCACAGAAAGAAGAACCACCTTCCACCAACCGAAGTGGTCAGCGGAAGGGGGCACAGACAAAACAATTCTTGGCCTAGTCCTCTCTCTCCATGAAAGCATGGCCAGCAACGGGGTCCTCCCTCTCCCTGAAGGGACATTCAAGAGAAGTAGTACCGCTGTAGAACATGCAAGAGGACAGGCCACCCCACTAATTGGGAGGGCTGCCAAATAAGCAACGCCCAGCGGACGCTCCTAATCAAGACTCTCCAAGGGGCTCTGACCTCCAGCTGGGACAGGAATTCCTGTGTCAGCCCAACTCAAGCCATCAGCGAGGTACTGCACCTCCGGACCCCTCCTCAGGCATACCTGACCAACAATTGCTGCCAGTGCCACTTGCGAGCTCTGAGCAGTGCCACACTCCATCCGTCTCGGATGTTGAGCCACCACTCGAAGAGAACCCTGTGCCAGATCCAGATCATGAGGCAGATCCTCCTCCGGGGGATCCAGGGTCCGTTACACTAATCCTAGTAACCTGTGAGCCTCTAGCACCCGATACTTCTTCCTTACCCAACCCATCCCCAGAGAATGAGCCCCTGGTGGATCAAACTGCTACACCTTCTCTGGGAGACCAGGTTGTCACAGAAGCCGGAGTAGGGACCCCTCCTGTAGCCTCTAAGGTTACCTGACTTTGTGCCCTTTAGCCCTTCTGGCCTTTCCCCAAAGTTGATGACCTCATCACCTCCTAAGACTGACATTGATAGGCCTTGGAGGAACCCAAAGAAGAAGAAGGGGCGGAAGAGAGCCAAGTAGTTGCAAGAGCCATGAGCTCATTCTGGCACTCGTGCCCTCTTGGCATAGTGCCTTTCATTCTCAGAGTGATCCTGGCTACTGCCCAAAGGAGGTAGCCAGCATGATCTCTGTCTTATTAACTGCCTAGACCAGACTGAGTACATCGTAACAGTAACCTTGTCACTTACACCTTACAACGAGCAGCAGTAACCATGTCTGTATATTGTAATTGCAAAGCCAGTAATCATAACTATTGTGAATGGAGCCACTGAGCTCATGACACGCATGGCATAATACCTCAGTTGAGGCAAGCATTCATCATATGAGGCAAACCTCATTTACAGAACGCAGGTTATATTTTTGTATACTGTGATTGCAAATTCTAGTGTAAGACATTGTATACCTGTAAGATTGTAACTTAGCTAGTTTACTGTCCTTTACGTTGGTACTACGGCAATGTTCTAATAGGTTATGTCACAGGAGCTACCATTGAATGTACCATTTGGCTAGGACTGAATATCACAATCATCAGAGGTATCACGTAAATAACCGTAAGCACCTTCAAGTAGTGTTAGGAGTCTGTAGAAGTAAGTGATTAAAGCTCATATCCCTTTCTAGAGTCAGGTAGATCCTTAGCTAGTTGGATTGCAAGGGACAAATCTGTTCAGGGGAAAAGAGTAAAGCAATCAAGGTGAACAGCTTACTTAGTGCAGACCTTCATGCCCGAAAGGGAGTGAAGGCCTTTTTAAGGGTGGGGGGGGAAGCTACTACAAATATTATACTGTTGGACCTCTCTTCCTTAATCTAGTAGAAATATAACCAAAAAACAAAGAAGAGAAAGCACCAAAAAAGCTTTCTCTGTGTAAAGCAGTTGAGGGAGGGAAGCCAGAGAGCTGGCTGTCTTCGACAGATTTGAAGTTTAGTTTAGGGACCTATCCAAGAGGGTAGGATTTACTAGGGCCACCTTTAGTTAGGGTATACTGTACCTTAAGCTCACTTTTCCCTGACCTTCGTACTGGCGAGTTTTTTGTCAGTTTTCAGGCTACCCACAGGCTAATAAGTGGGAGGAGTCTTACAAGCTAACACCCACACACTTGACCCAGTTCGGGAGTCCAACGTTAACCAGGAGCAAGAGCACAGGCACCCTCTCTCTCTCTCTCTCTCTCTCTCTCTCTCTCTCTCTCTCTCTCTCTCTCTCAGCCTTCCCCTTTTGTCCTTTAACCCTCTTGTGGAAACGCTGGGGAATTTGCTTCAACAGACCCCGGGCATCTGATGCAATTGATCAACGCATTAACGACCCTAAGGTAAGTCTGAAGATGACAATTACTCTCAGTTCCTCCTTTCGATCTCCCCCTTATTTTCTGTTCCAAGTTTCTCTCTTATCAGTCACTGACTATGGAAATCCTAATAAAACCATATCCCATTTATGAAGTCAATTATATGAAGTACAATTAGTGTTACCTAGTGAGATTTCATAAAGTATCCTCCATGGTATTAACATAATATTCTTGATTTAAGATACCCCCTTGAAGTTAATTAATAATAAGTAAGAGGTCCTGGAATTCAAGTGTTATCTGGAAACGTCTCTTCCAGAATCAGGCACACCTTGAAACCTGGTCATAACCTTGTTTGGAGAAGGACTAGCCACAATATAGTCGAGAATTGCTTATAAGAGCGTCACAAGAGTTTTCTCAGCTGTTAGGTCATCCCCTAACATATGTTGAAATATCGTGTGTCCGAAGTGGGACAAAGTTGGAGTTGTTATTAGCTCCTGTAAGATTTTCTTATTTTCATTTATTTTTGTTGAACTAGATGGTTGAGTAATGCAAGGCTATATAAATCACAGTAATTAATAATTGAACTCATCAGCCGAAGGACCCACGTAACGATATATATATATATATATATATATATATATATATATATATATATATATATATATATATATATATATATATATATATATATATATATATATATATATATATATATATATATATATATATATATAATGATTAAGTTTTTTAGTGCCAGAGTGTATAGAGACAGAGAAATATATGGAATCTTTTAGTTTTGTAAAGGTTTCAAGCTTACGCCATGCCTTGTTTAAAAATTACCGGTACTTTCATAAAAATCGTCAAAAACCTAAGCCGTATATTTAATTATAATTAATTATATATTCAATGTTCAAGGGGAAAATGAAATCACACTAACAGCTTCCAGTTTACTAAAATTCGGGGACCATGTTCCAGCCTTCATCAGGATCGAGGTAAAGGTCCCCAGGCACAAGGCCATGAAAGTTTAACCCAGGTCTAACTATTATGGTCAGGCCCGTATTTGGGAGGCCATCAAGACCAGACGGCGTTTGGCTCTAAGCTCTTCTCGGCTATGGCAGAAGCATCTGGAATCAAATCACGTCTTATTTCCCTCAGGGACAATAAACAGAAAATAATTTCCTGTTCAACTTGAAAAGTGGAGGATTTTCGCACATCGGGTTCATTCACGATTCAGCGAGTCAATTAACCATTAATGTAGCAGCTTCACTGCCATCCTTCTCGGGAGCTACTTACCGTTGGGGGAAGCTTCAACTGAAACTATCACACACATATATATATATATATATATATATATATATATATATATATATATATATATATATATTCTGCATATATATTTATACTATATATACACACAAATACATATAAAAATATATGCATATATGAAACACACATAAAAAAAATATTTACAGAACAACCTCTTGAAGAACCAGAAACTATGGCTCTAGATTTCATTCATAATCATGAACCGACAATGAAGGTAGCATTAGTGTGTTAATGACTTCAAATCACCACATGAAATGGGCTTTATTCCAGAATGGTAATCCATTTAAGAGTTTTAAAAAAAGAATTTCGATATGGGTAAAAAGCACTATTTGAAATGAGTTTCAGCCCTTAATATACAATTCTTCGTGATAACCACGCTCGTATTTCCCAATCAATATCTTCGCCATTCTCCATTTCCCAACGAAAATCCCTTTCGCAACCACAACATTCTTGTTCCCGATCTGATAACGATGGTAGCCATTACAGGGTATTATTAAGAAACGCCACTAAACAATCCATTTGAAGTTTGAAGAAAACTGCCTTTAAAAAACTGGACAAAATCAATCTTGAAAAAAAGGTGACGAGACGGATATAGACACAGCTGTCCAATTCAATCACGGATCCTCCTTCAAAAAAAGAATGTTTCGTAGACTTCCTTTTGGGTGACGGCAAAAAAAACTCATTCATAAAGAGGAAACAATTTGCTAAATAATCTGGATATGATTTCTTACTTGTGAAAAGGGAGTATAGAGAAGTACTAAGCATTAGTGGATGAAATAAAAAGAGACGAGAGACTTCCGCATTGAGGTACAGACTTCCTGAACCTGATTGTAGATTAAGGCTTTCCTTCCTGGTCACAGCAGGCGGTGTTAAAGCACCCATTATAGTAATGAACCTCAGAGCAGTACTATGACTCGAATCAAGCGGAAACGATACACGTTTCAGCATTAGAAATAGAATAAATTCCTTATTTTATCAGTTCTCATAAAACCCTTTCTAAGCTGCAAAAGCAGGATCTACCTCACACTATTTCATTGTCAAATCTTCCCTCAGTTTCATGGTGGACACGACGGACCGTCACTGGTAAACTGGGCCGGCAATTTCTTCATTCTTTCAAAGTGTTCAAGACTAAAATAAATATTAGCAATGTCTATCCGTACTCTGAGAAAATATGTGGCATATCTACCACCAAATACCCGACTGTTAAGATCTTGCCAAATTCCACATGTGGTCTCCAGTTCTTTCCTGAAAGGGTCTAGAAAGAAAACAGACAACAAGCAGTCGGTATATATATATATATATATATATATGTATATGTGTATATATATATATATATATATATATATATATATATATATATATATATATATATATATATATATATATATATATACTGTATATATATATATATATATATATACTGTATATATATATATATATACTGTATATATATATATATATATATATATATATATATATATATATATATATATATATATATATATAAATTAGTAAACATATGTTTTCAGCGTAAGCATGAAACAGTTGCAGGGTCCTTAAGAACGGTTTTTGATATGCATTCGAAATATAATACTTGCCCACGCTATTTACTGACATTGCACATACCTTGTTGTATCCGCTGTGCTATAAGGACCATTCCTCGATGTTGAATGTTTGCGATAAACTGGCATGAAGAGAGAGAGAGAGAGAGAGAGAGAGAGAGAGAGAGAGAGAGAGAGAGAGAGAGGCTATGAATTCTTTCATGTCAATGATCTGGATTTGTGTAATTCAACACTGCTCTGGGAACGGCTGGAGGTGATGTCTTTATCGTTAACAAGAATTCCACTGTACCAAACTGGGAATCGGCAATCTACGTCTATCCGGGGTCTAGATACGACAAGGCATTTTCCGAATGAACACCCGTTTCCTGACAGAGAAATTCATTGATTCAAGTCACATGGCATCGTAACCCATTCAGAAAGAGGACGTGCTCGGTGTCCACCATCAAATCTCTGTCCTTATTTTCATAACTTTGGTTGAGCAAACGCGCCTTCAGAAATACATCTAAAGAGTCAAAAATAAAAATAACTAAAGAAACGCTAATTACATGAAGTGGTGTTTTTTTTAAGGAGGTGAGTGTTGTAAAATGAAAATAGAGACGGAGATGGAAAAATCCAAAACACCAGAACACCGCCTCCTGTTCCTTCCTTTTCTCCTCCAAGGAAGGGATCGAATGATCAGGAAGGATGTCCTGACCTGCAGACCGCAATCGCCTCATGACTGCCTGTACCCTCAGATCACACCTTGACGGTTTGATCATGAGGCTTCAAGAAACTCGCATCATCTTTCCAAGTCAGAGCATGATCTACATCAGATACTTTATAGACTGTTTCACTAGTAATCTAGCACTTTTTTCAATAATGATGGACGTTCAGGATATGCAAAGAGTAAGTGGTTCCCTCTATTAATAAGAGGTTATCGAAAAACATTTCACGTGACATCATACTTCCATAAAGAGTACATGGAACAAAGGGCTTCCAATCTTTACCAGTTTATCGTTCATTCCTTAACCTACTTCCAAGTGATCCATACAAGATGTACTGTCAAAGAACTTCGTGCCAAAGCTTGGCAAATCTTCCTCAATAGGAGCAACTGTGCAAAGGCTGCAAGCTCACGCCTCATGAAAACGGGTGACATGAACATTAGTCATCACACAGAAACTTTGCTTTCAGCAAAATAGGTCAAAATACTGCTGGGTTACAGCAAGGGAAAAGGGGGTTTTAATGGCATGCTCATATAAAACGATACCATAGGTATCTTTTGTGTACTCAAGACTTTTTCTTCATCCATTCCATAACATTAGGGTGTTTTATTACGCTTCTAATAATATTCAAACCAAACATTACAGAGAGCAATCCGTACAGAGGACCAGAACAGACTGAAGCGTTCAGTTTGCGTGCCCAGGTTCGATGCGGTGAGAGAATCTCAAGTGCACAGCCTAAGCCATCGCAACAGTGAAAACATACATCACTTATCCCTTGCACGAACGTCTCTCATCTCATTTTCCACTGATTGCACGGAGCTGAACACGCCTGAAAAGAACAGGCTTGTAAGGGTCGGTCCCTTCAACCCAGTCGTCCACTTAAGCATCGAAGGCTCATAACAACGATTATAGCCTAGGTTTGGTCGGATGTTTAAAACCAAGATACAATGGAAAGTTTAATGTCCATGTTAAGTGGAAAACTTTGAAGGTAGCAGTGGGAGAATCTTATTCCCTATACTTTTTCACACAAACTCTCTCTCTCTCTTTTCTGTGTGTGTGTGTGTGAAATTCTGTTATTAACTGTGTGTGTGTGTGTGTGTGTGTGTGTGTGTGTGAAATTCTGTTATTAACTGAAGAATAAGGAATTGCAAAATGTGTAGGAAACAATTAACGCATCTCACAAACAAGCGGATATACAAAAACATATCTTTATCTATCTATCTATAATGTGTGTGAGAGAGAGAGAGAGAGAGAGAGAGAGAGAGAGAGAGAGAGAGAGAGAGAGAGAGAGAGAGAGAGAGAGAGAGAGAGAGAGAGAGAGAGAGACATAATACATCGCAGATCTTGAGAGACTCGGGCTAAGTGGTCCCATAACTAGGGACACTGAAAGAGCCGTATCATATCTACTGTAGTATTGCGACATTCGAAACTTTTATCCCCAACAAGAAAACCTGTCCAGCCAACCGTCTACTCACCCAGGCTAGTTAAAGATAAGAAGAGAACATGATCGAATGCAGTGACCTCGACCCTGTACGGAACGGATAACATGTTATGATTACAACGAAAAAGCATATTTCCCACCCATGCTTGACACGACTGGCCGGATTTTCATTCATATGCGAACGTAAGCCACAAACATTCAGTGTTGTAATACATGTTTCCCTTCATGAAGATCTATGGCAGTTTTTGGGTTACTGGGAGACATAAAATATTGTCGCTTGACAGGTTGGGAGACGGAGTGATACTAAGGCCTTCCAAGATTTAAAGACCTAATACTGTTGCAAATGAGTCAAATGTTTATCACTGTCACTGCCTCCAAAAATATACAAGAATTCAATTCAAACAAGTTTCCCTTGAAAAAAAAATAATAATAATAATAATAATAATAATAATAATAATAATAATAATAATAATATATAACAACTCAAGCCTAAATTACTTACCCTCCACTGCACGATCTTATTAATGTGACGTAAACACACAGCCACGCACGATAAATAATAACAAAATATCAAGCACAAACAGTTTTTGATCGACATATATCTAAGAGGTTTTTATCTACTTACTGACTTAAGTATTTCGAAGAGATCATGTCTGGAAATTAAACGAAGAAAAAACCCACTTTGAGAAACCAAAGAAACCTGATTAGATTAGTGGGGAAAAAGACACATAGGCCTAATCGGATTTCCTCACTGTGGAAGTGATTTGACTGATTTGATTTATACGAAAATTTGGCTATAACGTCAATCACTGGGGCACTTTCAGCCATTCAATGCTTAAGAAAAAGGAAAGTGGGAGTTGGAGTGGTTGGACGGCAAGATGGAAGAAAAAAAGAGGGAACGAAGGTAAAGTGAAATGCTACAAAGCGGGTGCTGATAAGGGCTCACTGTGGAAATGAATGGTATGACTTATCTACAGTATATCTGCGGGACTGTGAAGGTGGCGTACGCAATGAGGAAGAGAGTGGAAGTGTCATGACCATGAAGCCCTTGAGGGTAATACCCGTAGTAGTACTTCAAGAACACGAGCTGGGAGGAGGGGCTGGCTCATTTATTTGACGGAAAATCTTCCGTTAAACTCAAATTAAGAATGAAGGTGACGTGAAGATCCCACCCAAATAAAAGTGCATTTGACATCGAAGACGCACACCAGTCTTCCAAGAAGTACCTTTAGCCAGGCCTTGGGTGCGCTTCTTCCAAATCAGTTATTTCGATTTACTTTTGAATCCAAAATAATGATAGACTTGAACGTTCGGTTCTCGAATTCTGAAACATTACTATGAAGAAGGGAGCTCTAAATAATAGATAGATAGCCTATATGGCGTGTCTTAAAAGCCCTGAAACGAATAGTTCTTTTTGCCCCTCTAGATTAGCATTACAGCATTACATTGAACTGAACGCGCAAATTTTTTGCAGTCAACTGCAATCTCTTTTATTCAAAGGCAGCACTTTCATATATCTGGCCACCTAATACACTCAGTATAATCCCTTTTATATATAATATTTATCACTTAGAACCAGAAGCATAACCCAAGTTCTAAAACTGAAAATTTGTGGCCCTCTTCCAGCCAGTAAAGGAAAATTTCGTTCCAAAAAATATTTAATGAAATTTTACGCCGCAACGTACAGCTAAAGGGGCTACATGATAAATGAAAGAGAGCTTCCCCAAGAGGGAAGACAGGAAACTTGACCTCCGCGCGTGCCGAAGAAACTTCAGACAATTTGAAATAACACAAAACTCCTGGTTTACGTCAGTCACTCCTTCCAAACTATGGGGAGCAGGAATTTCCCTTTATTCAAGCAAATGTGCAATAACTCGTAAATGCAGTAACAAAATGTCATTAAATTATTCTTCAGTGGGAGATACGCCTTCAATAATCAAACTGTAAGGTATCAATGGTTTACACTCAATCACCCACACAATATATATATATATATATATATATATATATATATATATATATATATATATATATATAATTATATATGTGTGTGTGTATTAACAAAGCTACAGAAAAACTTTAAAAAGAAAACATATATATATATAATATATATATATATATATATATATATATATGTGTATATACTGTAGGCTATATATATATATATATATATATATACATTGTAAATATATACATATATAAATATAAATATATATATGTGTGTATGTGTACAGCGGGTGGCTCCAGCCGTTATCCTTTCTTTATTGGCTACGATTAAGATGTGGCTGTTTGGCCCGTACTGACAGCAACTAGCTATTCTAATTTCGGTCGCCAGTTCCAGTAATGACTAGGCTAGTCCCAACGTTCCTAAACTTTGATGGCGGGATGACCAAAAGTACATCGAACGAAGTACTGCAATAACTACGGCCGTTCAACATTCTCTCTCTCTCTCTCTCTCTCTCTCTCTCTCTCTCTCTCTCTCTCTCTCTCTCTCTCTCTCTCTCTCTCATCTCCTCACTTCCGGCGTTAAGCCAGACAGGAAAACGCATCAAGGAAAACAGGAAGTCCTATCAAATATGTAGAAATCTCCCAATGTTTCGAGATTTCTTCATAGCTTCCTACTTCAGTTGGAGAGATACATGACATGCAAGCTTATGGTTGATGTTGACCGAGTAATATAGCCTACCCCTCTGACAGCAGGGAATCTTGCACACAAGTGGAGTGGATCTGATATTTACTTCTGTAACTCTCTCTCTCTCTCTCTCTCTCTCTCTCTCTCTCTCTCTCTCTCTCTCTCTCTCTCTATATATATATATATATATATATATATATATATATATATATATATATATATATATATACATATATAAGTATATATATATATATATATATATATATATATATATATATATATATATATATATATATATATATATATATATATAAACTTCCAGTTCTAGTCTGCCTTTTGATCGCAGCTAGAACTGATATTTCTTTCCCTTTTCAACATACTGTATGTGTTTTTCAATGAGTCAGTCAATAACAATCACGCACGCATTACCAGGTGTCTGATTGATGACCATACCTGACAATAAAATCGACTTACGAAAGCACTCCAGTTCAACTAGATTATCACCAGAGATCATGACGCTGCCCACTCGGTCTGATAATCTGGGGGATTTCAAAGTTCAAAAATGTAACTAAAATTTTCTTCAGTTTAAAGTTCCGTTTCCTTATTGACAAATTTTTCATTTATCACTCAATTGCTCGTTTTGTTGGGCTACATTTTTTCTCGAGTCGTGATTGGTTATATCTTTTCTTGTATTATATTTTCCTTGCCATCCTCTAACCACAAATTGTTCCATTGATTTTATTATCAAGGCAAGGCGTAAGTTACTTTCCTCTACATAGGCTAGCCTAATTCGAGTCAGTATCACCAACAAATCATTCCTTTTCAAGTAAGTTGCAACGTTAGCAAGTGTTATACGACAAAAATTTAACTTTCGGCTAAACTGATCTTGATGGATAATTGAAGTGACAAACCAGTTGCAATGGTCTTGAAAACTTACGCCATGAGAGCAGATAATTGACATTTAAGTGACCCCAACATAGTCTTCAAACAGAACTAATAAGAAATGACCATCAGAACACGGACAAAAGTGAATTTTATATTAGAAATTTATGCGTCTACCAAATTCACGAGCATAGCAGTAAAAAGGAATACATCAGTTTTATAACAGTAAGAGGAAGCGCATACGTCAAGACGACAAGTACAAAAACTTACCAGAAATATTAATTTGACAAAAAAAAAATAATCTATTTTCTACATCAATATGCTGGTTAACCAGAGTTAAGAGTCAAAATTACCATAACCGTTACTTTGCATGCCCAGCACAAAACTCCTGTATGTAAGAACTCAGTTGCACCTTTCCCAAGCCCAAGACCCCACATTTAAGCAGTCTTGAAACAAGCACGGAACATTCTTCACTGATGCATCTTGTGACTCAAAAGGGAAAGAACAAAAGATCAAAACTTCCTACATAAATCTGCCTCAAAAACTTTTTACTTCGAATAACGTTGAGCAAACCGAATAAACTTTATAATATCCACATACGCCAAGACATAATCGGCCTCAGCCTCTGAAATGAAAACGAAGGTACAAACTCAAGCAGGTCATTAGGGAAACAGATAGATGTGTATTACATAATTCTAGTAATATTCTCTCTTACCACTGCCATACAACTGTCAAGAGGGGTTCGCCAGCGTCACACAAGCTTAAACACGACATAATATATAAGCCTACTCTATCTCGGGTTCTCCACATTCATCTTACTACCTTCATCGGGCAAAAATGCCTGGCAGGTACATTTGCATAATAAAACAATCACATGACAGAGCTAG
The DNA here is from genome assembly GCF_040412425.1 of Macrobrachium rosenbergii. NCBI lineage: Eukaryota > Metazoa > Arthropoda > Malacostraca > Decapoda > Palaemonidae > Macrobrachium > Macrobrachium rosenbergii. The sequence goes on along the minus strand of NC_089762.1, from coordinate 13,579,130 downwards.
GCGGAAGGAAGAACCACAGAATGGTTAAGTAGAGAAGGAGTGGCAAGGCAAGGTGGCCTTGAGCCGAGACGAGTCACGTTTGGCGTTTTTTCTTTTTTGCCATCTACCTTACAACTGGCCCAAGGGAATCTATCATTCTCCTTCCTCTTCCATGGCAACAGCAGTGTAACAGGCGATAATCACCGTAGCCGGTGGCTCAGTGAGCCATTTAAATCACGGGTCCTAATTAGTTTTCCGCAGTTCAGGTGTATTATTATTATGCAAAATAAACAAATATCCACACTGAACCCGTGTTTTAATGAATATAATAAAAGACTTCAGGTAATGGGTAGCGCGACATACTGTGGATACTTATGATGTGCAAAACGAGCAGAATGAACTACTCAAGGCCTATAAGTTTCCTGTAGAAATTGGGCTTATGGATGATGGCCAAAATGGTTTATCTTCCGCCAGTGGTCTAAACCACAATTATCCTGACTGTTGAAAGTGCCAGTATACATTCCAGTAATGAAAGAACATAAGATTTGACTCAAGTACTGTAAATTTCATCTTCTCTGCAAATGAGAAGCTTTACAAAGAATATCTGACAGCACCACATGATGAGGTATCTTTCAGTTTTGAGGAAAAGAAACTTGGAGTCGAGAGTAATGCCAAGTATGGTTAATCATTCAGTCATTAAGTGCAGCACTGCCTACGCAAAGCAAAATCATGAAGAGGTAAAACAATGCCAGGTCAATTCATCACTAGTCTTAGTTTTGTGGGATTTCGGCCTAATAACTGCGCAACTCTTCATAGTCACTTCCTACTATCTGTTAAGCCTAGCAGTAATTTCTTGTTGCCTTTCGAGGAGTGAATAACTACAACTTGCCTGTTACCATCTACCTGCTGTGCCCTCGTGTTTTTCTAGACTAGCACCCCTGTCACTAACAATGACTAATAAGTGAAGAGGTCCTAGAACACCCCTACCCCAGGGAAGGCAAAAAAAAAAAAATACCTAGGTTCACTTATGCCATCAACAATTCTGTAATTGGACTCTGAAAAACCTCGGTCGAGAAAGGGCGCAGATTTCAAAAACAAATGGGTACGGTAATCTTCCCAATTTGTAGCATGTGGTGGGCATCCGTATTCTGTTCTGATGTCAACACGTTACGCAGGTCAGTATCAGGTCTCCTGTTCCTTTTACTGTAATATAACCTAATCTTCGGAACTGCCTTCCCCCTATTTTGGTGGATGTTGATACCGAAAGGTGGTAAAGAAGCTATAATGCTACCTGGAAATACTGGTACCACGCTAAGGCCGATTCTGCAGAAATTTGCTTTTCAAATCAATGACATTTTTGCTTCTCCATGACGTTTAAGAATTACTGAAGCAATTCTGATAACTCCCTACTTATAATTTTAACAGATATTTAGTCATGGGAACAATTAACCAGAGTTTCTACAGAACTGGGATTTTTGCCCCCAGTATATTCATATTAGGCTATCATACTACTGAAATGACAACAATCTCTTAACACAGGTGGGTTAAAAGTTGACTCGATGCGGATTGCAAAAAATAAACAAATAAGGTAAGTAATCCAACCTGTGGTTTTTTCCTGTACCGCGGAACAGTTTTCGTTTATATTCCGGGGTCATGGGTCGCTGCAGTGACAAAAGTTGCACCCTGGAACTTTCATTCCGGTCATATGATACTAATTTAGAAAATTCTACCTCAAAACTGTCTACATTATTCATGTTCAAAGTCAGCAGAAGGACAAGAATAATGTCAAAAGAGAACATAAGGTTCAAGTGGTTGGGAATCTGGGAAGCACATTCGATAGCTTATAAACAAAAATAATCACGTATATTCTACCATAAAAACAAAATAGGCTATATAATATTAACGAACAAACGTGCTTAAAACCTTATAAATCGAGCTGCAAACGCAATGTAGGCTTTTCGGACCCCTCTGAAAATCATGAAGACAACTGACTCCGAGAAAATAAATTATATACCATACTTGATAATCAATGGCGGCAAAAGAGAATTTCTTGTTCTCTGTAACCCATCTGATGTACAAGAAGTAAATGGCATGTTAACAGATAAACCACTAGACATGTAAGCATTGCTCATATCAGAGAGAGAGAGAGAGAGAGAGAGAGAGAGAGAGAGAGAGAGAGAGAGAGAGAGAGAGAGAGAGAGAGAATATGAGCCTGCAAGGCTGGGAGCTTAAAAAACTTGTTTTCATGACAGACCTGTCTCTATAATATTTTGAGAGAGAGAGAGAGAGAGAGAGAGAGAGAGAGAGAGAGAGAGAGAGAGAGAGAGAGAGAGAGAGAGATGAACTTTTGTAGGCTAAAATAATAAAATACCTACCATTCATCAATCTGAGAGACAATTATGTCTCGGCATCAATTAAAAAAACTGATCACCCCGTGAGAAATCAGAACGACATTGAAGGGCAATAACTTATGTCGACAAAGGCCGAAAGATTGGGAAAAGAGCTCTGCCAGTTCAACCGCAAATACAACTGCAGAAATTCCGTTCAGTGTGGCCTACCGAATTACCAAGCGTAGACAATGAAATATATGATTCACAGAACTGCCAGACTAAGAGAGGGTCTACCGCCAAACGAAAGGATAACAGCGGCACTCACGGAATTGCTCTGAATGCCCAGCATGCCAAGGATTAAAAACAAGATGTGCCCTACCGTTTCAAGCGATCAAACAGGGAAAACCAAGACAAACGAAGGAAATGTTAAATGAGTATCAGCCGAAAACAGCAATAACAATGAAGTGTGATGCTGAGCTCTGTAACATGGAGGAATAGATGCAACTTGCAAATGGGCTTTGGAACCTTAGAAAAAACTGCCCCTTAACTGTTCAATTAATTGCAACATGAACTTAAGTCCATATCTATGAAGAGACTAAAAACATTGCCATTTAGTGACTGTTACACCAGCGGAGAAAGAATTGGTCATGCTTTAACAAGGGATCAAGTATGAAATTTTGCTGTACAGTCATGCATACCAAACGAAGGTAGCATTCTTCTCTGCAAACCCACCAAGCCTTATGAGAAGCAACAAACAAGTAAAGATGGAGTCTATGTTGATAGAACTTCTATGTTGACAGAAACGCAAACAGAAAATAAGTCATGACGCAAAAGGGATCCCCGACATGCAAATCATGGATGCAGGAATTTATTTAAACGATTTGCGCTCTCAAAGATTTGCTCTCTCAATAAAGATACATGAAACCTGAATTCCAAATTAAAACATGTCTGGGATAAAATAGTTATCTAAAGAATCTGTCTATATAAGAAAAGAGAACAGAAATTAATCCCCATTCTGTATCGTCAACAAACCTGACAACGGTAAGAAATTACTATTAGGCTAAACAAAGGGTACTTACGCCCCATCTCAACATGTTACGTCTAAGAGTAGGGTTCTGATAAAAGCGGGTCGTTTATCATGAGGGTAGATAAGACACCGAAATCAATCCAATCCCTACCGGAGACTATCTGAGAGACGGTCGGCAGCACTTACGAGTTGCCAACTTGCCACCGAATCACAATATGACCATTTATTAAGCTTGAGAGAAAACACCAACTTCGGTTAAAACTTCACCGAACTGAGAGATGAAAAAAAAAAATTCAAAATACTTTTCGGAAGGCAAAAATCCACTTTATATAACGGAACTCTGACAACGATACTACTGGAACGTTTTCAGGGAACAGCACATAGTTTTACGTTGTATTCTTCTACCGTCTTACTGCGAAATACCCATCAAGTGGATTGTTCACAGATTCGGTTACATTTTTGAGGTTATGAATAATATTAGATTACGGTAAAATTATATGAATCCTTGTTATCATAAATTTTAAGCGAGAAAAAATACAAATATATAATAAAATTCCTCAGTGTGACGGATGCATGTGGAATTGTGGTAGCTGGCGTTACGTCTCAGTTTTATTTTTTCTCTTTCTGTTTCTGTAATATTGGTGAGCGTTTCAAACAACAGCTAATGTATCAGCATATAATATGAGATTTGATCTTTCTACAAGAGCCTCTCAAGATTCTGTTATTTTGATCCAGATTTATTAGGTATAGGATATAAAAATCCTTGCACTGAAATTTATTATTCACAGCAAGTACTGTATATGAGGAATGGGCACTTGACTGGAAGGATTCATTTACGAAATGAATGCAAGTGTTTTTATATTTCATCAACTACAATATACAAAATTCACTAGTCATCTCTTGAAGGTCAGCAGTGAGAGCTACACAAAAGCCAATTCATCGGCAGGGTAATACCCTCTCATGGTTCAAAACGAAAATATGCATAACTACAAAGAAAGACGATAATGTAGGCTAACATAATAAAGACCACCTTTTCCGTGGGAAACTAACATACTAAGACCTCAACATATGATATTCCTAACTTATTCAGTGCTATAAACATAAAAAAATACAAATACTGTAACTTTATTGAATCTAGGCTCGACAATTCACAAAAATAACTTTTCGCGTACAAAATCACTAATATTGAAATTGTTTGACTTTCCATCCAGGTTAGCATAGCTGTTCTCCCTAGGAATATACATTTGTCTAAGTACCTTACACTAGGACTCATGGTTACCGGCCCATTCCTTTATGCCCTTTTAGGGGGGCTGGAACCTTTGGATGATCTACGTTACATTCTCAATCCATACTGCTGACCTAAATATCCATTCAGAATCTTCGCGTCCTGCTTAGCCTTGCTCCCTAGCATTCAAATTGTTTTCCGAGCAGCAATTCGACCTAGCTTTGCTTTCATAAGCATCTGGGCTAAGGTAACTACTTAAGCATAAGCTGGAGAGCTTGGTTCCCAAATCCAAAACCGTCTACCTCTGAAGCCATTAAGATTATGATAGTCTTGATCCAATCTGACCATCACTGTCGTTCAGGGAAAGAAATGCATCAAGCTCGACTGTCAAGGCCACCCTGAGAGACTATCTGTGACTTTGTATCTGGGCTATCCAAGTTCCTTCTAACCACTCTCCTATCAGAGTAAGTGACTTACTAGTTTTGTTTTCTTTCAAATATTATTATCAACATGGATAAAACAATAAAAATTGTATTTTATGCTATCGTAAAACTATATTCAATACTGTTCATCAGCTAATATTTAAAGAAAGAGGCTAACTGCCTATCACATTTTCCCCGTGATATGTAAAACACCAGAAGGCAATCAAGGCATACCCTGTTATAAAGACCAGATTTCTGATCTGGTTTCCAATTTGTACTTGTTTATCAACAGAGGATTTATTTTAATGCAGCGTGCCCATCCGGCCGTACTTGAATCCTTGCACGAGGATGTGGTTAGGCTCTTTCCGTTAAAAACTCACTGCGAGTCTGCTGACTTCAGCATTAAATTATGTACTTACTAGTTAGACCAATGTGGTCGCAATCAGGGTTAAAAAGGGCACAGGGCTCACAACACATCATTCCAAACGAAAGCTAACTACTTCTAGAGGCACACCTCTGAGAGGTAGAGGCGGACGGTGTGGGGAAAATAACGGTGTGCGTATGTGTGGGTAGTTAGGGTTCAAATGCACAAAAGTGTAATGCAGGTAATCATTCCCTTCAACAGGATCGTTATGAAGTAAACCATGGAAACTGGAGAAATGCCAAAATAGAATAGCTCCTTAGAAACAGAGTATGAACGTGTATTACCTTTTCTTGCTTTCGTGGGTATATCTAGAACCAGGTGGCAGCCAAATCTCTCTCTCTCTCTCTCTCTCTCTCTCTCTCTCTCTCTCTCTCTCTCTCTCTCTCTCTCTCTACTAGCCAGTGTTCTCTGCAGCATTTTCAACTTAGTCAAAATAAGGTGCGATCTAGCGGTTACTCTCGTTTTTCCACTGAGAAGTTATAACATTCAAGTACATGAGCAAATAACTCTTAAGTAAAAAGGCAATCATTCATTGTGAGTAACCAACTTATAAGTGAAACCTTACATGGAAAATCTCTGATTTTTTTTTTCGCTTTGGCAAAGGGGAACAGTTAACCAATGCTGAACAATAAACTGTAGAACAGCTCTTACCTTAGTTTTTTGAACATCGGCTGAGATTAGTACTGGTTATTAAAATTTTTTTCTAAAAAAGTGAACTAAAAATGTGGTAAAATTCTAATGCCTCATATTTGGCAAGAACAAGCAAGGAAATTATTAAGATATGTTTACATGAAAAGCAGACTGAGGATTCTTATACTGACGGGCTCTTCTTAATGGGTCAGCCTGCATGGCTGTGAACAGTTTATCAAGTAAAGTAGGAAATCCCAATATATTATGAGTTTGCATATCAGTCAAACAATCATGACAACGTCCAGTTTCGTCGTGTAGGCTAAGCAGTCATATCAGTGAGAAATATGAACTTCGGCTTGTATTTATATAATTGGGTTACAAATTGTGTTTTTTCATACTGTCCAAGAAAAAAATACCCAATGCAAAATCGTGTATGAAAATAACTGGGGACTCCTAGGCGAGGTGCATGCTATCATAGTTATACTAGGCTACACGTCGCTGCCAAACGTACAACAACCATAATGTTGATTGCCAGGAGAGTAGGGATCACGTTATGAATTTCTTTTCATTAAGCAACTAAATTGACAAAAGACACCATTTCGGTTACTTAACACAATTCTATTGAAAGAGTAAAAAATTGCGGAAATCCATCAAGTTTATCAACCTGTGTCCTTTGCCGACGTCCCTCAAGATTCCTGCAATCAAGTTGCCCAAAGACAAGTCTGCATTCATGCAAATGCTGTCGGACCACCCACTAACTGATTATACCTTCATCATACAAGTTTCACGGTTAGGACAAACTCAAGTCAGCGTAAGTACACTTGCGTAACCTGTAAATACTTTACATTGGGATTACTGGCTCAAACCAGATCAGATAAGCGGCATGCTTCAATAAGAAAAAAGAGTGAATGTTAAGCTCTCTCAAAATATACAAATTAATACCCTCGGCAGAAAGTCAGCAAGAAGGCCGTCAAGGCCTCAACTCCTGCGTTGCATCCGTAACGAAGGATAAATCTAGCTAAACGATATACTGTATAAGCAACATCTCGAGAGTTTTTACATTAAACATCCTACTTTTACTTCTCAATCACTAAACAGCAAAGCGGCTGCCATACAATTTTCACTTTCCCTTCTTCACTAAGAGAATCATCATCAGAATCCACTTCGAGCATTTAGGTACAAGATTTCATGTTGGAATACAATCATCATTTTATTATTTGTTTCATATTTAGAACTTTGAATACTACAATCTAGGCCACGAAAATGCTGGCTGGAGTTTTAATTTACTTATGAGATACCTTATTTCCATTTTTCTTTTTTTTTCTGTTACCATTTTTGATGTGAGGCATTTTTTAAACAAATCTCTTGAATTGAATGTTAGGCGTAAAGTACCCCGTACAGGTTATTTTAGGTTATGAACTCTTATAAGCTGAGTGCTACTGTTATAGTAAACATTCTATTTTTGTTCAGTTCTTATTGTCCCTTAAGGTCTTGTCTTAGTACTTCAGGTTTACACTACAAACTTCATGTTGAGGAAATGATTTGAATGTTGCTATTAATACGTCGGTGTAACTGCCAGATCTTGTTAAATCACTTAAAAGCCATAAAAACCGTTTTCCTTAAGTAAGTATTTATGTCATCCACCATATCTAAATGGCATATATAGCTTGTTGAGCCCTCCCTGACGCTATCTTCCGCTATTACTTTTATCGAACTGCAGCATTATAAACAGTCAAAAGAAAGGGTATTATAATGCCAAGTTTGACCAAACTGACGAAAAAAAAAACAAGTCAAGAAGGTTTGGCTGCTATACATTTGTTACTGTCATCCAAAGTCATCATAATACTACAATACAAAGAGTGAAAATATTTCCTCAAGAAATATTGACAATTTTCTGAAAAACAAACGCCTTTGACATGAATAGCCTAATTGGTGATGCTAAAATCCCACAATTAGTTAGCACTACGGCGAAAAAATCCGTTAAAACATCGAGACTACAGATGTCTCCATACTGTTCAACAATCAGCGAGCATGAATACATGACATCCTTATATTTCATAAACCTTTTTTTCGTACATTATCATGGAACAGGATAAAAAAAAACATTAACTTGAAAAGCAATCTCCAACAAACCACAATGCTCATTTCTGGAAACAGAAAGGTTTCAACACCCCACAATGTCCAAATGTGCCAAAAGGTCTCGGCACACCAGAATCTCCATAGCCTATGCTCGGAGAAAAGATTCAACAGACTATAACATCTACAAGCACAAAGCGAAGTTCCCAAAGGCCAGATGATGCACGTGAACCAAGATTAAAGTATCAACAGCATCAAGGTCCAAAGAAACCCATATCCTTGTCATTATTCTTATTTATTATTATTCAGCGTGCAAAAGAGGATTTACAAGTGAACAAACAATGCAGTCATTTCTCATAAATGGATAAACAACATTAGAACATGTAGCGTTCTAAAATGGCACTATACAATATATATTAAAAGACTGAACACCTCTTTGCCTAATATACTGTATATTTATCGTATTCAAATTAATTATCACTTACAGAAACATTCTGGGTGGGCCCAGCCATTACGAGTTTCTCTCATTACCATTCTGGTCATCATCTTAAATAAAGAGACATGAATTTGGAGTAAGAGCGAGATATCGTACGCAGGGTCCATTATTCTCATATGATTATCATTAACATATGTACTATCATATTTTGTCTGCCATCGAAAGCTACCCAGAGCAAGTTCAGTGTCGACTAAGGATAACTTGACTCTCATACTGGATAAACGCAGTGGTTAGTCATCCTCCAAGCCGTTATCTAAAGAATAATTACAACTAAAAGAAGGCTAAATTGCCCAAACACAGCAAAGGTCACTGAGCACGGAAGCAAAAATATCAAACTGTCATAGTTTATGAACATAACTAATTGTTCTTTCAGTGCTTTCTTAAACTTACACTTGCATCCATCTTCCCAGTTATCAATATTGCACAATTAGACTAGTCAGTATGAAATAACCAAATTTGCCGAAATTTTTTCAAAACACTGTAATGCAACTTTGTTTTAAATACTCAAGTATGCTACAATTATGTCTTCTAGAACTTATTTTAAATCTGTCCTGATTACAGATTACCAACAGAGAATATAACTGAATATTGATAATCTCGTCACACACACAGCATACAAGAGAGAGAGAGAGAGAGAGAGAGAGAGAGAGAGAGAGAGAGAGAGAGAGAGAGAGAGAGAGAGAGAGAGAGAGAGAGAGATCATTATAAGGTACACATAAATTTGCTTACTTTTCAAGGCATTCTATGCCTTATCATCAAAGTCAAAGTGGTAAAAAAAAAAAATAATTTACGCAAAACCAACTCAGGCATAATAAATATCTACTACCATACCTCTGAATATAAGGAACAAGGGTGATACTGAGTGAGACAAATGCATCTGGAGTTCCAACGAAAGCTCATACAGCCTAAAGTCGAGTAGACGCAGTCTGGATATTCAACTGGGGAACGATCTGTTTAATAAACAACAAATTAAGGACGGACCTCTGTTGGTCATTTTGAGCCTTACCAGCAGTTTCAAAATCTTCGTGGTATTCAATATAGTAGTTGCATTTTTTGGTGACCTCTACGGTTGGAACCCATTTAGTTCAGCAGGTAGCAACTGGCCCCGTTAAACTGCCAAAATTTTTCCAGAGGCAATCAATAGCATCTGAATGCTGAACACGAGCTTAGGATTAACAGCTGCGAGATATAGGCCTAATTAATAATTTTATAAAGAAATAATTATAAAGCAACAGGACAATTCCATAAAACAATTTTAGAGCAGTGAGTATTTTCTATCTTGGGAGATAAATAATACTTGAGACTTTATAAAGATGTTTTTAAAAACAATCTTTACGCTGCGCAAACTCTATTGTTATTATTTTTACACGTGAATGCAATTTTCCTAGCAAAAATTCTCATAGTGCACTTCAGTATGTCACAACCACACGTAATCAAGAATTCTGCCTCTGACTGGTATTCTAACGAAATTTAAAAATCGAGGAAAAATACATGCTATTTTTAGCTGTATTCTTGGACCACAGAAAAGCAAAGGGTCATCAGAAATTTTAGGTTCCCTTGCTAACAAATTAACGTCAAACAAATTTCTGAGAGAGAGAGAGAGAGAGAGAGAGAGAGAGAGAGAGAGAGAGAGAGAGAGAGAGAGAGAGAGAGAGAGAGAGAGAGAGAGAGAGTCTCCTTTGTTGAAAATAGGACGCATAAGTGTAACTTTACATGACAAAGTGAAGAGATGTGCGATAAATTTGCCGATTAATTGAAGAGAATCCAGCTACAGTAGCTACACCGAAAACCTACCTCGTTATAGTATGATATCGCAATAAGAAAAAACTGGCCCAAGAAAATACATTACAACTCTGAACAACAAATAACTTGTTAAGAAACTGGAATATCTGTTACTACCCGGTACTAACGTGTAAAGCCAGTTTCCACAAAAAGACGCCCGCGTGTAAACTATATACAGTATAGCCTATGGGGGGAAGACAATAATAAATAAATACAGATACGGCTAGTCAACAAAAATAAAATTCTACATAAAAAAAAACTAGATAATCAAAGACAATCATAATCAGCATTGCACTGCAGCTTAAGGATGCATTTGATTAACGTTTTACTTTTTTTCAATACACTATATGGCACTTTAATAAGTTGAAGTGCGTGCACACTGCACACACTAGCGAAAGCACGCCCCCAACCCCGATACATACAAACACACACACACACACACACACACACACACACACACATATATATATATATATATATATATATATATATATATATATATATATATATATATATATATATATATATATATATATATACGTGTGTGTATACACATGTAATATGAGTGTCATGATTGCAAATGCGTCGGTCAAATACATACATAGGCCTACACGAAACTGCACGTGCGTTGGTTAGCGTATTATCTTTTTCTTGGAAGTCGCTGTTAATGAAAATAACACTTCACACACGCATATACGTGTATATATGTATGCACAAAATTAGCAGTGTGCACGTATGCTTTGTCTTTATCATCCTGAATATGGCGTTACTTTGGACACTCGAGTATCCCCAACAATCAGCTAAACTAAATTAGCAGATGAAAATACTAAAACAACAAAGCGTAAATACGATGTCTTACATTACAAAACATGGTTTCCAAGCCAACTGCCCATTACTTTGTTAGGGTAATCACCAAATAACGGTAATCACTAAGTAACATTTGCTAATCCTGAGTAGGAAATAATCCATTAATAGCAACGCAAATGAATGGCCTGACGATTTACCACCCCTGGCTACAGTAGACCTAGAGCAAACCAACATCTTTCATTTTTCAAGAAAGTGTTAACTGAAGACTTCAGCCAGCCTGCAAATATTTCATCAGCATGAGGATCTAACCTACACCGAAGCTTTTGCAAGCTGGAATTTCATCCATTATAGGCTATCTACTTGTACCCAGCATCTTCCCTAACATCTACCAGTGAATTTTGTGCTTACCTTTGCTATGAAATCTTGAACACTTCTGCTGTGGGGGAGGGGGTTTTTCACTTGCCAGCAGGGATGGCTCTGCAACACAAAGCTTGACGAAGGTAGAAAATAGTGCTGGTGTTCAGCTAGTCTAGAAAACTACAAAAATCTACCACCACTTCGAGGAAGCTCTGTTGGCCGTGACTGAATCCCTTTCTCCCAGAACACGCAAATTCCTTTGAAGTAATCACTAAGAAAACACAAAGGATTGACGTATATACACACAGCGTAGAAAGAAATCAGAGCAACCCACACATACACCTACCATCTCCACCTCACAACAAAGACTGCAAGAGGTTGTTACTTGCTTCCCGTGGTTGGCATCTGGCACCCTTTCTTCGATCCCCAGGCCACCACGAAAGAAGTTCATGGGCCGCGGTGTCTGACTAATGTGGTCTTATCGGGAAGTAAATACACGATGGCTTTGATTACCTGAAACATTTCCATGCATATTTGGTAAATAATTACAGCAAAGAATTTAGGCATGCATTTTCAGAGGACGTGGAAATGTCAAAAAATAACTGAGGCCAATAGGAAAAGCTGTTTGTATGTAAACATGGCCGAAAGTAGCCCCATCGATACCCTAGTTAGTAGATGACGGCAACCGTTCATTTTTTCCTCGCTATTCTTGCGAATTGCAGAAGCTTGCTTTCCTTTTCAAATACTACTCACGATGTAAATTAGCTATACTAACTTTTTACTGAAATTGCGGTGGGTTTCCACTTTGATGCTACGTAACGTAGTTTACAAAGTGCAGAAGTAATACAACTGTCCTGATTACCTGTAGATATCTGTTACAACAAGACTGCTTTAATAACCGTACCCTGCAAGAAATCCTCATTTTAGATACGTCGTCCAATACAGCTGTGCAGATTGTGAATGTAAAAAAACCATTGGACATTCATGCAAGGCAAAATGCCAAGATTGCCAGTATCAGCCTATCCTTGGATGAATGTACTCAAACACAATTTCACAAGTCATGATATTTTTCTTATATCATGATACACAGTTATTTTATTACTGCCTATTATTCATATTCCTATTATTCTCGGATTGTGGAGCTGGGTAATTCAACGTGAGTGTTCTATGTAAATATGCATACATTCTGGCTTGAGTGTATTTTATATCACTGTACTTTTTTTCTACCTATGTATCTTAGATATGAAATAATGATTAACTGAACTGATCTCTCTCTCTCTCTCTCTCTCTCTCTCTCTCTCTCTCTCTCTCTCTCTCTATATATATATATATATATATATATATATATATATATATATATATATATATATATATATATATATATATATATATATTATATATATATATATATATATATATATATATATATATGGATAGATAGATAGATAGATAAATAGATAGATCAGTTCAGTTCATCTTTATTTCATATCTAAGATACATGGGTAGGAAAAAAGTACAGTGATATAAAATACACTCAAGTCGGAATATATACATATTTACATAAAACACTCATGATGAATTACCTTGGGACATATATCTTCATAATGCATAGAAACAAACAAACAGAGAGGATATCATAAAAAAAACTTCCACAACATTCCAGTTATGTTAACTTTCTAAAATTTACATTCACCTTTTTAGATACAATGTCAGAGGGAAAACATCTAAAAGCCTCGACAGGCAACATAAATTATGACATAATATAAAATCTAATTACAATTAAACTAACTACACGCATAATAAAATTCCCTCTTCCGCTTTTCATTATTTTGAACAAAACAGACTCTTGCTAAAATAGCATCTTCATCATCGTATAATAAAGAATCAATATCATAATTTTTTTGTTATTTCGTAAACTTCCTTTAAGAAAACCGAAGGTATAAGAAAAAAGCATAAAAAAACATAAGTTGCTTAGCAGCCTCAAGGCTGACATAATCTTAGATTTATTTATAAAATGTTGGAAAGTTAAACTCTGTGCCTCTTGACAAGCATAATGGTTGCTCTCATGATACTATAAGTTGAAAAGCTTGTTGAATGCCTTATGGTAAACAGCCAACACCAAAACTTTTGCACAAGTTCTAAGAGTAAGACCTGCCAAACACATTTCGCAGCCATACATCTGTAGACATAACTGTTTAAATAGAAGTATCTTAACCTCTTTATTTACAAAACAGAATTTTCTCAACATCGTGTTGAATTCAGCGTAAAATTTACTTTTTGTCCGATTTATGTATTGATTATAATTCAAAACGCAAGTACTTGAATGATTTTATATATTCAGTTTCATCAATACCCGTTCTAAAAGGCTTAATATTTTCGTTTTATTTCAGGTTAATATTAAAAACCACGCATTTTGTCTTTACTGGGTTAAAATTTAATTTTATAATAAATGCTTCCTCATGAGTTGCAACTATCAATTTTTGCAGACCAATTGCTGTGGGGGCCAGCAACACAATATCATCAGCATATGCAATGATATTCGAACTTAAAATACCCAATCGGCAACCAACCTTCATTTCAGAAAAATTCCTTAGGAACGCTTCAGTATAGATTACAAAAGAAGTGGCTTGATAAAATTCCTCCCTGGTACAATCTCGTTTTTGTTTTTTATTTCCTATTCATTTGAGACACTGAACTTATAGTTCACATTAGCCATTTGCCCTTTTTACCAAAATTGAATCAAGTTTACATAAACAACCGGAACCCCATAATCTAATAATTTTCTCATAAGAATGTCGTGATTAATGAAATCAAATGCTTTACTCATATCAGCAAAAGCATGAGCATCCGAATTACCGTTATTGTAGCGCAGGATTGTCTCTTTTTACAGTAAACGAGCAGAACTGGTGGAATGGCCGCCTCGAAAACAACGTTGTCTGTCGCTCAGAGATATTAGCGGCTTTGTTCTATCCAGAATACAATACTCAAGTAATTTCTGTAACACCGAAGAAGACATTACGGGTCGGTAATTATCTTAACTCGATATGTCTCCAAACTTCTCTTTAATAATAGGAGTGATTACACCTCGTAACATACTCAAAGGAAGGTAACACTGAATAAAAAAAAAATACTGAGAAATAACAGAGAGAAAACTTAGGACTCAGATGTACAGTAGGCGGTTCGAATGAATGTTATCGTATCCTATACCTGAACGAAGATTATTAATAGCTGTCGTCATGTCATGCATACTGAATCTCAATAAAACTTGGAATTTCGTACGAATTTTATTTTGTGATTTACCTAATAATGATGTATATTTAGAGGGGAACAATTCCCAAACTTCACCTGAGTTTTCACAATTATCTATTCTTTGGAGATATATCTTATGATTTTTAGCTTGTGTAACCTTATTCTAGAATTCTCTATGCCTCTTTTTAGTTAAATTCTGCAACATCCTCTTCCCCCTATGATCACTTTCATTCTCTTTACATTTTTTAAAGACGCACCTAAACAAAGACTCAGAAGATTTCATGGCCTCAAAT
This sequence comes from Macrobrachium rosenbergii, assembly GCF_040412425.1. Taxonomy (NCBI): domain Eukaryota; kingdom Metazoa; phylum Arthropoda; class Malacostraca; order Decapoda; family Palaemonidae; genus Macrobrachium; species Macrobrachium rosenbergii. The sequence continues at coordinate 13,564,033 of NC_089762.1, read as the reverse complement.
ACAGAACCACTTCGAGGTCTACCAGTTTCTTTCCAAATGAGAAACTTCTCTCGAGCGATGGCATGAACCGGTTTTACCTCATCATTCCATCCTGGTATGACTTTGAAAGGCTTCTTCTTACTTAAGCTGAAGTCTTTCGTTGAATCAGTATATAAATACGTTTAAATTCATGTAAAAGGAGATCCAGTGCTTTTTATGCCTTTCGTTTGCACAATTAGCGTCTAAGCAACAAAAAACTTCATGACGCATTGTTCCTTTATGATTTATATTTTTCTTCATACCTGATCTTATCCTCTGCCTGTCTGTTTTAGTAATTCCATTCCAATTAACAAGATTTTCCTTGAAGATATTATCACTAATGACAATCTGCGATGTAACCGGCAGAGTCATATCAAAAGCTAATGGGAAGTGAACATAAATAGCCATACCGTAGTCAACATATGCTGTATATCCGAAAAATTGTGAGAAAGTGGTTTTGAGCGGAAAATATGGTCCATCCAGCTAGTGGAATTCTTAACTGGACAAAGGTTTGTAAAACAGTCGTTGGGTAATTTGGAATCCACATGACCGAGAGAGAAAGAACGAATGGCAAAAAGAGGTGAGCTCAGAGTCAGGCCAAAAACTACCCTTGTGAGGATCAGCGTTAAAGTCACCGACATTAATAACTTTACAAATATTTTGTTTCTTTAATCATTACTTCCATTGTCGCAACAGAGTTTCGGTAAGTTTCTATCGAATAAATTGTCTGTAGGCCTAAACATTTGATAGTGAGAATTTTGAGTCCAAATTTGTTAGAATCATACCAATCACTGAATCATCAATAAATACAGAAGAAATGATGGAAGAAAGATTGTTTCTCCAAAATATAGCAACACCTTTCGAAAGACGCTCTTCAATAATGCCTTCACTCTCCCTATCTGTTACAAAACCTATATGCTTGAAACCGTCATGAAAGTCATTTATAGGCAAATCTGATTTATTCAACATAGTTTCTTGAAGGAACACAATATCAAAAGACGACAATTAATGTTTAACCACCTCCGAATTGTTTCGTATAGTTACAATTATAGGTGATACCTCGGAGCATTGCTGTTGATTACAGTACTTCCTAGGTTTAAAAGATTTTCGGCAAACTACACCCTCAGGCCAAACATCAAGAGACTTATTTTTGCCCATCATTCATATTTAAAGTTACTTTGAAAGCCCTATTACGAACATTTTGAGTGCAAAGTTGCTTACAATTGTGAACACCTATATTAATCTCTTCCTTAATATAGGCTGAAAGCAGTTCAACAGAAACATATGTGTCACAATTTCCAACAAACAAGTCACCCATTTTAATTGCACTTTTTAGAGAGTAAACAGTCTTCCGAGAGCCAATTACATGACAGTGGCATACTGTGGAAATTATCAGTAACAAATTTCGGAATTTTAATCTTGTTTCCATCGCATTCCTTTAACAAACCAAGAACGTCCTAAAGTTCGTGCATAATCCGGCTTTCATTGCGCGTCCTTATGGATCCCTTACCAACAATCTGATAACGGCATCTTTCCCCTTGATAATATCATTGTAAAGTACAATGCAAGCTCTGATGATGATATCTCTTCTCATGCTGCTGTATCTTACCGTCGACATATAGCATAAAAGACTGTTAACAACAGGAGTTACCCCACTTGAACTTTCTGCGGTAGTTTGTGCCATTATACACTTGAAAACTGCGTACCATTTTCTATTCAGTATATACGACTGTTGCCATGGCAACCGCAAAAAAATATTTTCAAAGGGAGGAACGCTCATGCGCGTTATGATCTGCGCTCTTTTCAAGAACAAAGCCCAATAACATTAAATTTAGTGATTCCCAAGGACGCCACTGCATAATATCATAATCAGTGAATACTCACAGTTCATATTCATGCACGTAAGACAATATAAAGGCTGACATACCAATTATCGCCTATCTTTCAGGAGCTGAGTTTGTTTACGTTCCACAGTAGGCACACAGATAGATGGATAGATAGATAGATGTATATGCAAATATATATTGTCACGAAGTGATCAAGCACCTGGTTATTACTCAAATAATAATACCAAAAAGTTACCTCACTTCGACCGGATACTTGAAACCTCATAACAAAGATATTAAGACTGAATACTCTAAAGGTACAGTGATCCCATAAAACTTACTTATCACTTGAGAAAATCAATGTATCTTTATCAATTTATGGGTGAGGTAACAATTAATAAGTTATATCCAGACTAGTGGAAAATGGGTATCACTTCAACAAACACTATAACTGTTTCTCTAGTTCTATTTTCCTTAGAGAAGTCTCAGGTGAACAAACAGATATATCACTTACCTTGTACACATTCATTAATTTCTCTAATTACTGGTGGTAAAAATGTAACGCTGTGTTTTTTAAACTTTAAACAAACAGGTTTATTTCTAAGTTCAAAAGTTATTTGCAGAGTTCACAATCTCAAAAAGATTTACTATTAATTGATAACAGTGTAAGATTTAAGTATTTCTTAATCAAGTTTAATTCACAAAACTTTACTTTATTAAGAAAGCAGTTTGGTTGAGTAAGATTCAAACCATTAATTATCACTCAAGTTTTAAACATATACCTGATTAATTACACTCAACACGAATGTTCACCAAAATATCACTGACTGGAATCCACATAAATATTTTCTGAAATCTCAATAATAAGTATGCACTAACAAAATGCTAAGTAATCACCAGCAAAAACTTTGTAAAACCACTAACTATAAAATCAGAGTAATATTTTACGATAAGAACCATTTGGTTACAGACATATAAGAATGAAAATATTTCAAGAAATAAATTCCTCTAATATACCGGCAAATAGCCATTTCTAAAGCTAGGAACAAAGATATGCTTAAAGAATTACATCAATAAGAATTTCAAAAGATTACCATTTCACTTTTTAAAGATTACATCAATCTTTCAAAAGGTTAAACTCACGTCTTTCTAAGACTTTCTCAAAGACAACACTGCCAAGTCACAATGACATACACAATGATATATAATTAGCAGCAAGACACATTAGAACTCACAATAAGAGATATGTTCATCTCTTATCAAAATAATAATTCTCTTTCACCTAGAACATCACTTTAACTCTTAACATAATAAAACCAGTAATCATCACATTACCTTTCTCTAGGTAGTACACCATTACACACTTTACACAATGCTTGCACAAATAATATCTCAGATCACCTCTTACAAAATGAACACACTTCTTGGCTGAGTTTAACAAAACTTTTACAAATATGAGAGCAGCCATTCAAGGGTTATACATGAATGGTATTATTGAGAGAGAGAGAGAGAGAGAGAGAGAGAGAGATGCTTATCCCAGGGACCCCTTTTTCTGACTGAGTGACTCTGGATCAGCACTGCACTTTTAACTCCAAACCGTCCCAGAATACATGATACATAAAGTGTACATACATTATACCTACAGGCATACATGTATGGTATACATACAGGGACTCTAAGGCCCAGAAGGAAATATGCCAGGGCTCTTATCTCTATGATGGACATTTCCTTGGACACACACACTTGAACAAACAAAAGGAAGGTATTTTGGACCCAAAACTGGCCAGCTGTCAAATGTCAACTTCAACCACCTCACACTCATTCTCTCTTTCTCAGATTATGAAAAAGAATAAGCACAGACACAGATAATGATTTCAGAATAGGCATACAGAACAAACATGTAACAGGCAATTCGCTGATAGCTGTCAAGTAGGGATTGTCATTTTGGAGCTTTTTCTTTGTCCCAGGACTCCAGGATAAAATTAGTCCTATTCCGGGATCCCGGGGATTAAAGAGATTTTCAATTGTCTAAAATTACACATTATACCTTGTTTCCCTTTCAGGTTTTTGATATGCATAACATTACTAGATATGCAGAAATATTACTGTAGATTGACTGTCTTATTAATTCCACCTAATGTTTAATTACAGCATATACTTTGTTTGTCAACAAAGTAAGAGGAATAAGAATAAGAGCTAAAATATGCTTTGTTTACTACTTTATTTTTGTTCTGCATCCAAATTCCAGTGCGAATGAAAATGTAAATTATAATTCATTATCATTTATAAAAAAAATACATTTGTTTTCGTTTATACTCAGTAAAATGAAAAGAGTACTTAATGACAGAAAATGCAGTAAAAATAAATGAAGAAAAATTAAATGTATGCATTCTTTATGTATAACATGAACTAAATGAATAAGAAGTTTCTCACAGAATAACATCTTATATAACACGACAAAATGGATGGTACCCCACACGGGCTGCAGTCACTCATCACAAACACTTCTTGTTCAAAACCTGCTGCAAACTTGTTCAAAGCATACACTCTGTTGGGACTACTTTGCACGATTACCGTCCCAAATATACAAAATAAAGCATTGGGTAAACAGTAATACTACGTTTCCACATGATAAAGGAGTATGTTCCTCTTGAAAAATCTGCAAACTTATACATGATTATTTTGTCACAGTTTTACACCCCTGTCCCCTATAGATTTAGTTACTGCAATAAACTGGAAGCACTGAAACAGACGCTTTATCTTCCCTCCATGGATTTATTTGACAGGCTTTATCTTGCAAAAGTGTTGCAACTTGAAATTTTACAAGATTTGAGCAATTTTACAAGATTTTAGCAATTTTAGCAAGATGCTGTTGATGGGAAAATACAATTCACTGAAAATATAAAGTATTTTATATAAATATCAAAACAGTGACATAATCTAGACATCTATCATTATTATCATAAGGATAATGACAGAAATTATCTCTATTTACAGTATATAGAAATATAAACAGAACAACAAGTGTACAACCATCCTGCAGTCAAATTTGTCCCTATTTTTGTACTTAATTTTTATCCCGGGATTTCCAAAAAAAAAAAAAAAATCCCGGGATTATTAAACCTTGAAAATTGTCCAGGATCCCGGGATCCCAGGAACACGGGATCCCGGGAAACAAACCCTACTGTCAAGTCATCAGATAAGTCAAGAGGGCCTTGCCTTTCTCCAAATACGACTTCCTGGACCCCCAGACAACTGTGTAAATATAGCGGGAAATGCTAAGCGATAAGGATCTACTCTCTCCCTCTTTCTCTCTCTCTCTACAACACGTTAAGACCTTTTAAAATTAATCATATCAAACAAATGGAAAAACATATCAAGGCATTTTAAGATTACAACAAATGAAGAAAAAAGACCTTTTAAAATCATATCTTCACAACAAATGACTCTGCAAGCAAAACATCAAAATTTTCACAGAGATACATATAATATTTGTAGAATGGTTTTACTGATATATAACACCTATAATATATATATATATATATATATATATATATATATATATATATATATATATATATATATATATATATATATATATATATATATATATATATATATATATATATATATATATATATATATATATATATATATATATATATATATATATATATATATATATATATATATATATATATATATATATATATATATATATATATATATATATATATATATATATATATATAATGGATGGAACCTTTATATTTCAATGCCACCTCACCTCTGGGGCGGTCCTCAACCCAAGGAGGACCCGAGGCAGCTGGTACTTCCAGTTTTCAGAGGAGCAACGGGCCATGAGGGACGCCTTCAGAGACCTGTGGAACCTTTCCACATTCTGATGGCTGCAGGGTTGTAGGCTGTGGTGCTGTGGTGAGTGGTCCCCATTAGACGTGCTAAGGTGGTCCACAGCTTGGACAGGAAAGCGGGTCCCCTGTCTGTCATTATGTCGTCTGGGACACCAAACCGGCTGATCCAGCTGGAGAGGAGGGCTTCCGCGCATGCACTGGAGGTGGCTTCTTCCATGGGCGTAGCTTTGGACCACCTGGTGGAGTGGTCGACGACTGTCAGTAGGTATCTGGCTCCTCCTGATGGGTGAAGAGGTCCTACTACGTCGATGTGGATGTGCCCAAAGCGTCTCTTTGGCTGGGGGAATTCGTCCACTCCCAATTTGGTGTGCCGTCCCACTTTACTTGTCTGACACTGCATACATTGTCTTGCCTAGGCCATCGCGTCTTTCTGTATGCTGTGCCAGACGAACTTCTCTGTCAGCGGTCTGGCTGTTGTCTTTCCTGAGGGGTGGGATAGGCCGTGGATGATGTTGAAAACCAGCCAATGTCTGGAGGCGGGTACCAGGGGGCGGGGGCGTCCAGTACTGACATCGCTCAGTAATGTTGATCCTCCTGAGCCGAAGGGCACGTCCTTCCACTTCAGTGACGTGACGGCTGTACGGTAGGCTGGGGTCTCAGGGTCAGCAGCTTGTTCGCGGGCGAGGCCCTTGTAATCGATCCTGAGCTGTACGGAATCGATCTTGATCCTCGAGAGGGCATCAGCTACCGGGTTCCTCTGCAGGGGAGGTATTTGATGGTGCAGGTGAACTCCGCGATGGCTGCAAGGTGCCTAGAGGACCATGTGTCCTTCAGCTTCATGAAGACGTGGACCAGCGGCTGGCGGTCAGTCCAAATTGTGAAGGGTGTCCCCTTCAGGAGGAACTTGAAGTGCTGTACTGCCTGGTATGCTGAGGAGTTCTCGGTCGAAGGTGCTGTAGCGGGACTCGGCATGGTTTAGCCTCCTGCAGAAGAAGGCAATGGGCTGAGGGGTCCCTCTGATGACCTGTTCCAGAACTGCTCTGCAGGCGACGTTGCTGGCGTCCGTCGTCAGCTGGAGGGGAATGCTGGGGTCCTGGTGGGCCAGAGATGTTGCTTTGGCGAGGGAGGCCTTCGTCAGGAGGAAAGCCTTCTGCTGGTCGGGGCCCCACACTAAGGTCTTTGGACGTCCCTTCAGGACCTCCGTCAGGGGGCCATGGTGTGAGCAATCCCCAGGATGAATCTTCTGTAGTAGTTGACCATCCCGAGGAATTCTTGTATGGCCCTGATGGAGATAGGGGTGGGGAACTTCTCGACGGCTTCGACCTTCCACAACATTGGGCGGATGCCCTCCAGGGATATCTCGTGGCTCAGGAACTCCACCTTCTCGATGCCAAAGGTGCATTTGTCAAACCTGACGACGAGACCACTCTCCTGCAGGTGCTGCAGGACCTTCAGGATGTGTCGCAGGTGTTCCTCCTGGGATCTGGAAAAGATTAGGATATCGTCGACATAGTAGACATAGTTGCCCAGGTCCCCCCAGGATGCTGTCCACCAACCTCTGGAAGGTCGCGCCTGTGTTCCTCAGGCCGAAGGTGGAGAAGGCGAAGGCATAGGACTCAAAGGGTGCGACGATGGTGGTTTTGGGGATGTCCTCCGGAGCTACTGGGACCTGAAAATAAGATTTTAGTAGGTCCATTTTGGAGAATATCCTGTCCCCGTGGAAAGAGGCCGTCAGGTCCTGCATGTTTGGCAGGGGGTAGTGGTCTGGTTCTGTTGCCAGGTTCAGCTGCTTGTAGCCACCACAGGGCCTCCAGGTGCCGTCTGCTTTCTGCACCATGTGAAGAGGGGAAGCCCATGGGCTGGGAGCTTTTTTGCATATGCCCATCCTTTCCATCTCTGTGAAGGCCTTTTTGGCCTCCTGAAGGTGCTGCAGGGGAAGCTGTTGGAACTTTGCGTGCGTCGGGGCCCCTTCGTCTTGATATGGTGGTATATCCCATGTTTGGCAGGAGTCCCAGGTATCTGGCGGAGCTCAGGTTTGAAGACCTCCGTGAACTCCTTCAGGAGGGAACCATACTGGTGGGGTGCTATGGAACAGATAATGGGCACCATACTGGTGAGGTGCTATGGAACAGATAATGGGCTCCCTGGGGCCTGGTGACAAGGGAGGGACTGGCAGGACTGGGTGTCCAGCAGGCGTCTGCGGCCGACGTCGACTGCCAGACTGGAGTGGGCGAGGAAATCCATCCCCAGGAGTGGAGTTCTGACGTCCACGATGATGAACTCCCAGCTGTACCTCTGGCCAAGGATGGAGATCGACAGGAGCTTGGTGCTGTAGGAGAGGATGTGGGACCCATTTGCAGCCGTCAGGCAGGTAGTCAGGTCCGGCGGTCGTCTGCGGTCCTCTCCTGAAGGTGGAGACACCGAATGCATGGCTCCAGTTTCGACCAACATCATCCTGCCGGAGATTGCATCGCGGACGTAGAACCCTACTGGTAAGGGGACCCTGGGTATTTTTGTTGTTGCTGCCACGGCAGCCTGTGGGGTTGGCTGCCTCCTCCTCTGTTTTTTGAAAGGGAAGAAGCTCTCCCGAACCTCCAGTGGAAGTAGCATAGCCCCGGCCCTTCCCTCTTCTGCTGGTGGGACTATAAGAGGTGCGAAATAATGAGCAGATGGACATGTACTGCTGGTTTATTAGGAAAGCAGGCCGCTTATACAGCGGCGTGCGGACATCATACAAAGGAATACAATAGGATACAGGTGACCCGAGGTCAATTGCTCTCAATGTGAATTCGGACAGGCAAACACAAAATAACATAAAAGATCAGATTACAAGAATTGACACAATAATACTCTGACACACATAAAAAGTAAACAGGCATAAATAAATCAGTAACAGATGCGTATTTACATAGATAAAAATGTGGCTATTTGGCTTGACCTAGGCTTGTAGGAGAGTCGCCATAGAAAACGGGTAGTTCACCACAGCAAACTCATTGAGCGGGACTTTACAATACTCCCCCCCTCCCCCAGACGTGGGTAACGTCCGATTAAACTAGCTATCTGCTAGGCTGCTGGGGATTTTCATGGTCATTCAGTCCTGATAAAATCTGGTTGTTCTTTGAAGCACTTCGACACTATTTTGATACTGGCTCTGCCTCGGGTCGCACTGTCCCTACTGATGGAACCAAAACGTCTTCTAGTATTCCAAACATAATGGGGGCTGTTTAACCACCTATTTATTTCATTTAGCTCCCCTGAACTGCCATCAGCCATCCATCGCCAAAGGGGTGGAGTATTCGACCACTCCGTTTCACAGGTTGGATGCTTTCCAGGTTAGATTTGGAAAAGACGTCAACATAGTTCTAGTCATTATAAAGCCTGGTATGGCAAATCCACACAAGATTATGAACTGCTCTACTTTAAGTAACTGCAGTTACATCACAAATTTTCACAAACACTTTAGTTAACTACTATCAAGAAATATTTTCCATTTTCATTGTCTGTTTTTGTTAAAATTTAGATTTCTAGTATTACAAATGTAACTTCCTATATCTATAATGAAGTTAAACTTACTTTGTATTGAAGAATACATGCTCAACGGAAGTGAGGGGTTTTCTTAATACGAAACACGACTTTCCATCAAAATTTCGCTTTCATTGAATAATACTGTAGAGCGAATCCCAGCCTATTTTAATAGTTTCTTCGTCAGCAGTGGTTTCTGCGCAATAATATGGTGATATATATTGGCCTCGTGTAATCTACTGTAGATTGTTCTAACATTAACTTGGAGTAGACATTCTCTGTTAGTTACAACTGCCTTTGTAAAGTGATTTCTGCATGCAACTTTAGCGATCTTTTGATCTTATGGAATAGCAGGGCATTTTCGCCTTCCATTTCTATGGATATTATTCATGTTTCCTTTTATATGTCCTGTTTTGTCCACAGTTAGACAATTATCTTCCTGACTCCAAGATGTACAATCTTACTTTCAGTAACACTGGATTTTCTCCCAATTTTCCCGCTATTATGAATTTTTATTTGCATTTCCTTTTAATTAGCATATTTTACAAAAACTTTTATATTATGGTTAATTATTATCTCTTCCTTTAAATGTTTGTCTTCAATGAACTTTTTCTCTTGCTTTTTAAGAATTACATTGTTGTGTGATTGGAAATCTTATTGTAAGAGGAAATTTGATCTTTGTGTTTATCCAGTTAATAATTCATTTATGGTGAACAAAGACTTCGGAGAGCAATATCAGAAATAATTCCCGAGATTGCACCTCACTGTTTCCGCCTTGGTTGCTGTGAAGAAACTTTGACTCTTTTCTCAAACAGTTGTGTGTAATGAAGGGCCTACAAATGCATTTCTTGAAACTGCAAAGTTTAAGGAGTCTTTAATCAAATTTGCTAGAGGCACACCTATAATACACGAATGGTTCCTTCTGCTTCTGCTGCACTCCTAGATCCAGCAGAACTTTTTAGACTTCACAGGTTCTGAGCATCTTCCGTTTGAACAAAATATTGTTGCAGCCGAGTTTTCTGCAATATGGCAATCTGTTATTCATAATCAAGAAGTTTTCAAACTCCAAAGTTGACATGTCCATTGTCTTCATGACAGGTAATGGAGAATTTTAATCTTCGCTTAGGGTTATAATAAAAAATGCCCGTATACCAGATAGAGGAGGCAAAATTACAGCTCAGTGGATCCTTATTCATTACGGAATACCAGGTAATAACCGTGGAGAAACTGCAAAAAAGAAGGTAGGTAGGCAACAAAAGACAGTAGAGTGTAATAGGTGCAGGAGTGGTTTCACACGAATTGCGTAAACATCACAAATGAGCAGTAGCCTATACTGGCTTTCAGAAAGCAGTGGACATCATGAAATAGTTCTGTGTAGGGTGTAGTAACAGTCTTGCTCAGCTAGGTAGGGAAAATAAGGAGCTCAGGGAGGAGAACCAGATGCTTAAAAATAGACGAACAAACAAAGCAGAAGACATCAAAAAGACTATTGCTAAAGACATGAAGGAAGAGATTCTCAGCAGCAGCAACATAAGGAAAACAATCCAAGAAGAAATAAGGAGAGCCACAGGACAAAGAAAGAAGGAAAGGAAGTCTGATAATATTCAATTTACCAGAACCTCAGGGAGAAGGTGCAGAAGAGAATCTGAAGAAAGATGAAGAAACCTGTAGTGAAATTTTCACAAATAAACTGAACCTAAGCAAAGGAGAATGGAAAATTAAAGAAGTAGTAAGGTTAGGTAGGCCGCGTCCACAACAAACAAAATTCTGAGATGACAAGAAGATCAAAACCCTGACCGTTACTAGTAAAGCTCAACAACGAAAGGGAAAAATGGAGCATATTAAAAAGTGCTAAACTGCTAAAGAGTGCAAATAAAGAAATTAAAAATATATATATATTAATAGTGCCTGACATGACTGCCAAAGAGAGAGAAAAAGATAGCATATTAAGGTTAGAATTAAAGAAAAGGCAGGAAAACAAAGAAGGATGGTTTATTAGTGAGGGAGAATTGAAAAGAAGGCAAATTTTTCATTCGCCTAGAATGCTCTAAAAGAAAATTTCGGAAAACTGTAGATAGAAATAATAGAATCTCTAGTAATGTAAATAATTTAGAGTTAGGCAGAAGAAGAGTAATTAGTTTAAGGTAGATAGGTGAAGGAAGTAATTTTAGTAATATGCACAGGCTAGTAGGTTTAGGAGAATACGGCAGTTCGCACCTAGTAAACAAAAGGTTAGATGGTAGAAACACTTTTAGTAATAAGGAAAAAGGACAGACAGTGGACGGCGCAGAAGACGCATCAAGAAATTTTGAAATAAAGCTCATAAATACCCAAGAGTTGACGAGAGCTGAACTAATTGAACTGATAGACTTAACACAAAAGACAATACAATCATGCGCATTACTGAAACGCATCTGAAACAGCAAAAGTTGCTAATCCCAGCAGGTATTAATTTGGTAGACTCTATGAGAGATGAGGATAACACCAAAGAAAGGGGTGTCTATTAATAATACATAGGTCCAAAGGAGACATTCAGTGATAGAGAGAAGAATTAAAGCACAAAGATATTCTACTAGTAGAGGGTAATTGTAGAGCAATAAGATTCAACCTAGTCCTTGTTTGCATGCCAACCAGTGATAAGGAAAGAAATAAGCAAATAATAAGCGCCTTACATAATACAGTAGAGAAGGCCACAGACCTGCCTCTGATTGTATTTGGGGACTTCAATGGGCATTTAGGTTTTTTAGGGAAGCAAGACCTTGACCAAAATGGGAAATACGTTATGGACCTAATGGAAAAACATGACCTAACACTATTAAGTGGAGATGCTAATTGCAAAGGTGAGACCGCCTGAAGTAGAGATCAGAGTAGCACAATAGACTTTGTCCTGCTCAGTGAAGATATGTATAAAAACTATGATTGTATGGAGATAGATGAGGGAAAGTATGAATATGGCCTATCATGATAGACCACCACCTCATTAAAGTTCATTTCAGTATTAATACAAAAGCAAGGAGGATCTTTGAAAAAGAAGTAAAAGAAATCAAATATCCGAAAATAACAGAAGAGTCCACTAAGACATACCTTGAATATATAAAAAGGAAGCTAAGCCAACAAGACAGAAAAAGAGATCTAACCCAGCTAGGGGAAACAATTAGCGAAGCAAAAGAGAACACCCTAAAGAAGACAATAAAGAGAAGGTTAATGCAAGGAAAGCAAGATGAGATAGAGCCAGTATGGGTTACCAAGAAAAAACAGAAAGAAATAAGCCAAAGAAGAATATTTAACAAGATAAAAACTGACAGAAACAGACCTAGAAAAACCTGGAAATATATAGACATACTGAGAGTTAAGACCACATCAGAAAAAGAATGGATCAGGATATATGATGACAATAAGCAAGAGATTAAGGAAGACACTTTAGCAAAATAATTTGCAAAATTCTCGAAGACAGTATATCAAAAGAGGAAAAAATAAAATAAAGGAATTATGAAATGAGAGCAAGAGAGAACAGTATAAATTTAAATGTGACATAGAGGAGATAATGCAACGACCAACAGCAAGATTGACAGCATATATTATTCCATACCTCATTAAGAGAGCTCATGGATCCAGTATTCGATCTAACAATGACAGAAATTAAACCCATGGAAGAAGTAAATATAATGGAAAAGTGAAAAACCAGCTTGAGAAATTGAAATCAAATAAAGCACCAGGGCCAGATAGGATGAAGCTGCTTCTTTTCAAACTGTTCGTACAGAGCGCCAACCTTAAAAGAGAGTTGGCAGAATGTCTAGATAACACACTGAAAGGTAGGAAAACACAAACGGCTGGTTTAAGTAAAAAAACAACACTTACACCCAAGAAACAACACCCCATGGTCAAAGAGCTCAGGCCAGCAGCATTAACTAATGTGTCATAAAATTTTCATGGGGATCTTGAAAACCAAAATAGAAACACATATTAGAAATATAGAGAAGACGCGTGAACTGCAATCAGGCTTTAATACAAAAAGAAGAGGAATTGATAACCTGTATATCTTAGAGTATTGCATACAAGAAACGTACAGAAGAAAAGACCCTTCATTTGTGGTATTAATTGATTTCCAAAAAGCTTTTGAATCAGTATATACATATGTCACAGCAAGTCTGTGCCTCAACAATGTAGAGAAAAAAGAGCTAAATGTAGTAACAAATGGTACAAGGTAGGGGTGTAATGGATCAACCATATTCTCCCTGTTAGTAACGTACTTGATAATCGAAAAATTGGAAAGTTCAACAGAAGGTTTCAGGAATGAAGTTATAAGGATCGTGGCACTATCATACAGAAACGATGGCTTAATCCTAGGACACACCCTTGAAGGAAATAACAAAAGCCATAAAAACTCATATGGAAACCGCAAGTGAATGTGGTCTAAATATGAATAAAGACAAAAGCAATATATTAATATTTAACGATTGGTATAGTATTGATGATGTAGAAAATATGCAGCACATAGAAGAAATAAAAATAGTCAAGCAGATAAGATACCTGGGGGTGACAATCAGCAACACGAAAGACTACTCCAGAGGACAAATAAAAAGGGCTCAAATTAAAGCAAAGTGGATGGCAAACGTGGTTAATGAAGTCATCAGTGAAAGCTGTAGCAGGGTGAAGGTAGGAAAGCTGTATTGGAAGGATCAGTGATACCATCCTTCATGTATGCCATGGAAGTCATGAAACTCAGCAAGAAAGACATAAATGAACTAGAAAAATAGATAACCAAGTGTACAGGACAATTCCGAAGGCACCAAGGTACACGGCAAGTTGTGCTTTAAGATCCGAAATAGGGGCCTCTTCCTGCCACTCAAGGGTTATGAAGAATAAACTATTCTGTCTGACGCAAACACTTAAGAGTGGTAGAAATAGGCTCCTATAAGAGATAGCCATAGACCAATGTGAAAATAAGAAAACTCCTTGGATTCTGCAAATAAAAGAGTATCTGAAAAAATTTAAACATAAACTTGAGTAAAACTGAATCAATTAAAGGTAAGAAATTAAAAGAAATTATAAATAACTGGGACAAAGAAGCATGGCTGAGAGAAATGAATGGCAAGACAAACTTAAAAATGTATATAGAAAACATAAAGAAAACATAGGGGAGGAAACCTGGTATGATAAACCGAAAAAACAATGCTGATCAGTAAGGCTAGATTAGGCACACTAGAATTGAACGATAAAAGGGGAAGAAACAAAATGTGTGCGCTGTGAAGAAATTACTAAAAACTAAGAACATTTCTTTCTCTACTGCCCATGATATATAAGATATAAGTTCGTGCAGCAGCCATATCGAAACAATAAAGAGGAATTGATGGCTAATATCCTTCTATTTGCAGATCTATCGAAAGAAGGAATTAAAAATAGGAAGGAATTTATTAAAGATATATGGTATTACAGAGACAATAAACTTAAAGAAACACAAACAAAGGAAGAATAGAACGAGCGAGGAGACCGTTACAAAGGAATATTTCGCCTACTACTACTAATATTGCTCTAATCGCTTGTCATGTGGTAGTTGAGTGATTGAATAGTTTTCGGAAAGCTAGTTGTTGTGGAAATTATTGTAAGGTAAGTCATTTTCTTCTGGTGGCAAACAAATCTAGACAAAGACGGGATGGCTTAACTTATAGAGACTAATTTATCCCATATTTTTATCGTACTAACGTAGGCTTGGACTAGCCTATGCTTAGCTTAATGGTATTTGTAAGTAAGAGTTCCTCACGCACTTTTACCTTGGAAGTTGATTTTCCCTATACTTTTAGTGCTGCTGATGAAGATGGTGTTTTTTTTTGTCGGTCAGCTGTTTTAACCTCTCATCTTTAGTCAACATGGTTGGGGCCCTTTGGGAATTCGGGGTGTTTGGGTGGGGGGAAAACGCTCACAAGCAAACCGGACATCCTTTTGTTATGGAAGGGTTCCGTGCATACGCAAACCATTAGGGAGCCATATGTTTTAGCAGAGATCGGCTCAGGGAAGGGGAGGAACCAGAAGGGGGATAGGTAGAAATCCATCAGGTAAGTGATGAAAGTTCATCAGCCCTATTCAAAAAATAGAATATAAGGTCATTGGAATGTAAGGGGTGGGAGGGATATCTAATAACAGCAAAGGGGGGAACAGTAGTGTTGATAGGAAACCTTAACAGGTAGAGGGAGGGGGGGAGGAACTGAGAATAAGAGACTGACAGTAAATAAAATGCCACCTCCTTCACCAACTACATTATAAGTAGGCCTAAAGGAAAAATTTAAATTGTTCCGACAATATACAAACCGTCTGTCCTTTACGTCAGGAATTATTTTCAGCGGAGCTGGAAACGGCCGTTGAACTTTCGAATAAGGTGGTTAGGCAGATAACTACTGTCCGGGAGGAGGGAGTACCCTTGCCCGGATGTAAACACCCCAATTTGCTTTCGGCCGTCGTAGACTGCAGACGTGTGTTTCTCGCTCTCTGCCTGACTGCTTTTGAGCGTTTTTCCCGGTGGGAACTATCTGTTGTTCCGACATGATATGTAAACTGTCGGTCCTTTACATTAGGAATTACTTTCAGTATAGGCTGGAAGTGGCTGTTGAACTTTTGAACAAGGTGGTTAGGCAGTTAACTACCGTGCGGGAGGCGGGGGTACCTCCTGCCCGGGTGTAAACATTCCAGTTTGCTTTCGGCCATCGTAGACTGCGGATGTTGTTTCTCTTGCTCTCTGCCTGACTGTTGAGCTTTTCCCGGTGGGAACTTTAATTTTGTTTGTTCCGACACAATATACAAACCCTCGGTCCTTTACATTAGAGATTACTTTCAGGTGTAGGCTGGAAACAGCCGTTGAACTTCAAACAAGGTGGTTAGGCAGTTAACTACTGTCCGGGAAGCAGGGGTACCGCCTGCCTGGATGTAAACATTCCAAATTGCTTTTGGCCGTCGTAGCGCTCGGACGTTGTTCTTCACCGCTCTCTGCCTGACAGCTATATTTCTTCTCTTTGGTGGGAAATTCTCTCTTTTTTGTATTTTGCAATGGAGAAATCATCTAAATCCTCCTATCCCCAGCGTGTGTGTCCCGGGGTAGGGGGTAAAAAGTGCAACTCTTTTAGATCTAGAGTCGACGTGGACCCACACGCCCTCTGTACATCTTGCAGGGGGCGTGTGTGTTCACGCGACGACCCCTGTAGTGAGTGTTGTTCGTGGTCCTCCGAGCAATGGGGTAAGTTCGAGGGGAGGAGACGTTACCGTCGTAAGCCTACCAAGGAGTCGTCCGAGGGAAATACGCACCCGACGACTCCAGTGGTGGTGAATGTGTTGGGCTCGTTTCTCCCTCCCGGCAAACTTCCCCTGCTTGCTCCCTCTCCCTCGGGTGAGGACTCCCCCCTTCCTCTTACGTTTCATCGTTTGTGGAAGGGCGCGGGAGAGGATTGGCTCCTCTGTCCCCGTCTCTTCCCGTTCGGTCACGACTCACTTCCATTGCGGCAACGGACTGGAGTCACTACTACAACCGTCACCATGTCGAGGTTTGCCCAGCTTCCGGTTTCAGTTGCATCTCATCTAGAAACCCAAGTGTCGGCGTCACCTGCGATGCAGCACGCTGTTCCGCTGCCTCCTGGCTACCTGGCCCCTTTCACACGTGCTGGCCCCGCCTACATGGTGACGTCATCATACCCATATGTGACTGTCGCTGCCCCCGTTGCTGACCCTGGCCTGTCCACGACTTCTGTTCCTCGTCTGACTTTCCAGCCCGGCCCTTCGTCTGTTCCAGTCCCCATCCCATCGACCCTGGCGCGGCCCGACTTGAATATCCACGCGGGAAGGGCGACGCCTGCATTCCCGGCCCCGCCCACTTTTGTTCCTGGCCGAGGCGCTTCTCTCTCTACCCAGGCAAATGCTGGCTCGAGCTCCGCGGTCTCTGCCCGGGATGTGCCTTCTGCTGCAGCCCCTCCTGCTGCTCCTGAGTCTGCGGCCTCGCTTTCCTGGCTTGGGGACTTGATGGAGTTCCTGAAGCAGATGGTGAAGAAGAAGAAGAAGAAGAGGTCTAGGAAGGTGTCGTTGTATTCATCTTCATCTTCGTCATCATCGTCGTCTTCGTCTGCTGCTTCTTCCGCTTCTCCTTCCGAGGCTTCGCAGCCGAAGAAGAAGAAGTCTGCCTCTCCCCCCACTAAGAAGCCTCGCACCGAGGCTTCTAAGGGTCTGCCTCCTTCCACAGAGAAGGCAGTGGGATCTCTCATCGGCTCTTCCCGATCCTCGGATCAGGGAACCGCTGCCCTGGCCTCTGGGCCAGTGGCACCGGGAGCCAAGGGCGTGCAGACCAAGGTCTGCACTCCCCCCGCTGCGCCTAAGAAACTTCCTGCATCTAAGGCCAGCGAGTCCGCGTCGGACTCTTGTTCGCGAGTTGCTCCGAGTACCCGGGTCCCCAAGGAGACCCGGGTACCCCAGTCTGATACGGGAGAAACTTCTCGCTGTACAGACCAGGGTGTGGGGTGAGAGAAAGAGCCGGGGCATGCAGGTGCTCCGTCTCTTCCTGCTGGCACTCCTTCAGGTGCCAAGTCAGGTTCCCGGGATAGTGCTTCAGCCCCGCGGGGCCGAACGCAAGGAGAGGTAGGGAAGAAGTCCCCTACTCAGTCTTCCCGAGAGGCTCTGGCCTCGAAGAAGACTGGGGCGCGTCCAGAGGACAGCGCAAGCTCGCGCCAGCCAGCCGCGTGCTCGACTCCTCCCAGTCCCCGGCCACGTCCGCGCGACCAGCCTGGCTCAGGGGAGGCGAGTGCGCGGCTTGGCTCTCGCGAGCCGCTCCACTCTCCTCGGGAGATTACTTCGCCTGGACTAAAGCAGTCTCCTCGACCTGGGCGCTCATCATCACCGCGGGTTGGTGACCGCTCTCGGCCCACTGCCTCTGCCGGTTCTGCCAGTAAAGCCAGTGGGAGCGCACGATCTTCCTCGCCTGTCCCATCCGCCCCTTCGGTTTCTTCCAAGGGGCGTGAGTCGGAGAGGAGGAACTCTGGGGAGTGTTCTCCTCAGAGTTCTACTGTGTGGGGGTACGTACCTGGCTCGGTTCTTGGCTCGACCAGGTCCTACGCCCGCGTAGTTCAGGAAGGTCCACAGGGGTCTGCCGAGGTTCTCCCTCCTGCGGGGAGAGTAGTTCAGGAGGACCGCACTCTGGAAGGACTCGAGGGTCCTCTGCCCCAGGATGCGGACACCCCTGAAATACAGAGGATTTTTGCGGAGGTTATCGCGCTGATTTGTCACCACAGTGACCTCGGGGAAGGGACCACGGCCTCGTCTGTGGATCGTCCGTCGCGCCTCGAATCCTTCTGGGGACCCAAGAAGGAACCCAAGGGTTCGGTGGGGCTGCCGTGGTCCATGCTTGTCGAAGGGGGTACTCGACCAGGTGAACGGTCTTGTGTCTGGGCAAGACAGTTCGCTTCGTTCGAGCCGCTTGGACAAGCTTCTTCCTCCTCCTCTGCCTCGACAGAAGCGCTTCTACGCACCAGTGGAAGGGGCGTTGCTGACTAAGCAGGTTGACTCGGACCTGACTCGTTTGGATCCCGGTCTGTCGTTGCAACAATTGACTGCAGAGAGTATCTCCCTCTCTCAGCAAGAAGCTGCAACCCTGGAAGCCAACACCATGGCGGCCTTCCAAGCAGTCTCCTGGCTCGATCTGTGGTCCTTCACAGTATCGAAGGTAGCTGCCTCCTCAGGCACTATTGTACCTGGGGAGGACTCTGCCTTTGGGAGACTGTGCCAGTTTGGTGGTAGGGCTATCTCCTACCTCGCCCACCAGACTGCAAACCTGTGGGCGAACCTTGTGCTAAAACGAAGGGATGCCGTTCTCTCTCGCTTTGCCAGGTCTGTAGGTCCCGAGTCAGCTATCGTCCTGCAGAATGGACCGTTGCTGGGTTCCTCTTCTCTCTTCCCCAGAGAGCTGGTGGACGCCGCAGTGGAGAAGCGCCGTGACGATGACAGCGACCGGCTTGTCCACCAGGCAGTGGCCAAGACCTCTGGGTCTTCGCATCCCACTGCGGCCAGGTCTTTGGGCCAGGCTGGCACTTCCTCGGCCCCTAAGAAGTCCCAGTCTTCAAAGGGGTCCCGAGGAAATACCCAGCCTTCTTCTTCCTCGAGAAGGGGGGAGGTCACTCCCGCCCTTTTCAGCCCACTTTCCAAGCTGGTAAAGGGGGCAAGGGTAAGAAGAAGAAGGGGAAACGCTAGGGGCAGCGTTCTCCCCCAAAAGGTGCCAAAGGTGGGGGGTTGCCTGTCGAGCCATTGGGCAACTTGGTAGTGACATGGAGCCGAGACCTGGATAGTGGATGTCCTTTGGGAGGGATATCTACTACCCTTCGAGTCTCGGTCTCCCCTCACCTACTCTCCGGTCCATCTCCAGACATATGTTCCAGGTTTGTCGAAGGACACCGCACTACAGCAAGAAGTGCAAGCCATGCTGAGCAAGGGTGCTGTAGAAGTCGTGTCGGACCAGTCTCCAGGCTTTTACAGCCGTGCCTTTCTTGTAGAGAAAGCTTCAGGGGGATGGAGACCGGTCATAGACCTCTCTCCCTTGAACCGTTTCGTTCACCAGACTCGGTTCACGATGGAAACAGCGCAAACTGTGCTGGCCTCCATCAGGGAGAACGACTTTATGCTTACGGTGGACCTGAAGGATGCGTATTTCCAAATACCCATTCATCCGTCCTCTCGCAAGTACCTCCGCTTTGTCCTCGGGGAGTCGGTCTTCCAATTCAGGGCGCTTTGCTTCGGGCTCTTGACTGCTCCCCAGGTGTTCACGAGAGTATTCTCCCTCGTGACAGCTTGGGCCCACTCGCACAGGATATGTCTTCTGAGGTATCTCGATGACTGGCTAGCCCTGGCGAGCTCTCGCTCGCAGTTGCTACAGGACAGGGGTCGGCTCCTCGAGTTTTGCCGAGATCTAGGGATCATGGTAAATCTGGAGAAGTCAGATCTCACCCCCTAGCAGAGGATAAAATACCTGGGCATGCTGATAGATATGGTGGCAGCGAAAGTCTTTCCCTCGGACTTTCGTATCAGCAAGCTCAGGCAGGCAGCACAGCTGTTCCTGTCACGGCAGGAGCAGCCAGCTTGACAATGGCAAGTCGTCATCGGTCATCTGTTGTCTTTGGAGAAGCTAGTACTCACGGGTGTCTTCACCTGCAGTCTCTCCAGTGGAGACTGAAGGAGTATTGGTCCCAGTCCCAAGACCCCCAGTCCTTCCTCATCCCTTTTTCCGAGGAGGTGAGGAAGGACCTTCGCTGGTGGTTAGACGACAGGAACCTCTTGATAGGAGTATCCCTGCATACTCCCCCTCCGGACATGCTTCTGTTTTCGGACGCATTGACCGAGGGATGGGGCGCACACCTGGAGGAGTTGCTGACTTCAGGAGTGTGGCATCGAGACGACGAGCACCTTCACATCAACATCCTAGAACTCAAGGCGGCCTTCCTGGCCCTCCAAGAGTTCCGGGATCGAGTGATGGGACACTCCGTGGTACTGATGAGCGACAATACCACGGTAGTGGCATACGTCAACAAGCAGGGGGGACTGGTGTCCCACCAGCTTCATCAGTTGACAATGCAGGTGCACAAGTGGGCCGTGGCTCACTCGGTAGAGCTGTCAGCCAGGTACATTCCAGGCAAGAGGAATGTCGTGGCAGACAAGCTCAGCCGCCAGAGCCAGGTGGTAGGGACCGAATGGTCCCTCCATCAGGAAGTAGCGGAAAGGCTGTTCGACCTGTGGGGGCGTCCAGCCATCGATCTGTTTGCCACTCGGCACAACAGAAAGCTCCAGGTCTTCTGTTCTGTCATGCCAGACCCATGGGCCGCTGCGGAGGACGTGTTCCAACACCTGTGGGACAATCTCGACGCATACGCCTTTCCCCCATTCTGTCTGATTCGCTGAGTGATCAGCCGAGTGATGATCACCCCGAATCTCAGAATGACTCTGGTGGCACCCAAATGGCCCCAGGCCGTTTGGTACCCGGACCTGCTAGCTCTCCTCTCCGAGGCGCCGAGAGAGATTCCCCCCTGGCCCTGGCCCAACCTCCTGCGTCAACCTCACGCAGGGCGGTTCCACCTGGCAGTGCATTCCCTGTGTCTTCACGGCTGGAGGTTATCCACCATCTCTTGCGAGCGAGAGGCTTTTCGCGCCACGCAGCAACAGAGATGGCAGGATACCTCAGAAGATCCTCCGCAACGGTATACCAGGGAAAGTGGTCCGTCTTCTGTGGTTGGTGTCGTCGAAGGGGTATCTCTCCGGTTGAGCTACTGTTCAGCAGGTCGCAGACTTCCTCGTCTTCCTTCGTTGAGAGAAGCTTCTCTCCATTTCAGCTGTGAAAGGCTACTGCACCGCACTCGGCCTAGTCTTATGGCTGAAAGGAGTAGACATCTCCTCCTTTGAGATTTCTCTACTCATGAGAAGCTTTGAACGGTCTTGTTGCCCACCCAGGGATCTCAGGCCCCCTGCGTGGGATGTGACTCTCGTCCTAAGGAGCCTGACTTGTGCACCGTACGAGCCTTTATGAGAGTTGTCAGACAGGGATCTGACCCTCAAGACCGTCTTCTTGCTAGCCCTGGCATCGGCGAAGAGAGTTGGCGAGCTTCACGGACTTTCCTTCGATGGTAAACACTCGAGGGGATGGTGATCAGTTACGCTCGATTTCGTCCCGGATTTCGTGGCGTAGACTCAGAACCCTTCGGTCCCTGACGCATGGTTCGAGTCCTTCACGATCCCCTCCCTAGAGGACTTTGTAGGTAATGAACCAGACGAGATGCTACTGTGTCCTGTTAGAGTGCTGCGGCGCTACCTGAAGAGAACTCGGCGCCTCCGGCCTGAGTGTCGACGACTCTTCGTTAGCACTGGCTCGACCAAGAAAGAAGTGTCCAAGAACACCATCTCTTTTTGGCTTCGTGAGACGATAAGGAGAGCGTACTCTGCTGCAGGAGAAGATGACACCGGTACGCTTCGTCCAAGAGCTCACGAGGTCCGCAGCATTGGTCCATCCCTCACATTCCGGAAGAATATGTCGGTGTCACAGGTGCTGAAGGCAGGTGTGTGGTCCCAGCAGACTACCTTAACCTCCTTCTACCTCCAGGATGTTGCACACAAGTCCTTGGACACTTTTTCCTTGGGTCCTGTGGTGGCTGCTCAACAAGTTGTGTAACTTATCCAGCTCCTCTAACAGGACAGGTTGCATCTCGCCTATGTTGTACGGTTGTGACTGGGAGATTGAACGTGGAGTGACTGGCCTCTCTTCTTTCTCCCCATCCTGGCTCTCTTCCCGCAGGGCAGGGAGCGGACGTGCCGTTACGAGCTGGACCGGGCGATCGAGGCAGGTAAGCACATAACGGGAGCTCCCGTTCTATTTCCGTTCAGGTTAATAGAAGCAACCCCACTCCTTCCTCTTGCAAGGGGAGGAAGGAGACCATGACTATGAGACAAACCCAATGCTTGTATTTGCCTTATTGTCATCCGATGTCAAGTTCTTCCTAGCCTACTTTGCATGAACTGACGTCTCCTCTTTCATGCAAAGGGACCCAGAAGTCTGACAACTGATCCTGCGTTTCTTACAACCCGATCTTTTGTCAGAAGCAGTTTTTCCCTTCCTCGCTCTCACAACCAGGAAGGGAAGACAAGGTGGTGAACTCCAGTCAGTTCAGAGAGACTATCAGATTCCTCCCTCCAATCAGTGAGTCTCCTAATGTAAAGGACCGAGGGTTTGTATATTGTGTCGGAACAAATAACAATTTTTAAAGTAAATTGTATTTTTCCTAACTATACAAACCCGAGGTCCTTTACACTTTATGCCCACCTCATGCCACCCCTCAATCTGTACCTGGGCCGAAAGGCAAATTGGAATGTTTACATCCGGGCAGGCGGTACTCCCGCCTCCCGGACAGTAGTTAACTGCCTAACCACCTTGTTTGAAGTTCAACGGCCGTTTCCAGCCTACGCCTGAAAGTAATCCCTAATGTAAAGGACCTCGGGTTTGTATAGTTAGGAAAAATACAATTTACTTTAAAAATTGTTATTTTTCTACAGTTTTTTGGTTGCTAATTATGAATTTACCTTTCATTTTTGGCGCTTGAGTCTAATTAACCTGTAATTAATCACCCTCAAGTCCATCCAACAAGGGGTTTCCTACCTGTTCAGACAGAGCACGGGTATGTCTGTTTCTTCAGTTCATATCCCGTCCGGCAAGTGCAATAACTTGTTAACGTATGGGTACCCAACCCCTTATGGGCCAGTACTAAACACGCAAAGGGACATTCCATTTGGCCGACAACAAACAGATGCACCGCCAGTATCAGAACCCTAAAAGTGTAGAAAAAACCAGTTGAAAAGGTAAAAATGGGCGTGGAGCTAATCATAGAATTACCAGGATTACTTTCAGGCCTGCTCCAGCTGGAAACGGCCGTTGAACTTCAAACAAGGTGGTTAGACCTTGACTTTAACAGTCCGGGAGGCGGAGTAACAGAGGACATGTAAACATTCCAATTTGCTTTAAGTGCTCCAATGCGGATGTTGTTTCTTCTTCTCTGCCTGACTGCCCTCTTGTCTCCTTTTTTGGTGGGAAAATTCTTGTTTCTTTTACAATCATGAATGTGGATAAGCCCATCTTGCAGGGGCGTGTGTGTTTGTAAATAGAGCTCCTTGTGGTGAGTGTTGCTCTTGGTCCCTCAGCAATGGAGGAAGTTCGAGGGGAGGTTAACGCTACCATAATAAATTCTACAACCAATCGTCTGAGGGTAATACGCCCCGACGACTCCAGTGGTGGCTAATGTGTCGGGTTCGTTTCTCCCTCCCGGCGAGCTTCCCCATGCTTGCCCCTCCTCAATGAAGACTCCCCTCCCCTTCCTTATTCATTTCATTGGGTGTGGAAGGGTGTGGGGGAGTTTGGACCGACATCCTCTCGGGGTCTCTTCTCGTTCTGGAGGGGAATTTTTCCTCCAGAGCGACTGGTGGCTTCCCAGCCTAACCAGACTTTTTTCAAGTTTTGGGTTGGATAGCCAGGCGGCAGACTTATCATCCCTGGCTGCTCCTGGGCCTACCTGGCGTTCCGTCACTGGAGGGTCTGGTGTCACATCTGTCCGGCGCTCCAGTGACAACTCACACGGCAGCGACTCTCACCACCACCTGTAGGTCACTGGCTGTCAGGTTTTCATCAAGGACCCGTGTCGGTGGCTTTACACCTGATACCCAGGTTTCGGCTGCCCCTGCCATACATCACGCAGTTCCGCTGCCTCCTGGAAAATGGCTCCGTTCTCATGACCGGCCCTCCTTCATGGTGACTTCTACTCCCCTGTTGCTGACACTGGCTCCTCACTTTCTGTCCAGCCCGGCACATCGTCTGTTCCTCTCCCCATGGTTTGACCCTGGCTGCCTTACAGTGGCACCACCTTGCCTGCATTCCCGGCCCGCCTCCTGTTCCTGGCTGCCACGCAGTGGATACCGCCCTGGGTAAGTGCTGGCCCGAGCACTGGAACATTCTCTGCCCGGGATGTGCCTACTGCTGCAGCCCCTCTGACTGCTCCTGATTAATGAAGCTGCGCCTGCTTGGTTTGGGGACTTGAGATCCTGAAGAACATGGCAAGTTCCAGGTCTGGAAGGTTTCGTCATCTTCGTCTTTGTCTTCAACATCGCCTTATCAGAGACTGCCTCTTCTTCTTCTCCTTCACCAGGCTTTTCGAAGAAGAAGTCTGCTTCTCCTCCCACTGAGAAGTCTTGCACTGAGACTTCAGACTGCCTCCTTCCACAGTGAAGGCAGTGGGATCTTTTGTCGGCTCTTCCCGATCCACGGATCAGGGAACCGCTGCCCTGGCCCCCGGGTCAGTCGCATCAGGAGCCAAGGGCGTGCAGACCAAGGTCCACCCCCATCAGTGCCTAAGAAACCTGTGTCTAAGGCCAGCGAGTCCACGTCCAGACACTTTCCAGGAAAGTTTCCAAGTACCTGGGTCTCCAAGGAGACCCAGGTACCCCAGGCTGATACAGGAGAGACTTCTCGCCATACAGACCCGGGCGTGGGGTGAGAGAAAGAGTCCGGGCATGCAGGTGCCCGGCTTTTTCTGCTGGCACTTCTGTGAGTGCCATGGTCAGGTTCCCGGGATAGTGCTTCTTTCTGTCGAGGGGCCGAACATGAAGAGGCGGAGAAGAGGTCCCCTGCTCAAGTCTTCCCAGAGGCTACGGTCTCAAGACAACTGGGGAGCGTCTGAGGACAGCGCAAGCTCACGCCAGCCAGACACACTGTCAACTCCTCCCAGTCCCCGGCCACGTCTGCACGCCAGCCTGGCTCTGGGAAGGAAGCACGGCTCGGCTCACGCATGCCGCTCCGCTCTCCTCGGAGACTGCTCTTCTGTCTAAAACACTCTCCTCGACCCGGACTGCCGTCACCACCGCAGGTTGGTGACCATTCCTTACCGCTGTCCCTGTTGGTTCTGCCAGCAAGGCCAGTGGGAGTGCCTGATCCTCCTCGTTGTCCCCCTCTTCCTCCTTCCAAGGGGCGCAGTCAGACAGGAAGAATTCTGGCCTTTCTCCTCAGAGTTCTACCTGGTCGGTTTATGAACCTGGCTCGGTCCTTGGCCCGACCAGGTCTTATGCCCGTGGTGCAGGAAGGATCACGGGGTCTGCCAGGTTCTCCCTCCTGCAGAGAGAAGTCTCTTCCCAGGACCCCACTCTGGAAGTTCGAGAGTCCTCTGCCCCAGGATGCGGACACCCTCAAGATACAGAGGACTTTTGCAGAGGTTGTTTGCGCTGATTCATCAGCACAATGACCTCGGGGAAGGGACCAGAGGCTTCGTCTGTGGATTGTCCGTTTTTTGGATCCTTTTGGGGACCCAGAAGGAACCCAAGGGTTGATGGGGCTGCCGTGGTCCACTCTTGCCGAGGGGTCCTCGACCAGGTGAATAGACTTGTGTTTGGGCAAGAAAGTTCACTTAGGTCGAAAATCTTACTCGGATAATGCTCCCCCTCCGCCTTTCCAGAAAACGCTGTACACTCCAGCTGTATTATTGCCGACTTTTACAGGTTGACCCGGACCTAACAAATCTGGATCTGGGTCTGACGTTGCAGCAGCTTTTGCAGAGAGCATCTCCTCTCTCAGCAAGAAGCTGCAACCCTGGAAGCCACCGCCATGGCGGCCTTCCAAACAGTCTCCTGGCTCTATCTGTGGTCCTTCACAGTATTGAAAGTAGCTGCTTCCTATATTTGAAAAGCGTGCCTGGGGAGGACTCCTTTGGGAGACTGTGCCAGTCTGGTGGTAGGGCTATCTCCTACCTCGCCCACCAGACGGCAAGAACCTGTGGGCAAACCTGGTTCTGAAAGAGATGCTGTTCTCTCTCACTTCTCCAGGTCCGTAACTCCCTAGTTGGCAATATCCCTGCAGAATGGACCATTGCTGGGTTCCGCCTCTCTTCCCCAGAGAGTTGGTGGACACCATGCTGTGGACAAACGCCAGGCCGATGACAGTGACCGGCTTGTCCACCAGGCAGTGGCCAAGACCTCCAGGTCTTTGCATACCACTGCCCAGGTCTTTGGGCCAGGCTGGCACTTCCTCGGCCCCTAAAAGTCCCAGTTTTCCCTTGGTCCCAAGGAAACACTGCCTTCTTCTTTCTGAGAGAGGGGGTTCCTCCCGTCCCTTTCAGCCCACTTTCCAATCTCAAAGGGGGCAAAGGGAAGAAAAGAAGGGGAAACACTAGGGGCAGCGTTTCTGGTTAAAAAGCTGCTGAAGGTGGGGGTGCCTGTCGAGCCATTGGGCAATATGGCAGGACACGGCCGAGACCTGGATAGTGGATGTTCTTTGGGAGGGATATCTACTGCCCTTGTTCCTCACCTAAACACTTCGGTCCATCTCCGAATGATTCTCCAAGGATCTCCTTGAAGGACACTGCACTTATTTAAGAAGTGCAAGCCATGCTGAGCAAGGGTGCTGTAGAAGTTGTGTCGGACCAGTCTCCAGGCTTTTACAGCTATGTCTTTCTCATAGAAAAGCCTCAGGGGATGGAGACCAGTCATGACCAACATCCTTGAACTGTTTCGTTCACCAGACTCAGTTCTGATGGAAACAGCGCAATCCGTGCTTGCTTTATCAGGAGAACGACTTCATGCTTACAGTGGACTTGAAGGATGCGTATTTCCAAATACCCATTCATCCGTCCTCTCTGGTGTACCTAAGAGAAGATGACACTGCACGCTTTGTCCGAGAGCTCACGGGAGCAGCATTAGTTCATCCCTCGCATTCTGGAAGAACATGTCGGATCTTCAGGTGTTGAATTCAGGCAGGCTTGTGGTCCCAACAGACACCTCCTCCTACTTTCAGGATGTTGCTCACGAGTCCTTGAACACTTTTTCCTAGAGTCCTGTGGTGGCTGCTCAACAAGTTGTGTAGCTTACCCGGCTCCTCTAACAGGACAGGTTGCATCTCGCCTAAGATGTACGGTTGTGATTAAGAGAATGAATGTGGAGTGACTGGCCTTTCTTCTTTCTCCCCATCTCGGCTCTCTTCCCACGGGCTGGGAGCGGATGTGGCATTACATGCTGGGTCTGGCGGTCGATGCAGGTAAGCACCCAACGGGAACTCCTGTTCTATTTTCCATTCAGGTTTATAGAAGCAATCCCACTCCTTCCCCTTGCAAGGGGGAAAGGAGACCATGACAATAAGACAAACCCAATGCTTGTGCTTGCCTTAATGTCACCGACTCCAAGTTCTTAGCCTTCTTTGCATGAACTGACGATTCCGCTTTCTTGCAAAGGGACCCAGAAGTCTGACAATTGATCCAGCGTTTCTTACAACCCGATCATTTTGTCAGAGGCAGTTTTCCCTTCCTCGTTTTATTGACCAGGAAGGGAAGACAAGGTGTGGTGAACTCCAGTCAGTTCATAGAGACTCACTCAGATTCCTCCCTCCATCCAGTGAGTCTTCCTAATGTAAAGGACCGATGGTTTGTGTATCGTGTCGGAACAAATCACAATTGTTCTGACATGATATACAAACCGTCGGTCCTATACGTTAGGAATTACTTTCAGGCGTAGGCTGGAAACGGCCGTTAAACTCTTGAGCAAGATGGTTAGCAGTAACTACCGCCAGGTAGGCGGGAATACCTGCCTGCCCGGATGTAAACATTCCAGTTTGCTTTCGGCTGTCATGCGTTGCTGACGTGTTTTTTCGTTCTCTCCGCCTGACTGTCATTAAGCTCTTATTATCCCGGTGGGATCTTTCTGTATTTTTATATATATATACGTGTGTTTGATATATATTAATACAAACCCATGATTTGTGATAACCTTGCATAAGCCGTCGTTCCCAGCGCTGTTTCTTGGGTTTGACGGTCAAGGGCGAAATTGCAGAAGCGTAACCGAGTGGTAATGCTTCTCTTCCAGCAGCCCTTTATGTAAATACTGAAGGCACCCCTGTACATTTGGAGATATAGTTTGGGACATAATATCTTCACTCCCCTACATTCATTGGGACGTAAGAGTTCGTTCCCTTCTTGGGCTTCTGCCCTCCGTGTATAAGCGGCATCACTAATTCCTTCCTACTTATGCTGAGTGTTGCTTGCTGCCTGCGCTTGGAGAACTGCGGGCTGGGTGGGAGGTTGCGGGCGTCGTCGATAAATTCTGCTTCCACGGCGCCCTTGGTGGCCTCCCCTCCGTCCTTTTTTCTCTTCCCGTAGGTTCTTCCTTCTCCCCTTTAGTAGATCTCTCTCCTTCGCCCTCTTCGCTCGCTCGTCGGGCGAAGACCAGGGCCGGGGAGCGACCGGGCGACCTCGTCTAGAGTACCTCCTCCCACTGCATAGGGCAGTTCCCCTTGTAGCGAGAGGAGTCTCCCTCTATTAATCATCTTTGCTTTTCTTTAAGGTTGACAGTGAGCATTGCCGACACAGCAGTAGTTGGCTGGATATCTCGCATGAAGCATTCCCGATATTCATTCACTGTTGCTTCAGGATCGACCACAATACCTTTTTAGATGACATTTCCACGTCGGGATCGTTCTGACTCTGTTACCGCCGATGTGGATCGATTGCTGTCATTGCTGGTCTTCATGTATGCTGTTGCAATGCCTCCTGCGTATCTGTGGTCCATCTGCTCCTGCTGTTCCCTGTGTTATGCTCTTGTCAACTCGACGACAGTCTCTGGGCTGCTCTTCCTGGTCTCCTGCCGCAGCCGCCCTGATCATTCCTGTCACTGCTGGTGACTTTCAAGTGACATTTCTGTCCATTGCAGTAGCTCCTGCCTTCTGAACCGCTAACGTAGCTCCTGCATCGGGTGTCCTGATCGTGCCCGCTACTTCTCCTAGTGGTCGTGCCCGGGGCCGCTTCCGTTGTGTTCCTGCCAGCTGCCCTGGAGGTTATGATGTCTGCCATCCTGTAGAAGATGTTGGCGTGAAGGTGAAGGAAGTCGCCTTGTGGAAGTGACGTTCCTGGCCATTGCAATAGCTCCTGCCCTCCGAACCTCTGCCGTAGCTCCTGCATTGGCTGTCCTGATCATGCCTGCCGCTTCTCCTGGCGGTCATGCCCGGGGCCGCTTCCGTTGTGTTCCTGCCAGCTGCCCCAGAGGTTACGATGTCTGCCATCCTGTAGAAGATGTCGGCGTGAAGATGAAGGAAGTCGCCCTGTTGAGGTGATGTTCTTGGCCGTTGCAGTAGCTCCTGCCTTCCGAACCTCTGCCATAGCTCCTGCATCGGCTGTCCTGATCATGCCTGCTGCTTCTCCTGGTGGTGGTGTCCTGGGCTGTGTCTGTTGTGTTCCTGCTGGACTGCCCTGGAGGTTACGATGTTTCGTGTCCACCATCCTGTAGATGTCGGAGTGGAGGTGAAGGAAGCCGCCTTGTGGAAGTAGCCGCCGTCTTCGTCATCTTATCTTCGATTTCATCTTCTGCTGTGTCTTTCCTTCCTCTCCCGAGGTCCAAGGGGGTCCCGAGAATCGGACAGACCTCCATCGGCCGAAGGAGAGGAAGGCTGCTTCTTCCCCTTGATGCCCTTGGACATCTAGGGACTGCCTCCTTCCGAGGAGGCAGTGGGTCTCTCGTTGGCTCTTCCCAACCTTCGGGTTAGGAAACTGATTTGCATAGCCCTGGGTTTTGTGTTTCAGAAGCCATGGGCGCGCAGACCTCGGTTTGCGATCCCGTTCCCAGTCCTAGAGGTTCCGCCTCTAAGATGGGGGCTGCTTCGGGCGCTCATTTGCGAGCCGCTCCGAGTGCTTGAGATTCTATGGAATATCGAGTATCCCAATCTGGTCTGGAGAGATTTTCCTCGGCCCAGTTCAGGAGCAGTGCGAGAGAAAGGGCCGAGGCACCCAGGTGTCTCGGCTCTTCCTGCCAGCACCGCAAGCGCTCCCCGAGTGCTTGCCAGTGCTCGGTCAGGTTCCCAGCCTGGTGTCTCGATCCTGTCGGTTCGAACATCAGAAGAAGCAGGGAAGAGATTCCTTCTCTTCCGGAAGACAAGTTGGAGTCCTGAAGGACTTCTAAGGGACTGACTCTCTTCCGGGAGACAAGTTTCTCTCGTTGGCTCTTCCCGCCCTCAGGCAGGAACCGATTCGCATTCTCCTGTGGGATCTTGCGTTTGGGGACTACGAGCGCGGCCTCTCAAGAGGCCACGCCTGGTTGCCAGTCTTGGAAATCTGCGTCTAAGACTGGTTCTGTGCTTGGCTCTTTCGATCTCTTAGGAAACAAAGCAGCCGCTCCCGATTTTTGGGAGTCTCGTGGGTAGCTTAAATTCTATGAATCATGAGCCCTCTCCTGACGAGAGGTACAGGACAAGAGAAAGTGCTGAGACACCCAGGTGTCTGGTTGCCGGTGTCTGGGTGCCGAGACGCCCTGGTTTCTGGGTGCTGAGATGCCAGGTGTCTCGATACTGCTCGCCAACTGCTTTGGTTGCTCAGCCAGGCTTCATTCTTGTGTCTTGAACTTTAGGGTTCGAGCATGCAAGATAGCAGACACAGAATTCCCTTTGAACCTTCTTCTCCAGGGGCCTCAGCCTCGAAGGAGTTTAGAGTTCTGGAAACTAGCAATTGTTCACAGCAGACGAGTCTGGCCTGCCCAGTTACGATTGTGTTCACGCCAATTGGCTTCCAGACTCGCTCCCCCAGTGGCTTGCCGAGACCTGGCTCCTGGTCGACTCGGCTTGGACTGGCTCGCCGCCGCCCTGCCTCCCCCAGTCCACCCGCACACCAACCAGCTGGATCGCGTTCGCGTGATCGGCTCCACTCGGCTTGGCCCTACTCGGTTTTTTGCGATTTGGGTTCTCGGCTATGTTCGAGTGAACTTTTTGCTCTTCCCAGGAAAGCGCTTTGCCACGGCACAAGTGCTCTTCTTCCCCCATGTGGCAGTAATCTCCTTCGGTTGATTATCGCTCACGGTCCGCTTCTCCTGCTTATCTTACTGGCAGGACAGGTAGGGATACTCTTTCTCCTCACCTGTTCTCTTCTCCTCTCGGTTGTTCCGAGAGGCGCGAGACGGACAGAGAGAGCTCCGACGAAATTATCTTCAGAGTTCGGCTGCCTGGCGTGCTTTGGGTGTCGGTCCCCCGATTCTCTCGTAGTATAACCAGGTAGCCGAGGAGGGTGCTTTGGGATCTGTCAAGGTCTCCCTCCAAGGGGAGAGGTACAGGAGTTTCACGGTTTGGAAGCAGCGAGGGTCTTCCTCTTCAAGTTGCGATCGCCCTCATTTTTCAGAGAACTTTGCACCAACTCGTCAGCACGAGGATCCTTGGGACAGGACCGCGGCTCCCCCAATGAATAATCTTCATCACTTGCAACCCTTGCAGTTCCTGAGGGCCGAGTGTCGGGGACCACTGTGGTCCTGGCTTCCGAGAGCGTTCTTGACCAGATGAATTCTTTTCTTCAGACAAGGAGTTCATTCAAGTCGAGACACCAAGCTTCTTCCCAGCCTCGACAAAGTACGAATTCTTGCCTCAAAGGGTCTTGCCGACTGCAGTTCTTTGGGCAATTTTGGTGCTAAGAAGAAGGACTTTGTCCCAATTCGATCTCCGGTTTCGTAAGTCCCAAGTTGGCTCGACCCTTAGGAACGAACCTTTACTTGGTTCTGCCTTTCTCTTTCAGAGATTTGCCAGATACCTTGGTAATCAAGGTTCGTACCAGGGCACTGGTCCATTGGACAATGGCCAAGACCTTTGGGTCTTAGTCATCTTGACTCAACCTTGAGTTCAAGCCAGCCCCCTCAACTCCTTAGCTAAGAAGTCCTAGGCTTCAGGGAAGAAGTTTGCAACTGCTGATGCCTGGATGAAATGATATTTATTGAGTCCCTGGAGCTGGCAGCGACATTGCCGAGACCTGAGAATGGATTCCTTCAGGAGAAGTATCTATTTCCCTTAGATCTCAGCAATTCTTTTCATCAAACTTCCATCCCACTTCCTCTCCCGTGCTCCCGATTTGGGAAATGCCTGGCCAGAGCTAATTGTCTCAGTGTCCTGTCATCTTGCAGAAGCTTCCCCATGGTGGAGAATGGAGGTCTGCTTCCATTCCTCTATCCTTTTTTCCTCTTCGAAGTACTGTATGAGGAAAGAGTTAGGCTAATGCTTGATTGAAGGAACCTTCAAATATGCTTGCATATTCCCCTCACATCTTGTGTCTACTTACGGATTCACCGATCAAGGAATAGGCGCACACCTGTAAGACTTTGTCTTGAAGGTGTGTGACCGAGACGATTAGTACCTTCTCATCACCATCCTGGACTCAAGGCAGCCTTTTGGCCATCTGAGAATTCAGGATGAGTTTTGCAACACTCAGTGGTTTCATTGAACAACAAAACCACAAACAAGAGTATCTGGACATTTGCAATGTCGACAAACAAGAGGTCAGATCATTTTTGTCCTCCTGTTTGTCGGCCCCGTTATCATCTCGACATTTGGATTTTCAACACTGATTCCCGTTATCGGCACAGTGTTGTTCTGATCCTGCATCACTGCCAGACAGCTCAATTAAACCAGATGCATTCCTGGTGGGGATGTTTCGTTTATCATGGTCGGGAACGGAACCCCGCTGATAACTGGGGACTGCCTGTATTGGTAGGCGAGCTTGGCCTTGGGTTTGAGTGATCCGGACAGAATGTGCTGCTCACTTTTCTTCATGAAGATTCAGGAAGAGACTGCTCAACTGAGAAATCCCTACCATCTTTCTGTTGCCTCCCTGCACAACAAGTCGGTAGTTTTTCTCACTCCTTCATACCAGATCCTGGGGCCGCTATGGTGAGACACGCTGTCTTTTTGGGAAAAATCGATATCTACGTTTTTCTCTCCGTATTTGTCTGTTTCGCTAGGGGTTCACATGCATTACTCACCCCGAGTTACAGACAAATGCTGGGAGACTTCGCCTCTTGCCTGACCTGATAGTTCTGCTTCCGAGGCATTGAGAAGAGTTCTGCTTGACCCAACCTCCTGTAGCAGCTACACAAGAAGCGGTTCTTGAGGCAGTACATCCCATGTGTTCAGGACTGGGAGACCTTCCAGCTTTCCTTGCAAGCTTAGGCTTTCTCTCCGAGCGGCAACGGATATAGCTGGATATCTCTTGAAGTCCTCTGCAACACTGTGCCAGGGACTGGATCCTTCTTTGCTGGTGGGTGTCGTTGACGGAACTTCTTCTTGGGTCAGAGTCAGTCTTCAAGTGTGGACTTCCTCGTCTTCTCTGCCGAGAGTTGCTTCTCTCCCTTTCATTTGCGAAGAACGTAGGTCCTTGGACCTAGTCTTCTATCTGAAGTAGCCTTCTTCTCCTCGGTTGAGATTTAGCTACGGATGAGAAGCTTCTTCAGTCTTACTGTTCCAGGGATCTGTTCCCTGGGTGGCATGTGACTCTCGTTTAGAGTTCCTGTCCTGTGCTCTGCACTTGCCCTTACGAAAGTCATCAGATAGAGGTGTGCCCTCTTAGGACCATCTCTCATCTTGCTCCTGCCTTGGCGCAGAAGATGGAAGAACAGGGATGAGGATCAATACCTCGATTCCTTCTCGGATGTCGTAGGTGGACTCTGAATCCATCGGCATCTATTGTCAGGTTTGAGTCCTTGTTCCCCTCCTCCTTGGACTTTGTGTCGATGATCCAGAGCATTCATTACTTTGTCCTATTAGGGAGCTGTGGTACTTTCCGAAAAGGCTTGAAATTCCTAACCTGGATATTGTTGATGTTTTCGCTAGTATTATCTCTCACAAGGAAGAAGTATCTAAGGACACATCTTTCTCCTGGCTTCGTGAAGTGATCGAAGGAGGTACACGGTAGCTGGCGACGACCATACCGGTACTTTCCGCCCGAGAACTCACGAAGTCAATGGCTTGGTCCATCCCTCACTTTCCGGAAGTTTCTGTCGGTCTGGAAGTAAGACGTGGTCTCATAGACCACACTCTTGTCTTCCTGTGGTCTTGCCCACAGGCACTTGGAACCTTTTTTCCTTGGCCCTGTGGTGGCTGCTCAACAAGTTGTGTTTTCTTACCCAGCTCCTTCAAGAGAACGAGTAGCATCTTGCCTAAGGCATTGGTTCTGGAAGTGAGAGGGATACCAATAGTGACTGGCCTCTCCTCCTCCTCCTTCCCATCCTCCTACTTCTCCTCCTTCGGGATGAGAATAGGAATCGAACTAATACTTGCTGGATCTGGCGCTGATGCGGTAAGACTACACATCGAGTACCCGTTCTATTTTTCTTCTAGAATCATAGAAGCATTTCTGCTCCTCCTTCTAGCAAGGGGAGGAAGTAAAGACTGGCAATAAGGGAAACCCTATTTTGGGTTTTCCCTACTGCCTCCAACTCTTAGATTCTTCCCAGCCTATTTTGTATGAGTTATGCTTCCTCACTCATGTGGAAAGGTCCAGTATCTGAATTTGATCTTGCAGTTCCTACACTGTGATCAATATGTCAGAGGCACGGTACTCCTCCTCGCTCTTTTGACCAGGAAGAGTAGCCCAGGTGTGCAGAACTCCAGTCAGTTCAGGAGACTCACTCAAATTCCTCCCTCCAACCAGTGAGTCTTCCTAATGTAAAGGACTGACGGTTTGTATATTGTGTCAGAACAGATCACAGTTTTTGAAAGTAAATTGTATTTTTCCTAACTATACAAACCTGAGGTCCTTTATGTTACATATGCCCACCTCGTGCCACCCCTCAATCTGAACCTGGACTGAAAGGCAAACTGGAATGTTTACATCCAGGCAGGTGGGTATGCCCGCCTTCCTGACAGTAGTTACTGCCTAACCACCTTGTTCAAGAGTTCAACGGCCGTATCCAGCTTCGCCATAAGTAATTCCTTCAAAAACTGTGATTTTGTCCTAATTTGGATCTCTGGCTTCGTAAGTCCCAAGTTGGCTCAACTCTTAGGGATGAACCTTTACTTGGTTCTGCCTTTTTCTTTCAGAGATTAGCCAGATAATGCAGTGATCAAGGTTCGCACTAGGGCGCTGCCTTGTCATTTGGACAATGGCCAAGACCTTTGGGTGTCAGTCATCTCAGCTCTGCCCTAAGTTCAAGCCAGCCCCCCCTCAACTCCTAAGAAGCCCCAGGCTTCAGAAGAAGATTGCGGAACACTTAGCTCTCTTCTTTCCTTCTGGGAAAGTGCGCATAACTGCGTCTCTTTTCACCCTCTTTTCCATAAGGGAGGAGGTTGGAAGGAAAGAGAGAAAGAAGTATCGACCAGGAAGAAGTTCTGCAGATGCCTGGATGAAATGATACTTAACAAGTCTCTGGAGCTGGCAGCGAGATTGCCGAGACCTGGGAATGGATTTCTTCAGAAGTATTTATTTCCCTTGGGTCTTGGCAATTCTTTTCATCAAACTTCCATCCTGCTTCCTTTCTCCTGTTCCCGATTCAGGAAATGCCAGCCCGGCTAGAGCTAATTGTCTTGGTATCCTGTCATCTTGCAGAAGCTTCCCCATGGTGGAGAATCAAGGAGGTCTGCTTCCATTCCTCCATCCTTCTTTCCTCTTCGAAGTATGAGGAAAGAGTTAGGCTAATGCTTGATTGAAGGAACTTTCGAATATGCTTGCATATTCTCCTCACATTGTGTGTCTACTTCCGGATTCACCGATCAAGGAATAGGCTTACACCTGTAAGACTGTCTTGAAGGTGTGTGACTTGAGATGATTAGTACCTTCTCATCAATATACTGAACTCAAGGCAGTCTTTTGGCCATCTGAGAATTCAGGATGAGTTTTGCGACACTCAGTGGTTTTGTTGAACAACAAAACCACAGTAGTGGCAAATGTCGGCAAAAAAAGAGGGTTGTTTCTAATTTCTATTTCATCTGTCGACATTTGCAGGTACTCGAGTGTTCAATAGTGCACTCAATAGCTCAATTAGCCAGATACATTCCCGGTGGGGATGTATAGGTGGGCAGCTTGGCCTCGGGTTTGAGTGATTGGGATGGAACGTGCTCTTCACTCTTTTCCTCACGAAGATTCATGAAGAGACTGCTCAACTGAGAGATCCCTACCGTCTTCCTGTTGCCTCCATGCACAACAAAGTCGGTAGTTTTCTTGCTCTTTCATACCAGACCCACGGGCTGGTATGGTGAGGTATGCTGTCTTTTTGGGAAAAATTGATATCTACATTTTTCCCTCTTTATTTGTTTTATTTCGCTAGGGGTTCACTAGCATTGCTCATCCCGAGTTACAGACTAATGCTGGAAGACTTTGCCTTTTGCCCTACCTGATAGCTCTGCTTCTGAGGCATTAAGAAGAGTTCTCCTTGACCCAACCTGTGTAGCAGCTATACACGAAGCAGTTCTTCAGGCAGTACATCCCTGTGTTCAGGACTGGGAGACCTTCCAGCTTTCCTTGCAAGCATAGGCTTTCTTGCCTAGTGGCAACGGACATAGCTGGATATCTCTTGAAGTCCTCTGCAACACTGTGCCAGGTACTGGATCTGTCTTCGCTGGTGGGTGTCGTTGACAGAACTTCTTCTCGGGGTCAGAGTCGCTCTTCAAGTCTGGACTTCCTTGTGTTCTCCGCCGAGGGTTGCCTCTCTCCATTTCATTTGTGAAGAACGTAGGCCCTTGTGACCTAGTCTTCTATCTGAAGTAGCCTTTTTCTCCTCAGTCGAGATTTAGCTACGGATGAAAGCTTCTTCAGTCTTGCTGTCCCAGGGACTGTTCCCTGGGTGGCATGTGACTTTTGTTTAGGGTTCCTGTCCTGTGCTCTGCACTTGCCCTTATGAGAGTCATCGGACAAGAGATGTGTTCTCTTAGGTCCATGTCTTATCTCGCTCCTGCCTTGGCGTAGAAGATGGAAGAACAGGTAAAGGGGATCAGTGCCTCGACTCCCTCTCAGGTGTCGTAAGTGGACTCTCAATCCACTGGCATCTGTTGTCAGGTTTGAGTCCTTGTTCTCCCCCTCCTCCTTGGACTTTGTATCAGTGATCCAGATCAATTGTTACCTTGTCTTATTAGGGAGCTGTGGTACTTTCTGAAAAGGCTCGACATTCCTAACCTGGATTTTGTCTACGTTTTTGCTAGTACTATCTCTCCCAAGGAAGGAGTGTCTAAGGACACATCTTTCTCCTGGCTTCGTGAAGTGATCGAAGGAGGTACTCGGCAGCTGGCGACGACGATACCGGTTCTTTCCACCTGAGAGCTCACGAAGTCAGTGGCTTGGTCCATCCCTCACATTCCGTAAGTTTCTGTCGGTCTGGAAGCAAGACGTGGTCTCTTAGACCACACTCTTGTATTCTTCCTGTGGTCTTGCCCACAGGCCCTTGGAACCTTTTTTCCTTCATCCTATGGTGGCTGCTTAACAAATTGTGTTTTCTTACCCAGCTCCTTCAAGAGGACTAGTAGCATCTTGCCTACGGTATTGGTTCTGGAAGTGAGAAGGATACTGAGAGTGACTGGCCTCTCCTCCTCCTCCTGCCCATCCTTCTACTTCTCCTTCGGGATGAGAATAGGACTTGAACCGATACATGCTGGATCTGGCATCTGATGCGGTAAGACTACACATTGAGCACCCACTCTATTTTTCTTCTAGAGTCATAGAAGCAATTCTGCTCCTTCCTCTAGCCAGGGGAGGAAGGAGAGACTGGCAATAAGGAAAACCCCATCTTGGGTTTTCCTTACTGCCTCCAACTCTTAGATTCTTCCCAGCCTATTTTGTATGAGTTACGTTTCCTCACTCATGTGGAAAGGTTCAGTATTTGACATTTGATCTTGCAGTTCCTACACTGTGATCAATATGTCAGAGGCACAGCACTCCTCTCTTTTGACCAGGAAGAGTAGCCCAGGTGTGCAGAACTCCAGTCAGTTCAAGACTCATACAGATGCCTCCCTCCAATCAGTGAGTCTTCCTAATGTAAAGGACCGATGGTTTGTATATCTTATCGGAACAAGTTACAGCGTTTAAAAGTAAATTGTATTTTTCCTACTAATACACACCTGAGGTCCTTTACATTATACAGTATTTTTTGCCCGCCTCACGCCACCCCTCAATCTGAACCTGGGGCGAAAGGCAAACTGGAATTTTTACATATGACTTACCTGATAGTCATAATAACTGTCGTCTCTGACGTCTCCTATTATGACTATCAGGTAAGTATGTGTAAAATTTTATTTTATTATGAAAATGACATGTTTACATCCAGGCAGGTGGGTATTCCTTGCCTACCTGACGGTAGTTACTGCCT
This sequence comes from Macrobrachium rosenbergii, assembly GCF_040412425.1. Lineage (NCBI taxonomy): Eukaryota > Metazoa > Arthropoda > Malacostraca > Decapoda > Palaemonidae > Macrobrachium > Macrobrachium rosenbergii. The sequence continues at coordinate 13,525,185 of NC_089762.1, read as the reverse complement.
AACTACCTTGTTCAAGAGTTTAACAGCCATATCCAGCTTTGCTGTTAGTAATTCCTAATGTAAAGGACTTCAGGTTTGTATAGTTAGGAAAAATACAATCTACTTTTATATAAGTAACTTATCAAGTAATTACATTGCTATAGTGTTTATTAACCAGCAGCTAAAAAATTTTGAATTCACGGGTCGCGCTATTTTGTTTGGCTAGGTGACTAACCTTGCCCACTTTCAGGGTAAGAGAGGAACAACTAGCAAAAGTATTCAATTTGTTTCTGCTGGCTAATGGCTGTACACCAGCTTATAGCAGTACCTCTGATTTTGGAATTTGTCTTTCCTATTGATTTCTCATCGTATTTGGTAAAGTATTCTTGCTTTGATAGCCTTTCGGCATTATTACAAGGATTCTATTATTGTGATTCTCTTTATAACGACTTTCCTTATTTACCGATTGTGACTTTAGTTGACTTGTTTTTTCCAAATGTCACTCTCAAGTTTGACTAACTTTAGGTATTGCAGCAAAGGCTGCAATACTCGTTTGACTAAGGAATCTTACGATTCACATTCTATCTGCATGGATTGTAGGGAACAAATTTGTTCAGAAGACTTATGATGTAATGAATGTACAGACTGGGACAGTAAGAAGTGGAAGACTTTAAGATCTCATTTAAATAAACTGGCTAGAGATAAAAAGAGAAAAGCGACAGCCAGACAGATTAGTAAGTCTTTAGCTAGTCAGGGATCTAAAGTAAGTCTTTAGCTAGTCAGGGATCTCCTGTTGATCATGATATTGATAATGCTAACGTCGGGATTGACGTTCCTGTTATTTCTCTTGATCCCTTACCCTGTTCTCCTGCTATGCACCCCTCTCCTTTACCCGGCTCTTTTGCTTCCGAACCCAGCACCACTGCCAGTCTTGAGTGTAAAATTGATAAAATGTTCGAATTGATTGTTGAATCTCTTGCGCATTTAGCCTCTTTGGTTAAGGTCCATATGGGCAATAAGAGTGATTTGGAGCGCCCTGTCACTCCTAGTGCTAGTGTAGTGTCAGTAGCGCGCCCAATTGCACCTAGTGTCAGTGATGTGTTGGTGGAGAAGGTGGCTGCCCATCCTGCCAATTCTCCTAGGCAAAGGTCAATGTCATACTCCCCTAAACCTGGGAAGAGTCAAACTGGTAGCCTAAGGGGGGTCCGTGGGGTCTGCCCATGGGTAGTTGCCCCCTCAGTTGAACCTGTTGTTGAATCCCAGGTTGCAGCCAAGTGCCGCTGGAAAGGCGCATCCCTGGGCATGCATCATCCTTCATCTAGCTCAGATGATTCTTTTCAAAGACAACAATGGCATTATGTGGATGAATCATGCCCTTTGCAAAGGCGTGCGGGTGATGTGTCTCATTCTCCTCCAGTACCGTGTAAGAAATTCAGGGAACCTGTTTGCAGTCCGCTACTGTCCTGCAGTCATCGGGACAGTCTTAAATGTTTTCCTTCTGTTCCTCCCCTGGTAGAGAATCAGAGAGCGGTTTCCAAGTATCCTGCTTCTCATAAGTGCTCTTCATCTAAGGCACCCAAGACTCCTCTGGCTCCCGAGTGCCCTGCAGTATTGGAAGCTCCCTTGATTGCGGAACGCCCAGTTTCTTCCAAGTGCCTGAAACCGTCTCAGCACTCGTTGATTCTTTCTTTCTTTCTTCTCTAGAGCGTCACACAGCGCCCATCTTCGCCCGTCCACTCTTTGATTCATGGATCACCAACTAAGAGGAAACGCCCAGTGGCGCCTGAGCTTCCTTTGGTGCCTGATCTTCCGTTGGTGCCAGAGCGTCACCGTGCTTATGCCACCGATGCTTTGACTCCTTCAGCTGTTATTGTTCCCCGAGCAGTTGGCATTCTTCTGTGTTTCGAACTTCCTCGCCTCAGGCTTTACCCTCTTCTAGCAAGCAAGCACCCTCTGTGATAGACCTGATTCAGAGCAAGCTCGATAGAATTTTAAGCCTGTTGAAGAAGGCTCTGTCAACCCCCCCATGCTACGGACTTGGCTTTCCCTCCTGTATCCTCGGACGAGAAGAAATTATTGCTCAAGACACTCGTCCTTCAGGTTATGCATCCCTGCTAAGGTATCTTCTTGGTACCTTTACCTTCCCAAATTGCTTTACGCCTGCAGCTCTTTCTTCGCCCATGTCAACTTTTCTTGGGGAGTCACATTTTCCGAGTCTTCGAGACTACCCAAGTTAGTGCTTTCTTCTTCTGCCAAGAAAGCCTTCGGTGTTATTGAGGGATGGCTAGAGGAGAAGAGGGAACAAGGTAGAGCCATTTTCAGCTTCCCTCCTTCTAGATTGTCTAAGAGGAGACAGCTCTCTTATGCCACAGGGGAAGCTCCTTCTCAGGGAGTTTCTGCCTCCTCCCAGGGGGACTTCTCTGGGTTGATCAATTCCTCTTGTAGATCTGCCTTTGCTTCAGCGAAGATCATGTTCAGTTCGACGGAGCTCTCACGCCTTCTTAAAAACCTGTTTAAGGTTTTTGAAGTGTTGAGTTTTCTTGATTGGGCAGTGGGCTCTCTTGCCTATAAGATTAAGGACTGCTCTACTATTCCTGAAGATAGTGCCTCCGACTTGCTGGGGGTCCTCTCTTGTATCGATAAAGGAATCATGGATGGTTCCCAGGAATTGGCTTCCCTTTACACAATGGGAATTCTAAAGAAGAGAGAACTGTGGTGTTCCTACACCTCTATGGGAGTGACTCCCTCCCAGAAATTGGCCCTTCTGTTTTCCCCTCTGGATCATCATCACCTGTTCCCACAGGCTACAGTTTTGGAGATTTCTTCAGATCTTCAGAAGAAGAATACGCAAGATCTTCTTGCCAATCCTCGCCCAATCCTCTAAGCGTCCTAAGGTGGTGCCTGCTCATACCTCCAGGACAGTCTCCCCGCTGCAGACTCAGCCCTTTTGTGGCAGCAGACAAAGATCCCTGCCTACTATTCCGTTCTTTCAGCAGATTCGTCTCCAGAGCCATTAAGAGATCCTCATCCAGTTCTGCCTCTCGCAAATGAGAATTTCATCTTCCGAACTTTTGTAGGAGCCAGGCTTCTTCTCTTCTGGGAGAAGTGGAGAGAGAGGGGGGCAGAGCCCTGGATTGTCAGTGTTCTGAGGGAAGGCTATTCTATCCCCCTTCAAAGAAAAGCCACCTTTAAGCAGCTCTCCAATAACACTGTCAGTGTACTCCAAAGGCTCGAAGAAGTCTTTGGCCCTCTCAGAAGAATTGTTGTCCCTTCTCAAGGAGGGGACAATAGAATTAGTAGAGAATGTGGGCTCCCTGGAGTTCTACAATCGTCTTTTGTGGTGCCCAAAGCTTCAGGGGGCTGGAGGCCTGTCCTGGATGTCGGCGCATTGAATGTCTTCGTTCAGAAGACAAAGTTGTTCCTACACAAATACAAATCCTTGGTCCTTTACTTATATGGGGACTTGTATGGGGTTACGTTCGGCGAAAGCTGAACTGGCCACTAAAGACTTAACAAGGCGATGCGGTAGTATAACTACCGGCCGGGTAGTTGGGTGGTTGCAGTGGGGGACCAACGCTACCCCCCGCCCGGCGTCACACACATTCACTTTACTTTCTGGCCTTGTCGATGCGGACGTGTTTTCCTGGCTCTCTGCTCGGACCTTCCTGGAAGCTAAAGCTGTGCCTTTTCATGGTGTGTTTTTTCCTGTTTTGTTTTTCTTGAGTATAATTGTGTGTGTTTGTGATGATGGATGAGTTACCGCAAACCCATGACTCTGATAAGCCTGTGCGCCGGGTATGTCCTGGTAAGGATAAAAAGTGTGGCGCCTTCCGCTGTAGCACGGACTCGGGTCCTCACTCCCTTTGCCTAAAGTGTAGGAAAAGGAGTAAGGACCCTTCTGATTGTACTGTAGATGAACCTTGTGAGGAGTGTAGGCTTTGGTCCCCCGAGCAGTGGGATAGGTATTCTTGGAGGCCTAGATAATGCGTAAGGAGACCAAGGCGTCGAAGGTGCTGTCTTCGCACCTTTGACTCCGTCGGTTAAGAAATCCTTTGCCGTCAAATATCTAAGCCCCTTTGAAATTGCTGTCAATTCTTAGTTCTGAGTCTGTCTTGCTGTCCCATGTCTGCATCCGCAGTCACAGAGGAGGCAAGATCGGTGGACCTGGGCTACACTCCTCTTAGTTCTCCTCCTCACCCAGAGTCGCTGATCCCTGGGTTAGGGGCTGCCCCCTACCCGTCTTTTTCTTCCGCAGGGTTGGTATCCGTGCCAGGTTTGAGTCAGGCGTGGGAGTTGCTCGGGATGGTTGGTACGCCTGATCTGCCATCGCTCCTCGCATGCATCAACAGTGCTGCGCGAGCGGGAGTACTCCTCCCTCCTCCCATTACCCACACGGTTGACGCTCTAACCACCACTACCGTCACTGCTGTGCTGCCGGGGAGTGTGATGACTACCGTCGGAATGCACCACACATATGGTGCGGTCCCTACCCCAGCCGTCTCCGTGTCGACGGTGGCTGGGCCGGTCTGCTTGGCCACCCCGCCCCCGCCTGGCTACGCTCCCATGCCTCCCACCACGCTTCCACCGTTGCCCATGCTGGTCATGCAAACATTCCTTACATCGTTGCCTGCGTCTGCCCCTGTGATGCCTACTACCACCTTACGGCATGAGTCTCCAGCCACTCATCGCGCTCTTGTGTCATCTGCTGTTGCTGTCCCCGCCCCCGTCGACCCCTGGTCTGTCTTCAGTAGGTTGGAGGATGTTGTGTTGTTGCTGATCAAGAAGAAGAAAAAAAAGAAGAAGCATGCATGCCAGCTGTCTACATCTTTGTCTTCTACTTTGTCATCAAAATCTCGTCCTTCTCTCTTCTGCTCTTCACTCTTCACCCCCTCTTCTACGACCAGGGGAGGGTGGATCCTCTCCCCCTTAAGAAGACTCGCTCTTCTAAGGGGGCACAGTCCTCCCCTCGGGGGAAGATCGCTGGATCTCTTGCCGGGAAGGCTACCTCGGTACCCTCCTCAGACGGTGCAGGGGCTACGTCCTCTCGAACTGATTCCATTTCGGCACCCCGTAAGTGAGCGTCGCCACAGGCACAGTCATTCAAGGGAGACCGTGGGGCCTCGAGCCGCTCTCTCCTTCAGCAAGCTTGGGCATGGAACGAGAGAAGGGGAAAAGCCTTCGGGCTTCTCTTCCACCTAAACCGTCACCCTCGTCCAAGTCGGACAAAGGATTGTCGGAGAAGGTGTCCATGGACGTCTCTGCTGCGAAGGCGTTGGGAGGAACCAAGAAGAGGTCCCCGCAGCCTTCTTTGACTGCTTCGGCATTGAAGAAGGCTGGAACACGCCCGGACGTTAGGGACAGTGGTCTCCAGTCGGCAGTTGGCTCCCCTTGCATTGGTCTCCTCTACACGCTCCAGTGCGGAGGACCGTCCAGTGTCGGAGCGTGGATCGGCTGTGGGGAGGCCATCCCCTGATCGTCAAGACGGTCACTCACCCAGACGAGTAAGTCCGTCTAGGCCCTCTCGTGATGCTCCACCGTGGGTTGGAGATCGTGAATGGTCCGTGGCTTCCACTGGTTATACCAGTGGTCGTGACGGTAGTGTTCGCTCTGCCTCTCCCACCCCCTCAACTTCCTCGGGATTCTCCGGGAGGAAACAGGGCGTCGGTAGGATTGCTGGAATTGAGGCCCTTGTGCAATCAGCATCAGAGGCATCTGGTCTTTCCTCACTCCAACCAAGTGAGAGGTCGTACTCCTCTGTTGTCAGGGGCAGAGATACGGGGTCTGTCTTGGGCTCCCCTGCAGGAAGGGACCTTTCTGGAAGACTGTCTCTTGAAAGGTCCTCTTCTAAGAGATCCGGACACTCCAGAAATGCAGAGAGCATTTGTTGAGGTCGTTGCGCTGATTCATCAGCACAACGGTTGGGAGGAACCACTTCCAACTCCCTTGGAAGAACGGTTGTCCAGGTTGGAGGAGTTTTATGCTTCCAAGAAGGAACCGAAACCCCCCCTTGGACTACAATGGTCACTCTTGGCAGACAGCGTCCTCAAGCAGGTGAATGACTTGGTCTCCGGACCAACGTCTTTGCTTTGCTCGACTCGCTCCACCAAGCTATTACCTCCCCCTCTACCGAGACAGAAGAAATACCTACGTGCCTTCGGAGGGAGCACTGCAGCAGAAGGTAGTGGACCTGGGCCTAGCTCGTCTAGCTCCTGGTGCCACTTCAGCTCAGCTAACTGGGGAGCCTGCGCTCCTCACGCGAGCTGAGCTGAATGCCCTGGAGGGAAAAAAAAATTGTTCCGACACAATATACAAACCCTCGATCCTTTACATTAGGGATTACTTTCAGGCGTAGGTTGAACACAGCCGTTAAACTCTTGAGCAAGGTGGTTAGGCAGTAACTACCTCCAGGTAGGCGGGGATACCCGCCTGCCCGGATGTAAACATTCCAGTTTGCTTTCAGCCGTCATGCGTTGCTGACGTGTTTTCGTTCTCTCTGCCTGACTGTCGTTAAGCTCTTATTATCCTCCGGTGGGATCTTTCTGTATTTTTGTTTATATATTCGTGTGTTTGATTTTTATTAATACAAACCCACGATTTGTGATAACCTTGCGTAAGCCGTCGTTCCCTGCCTGTGTCTTGGGTTTGACGGCCAAGGGCATAACTGGAGTAGCGTAACCAAGTGGTAATGCTTCTCTCCAGCAGCCCTTTACGTAAATACTGAAGGCGCCCCTGTACTTTCGGAGATATAGTTGGGACGCAATATCTTCACTCCCCTACATCCATCGGGACGTAAAGAGTTAGTTCCCTTCTTGGGCTTCCGCCCGTCCGTGTAAGGGGCATCACTAATTTCTTCCTACTTATGCTGAGTGTTACTCTCCCCGCTTACGCTTAGAGATTTGCGGGCCGAGTGGGAGGTCACGGCCGTCGTCGATAAGTTCTGCTTCCACGGTGCCCTTGGTGGCCTCCCCTCCGTCCTTTTTTCTCTTCCCGTAGGTTCTTCCTTCTCCCCTTAGTAGATCTCTCTCCTTCGCCCTCTTCGCCGCTCGTCTTCAGGCGAAGACGGGGGGGGAGCAATCGAGCGACCTCGTCTAGAGTACCTCCTCCCGCTGCGTAGGGCTGTTCCCCTTGTAGCGGGAGGAGCCTCCCTCTACTAATCATCTTTGTTTTTCTTTCAGGTTGACAGTGAGCATCAGAGACACAGCAATAGTTGGCTGGATATATCAAGAATATCTTGCATGAAGCAGTCCCGACATTCATTCAGTGTTGCTTCGGGATCGACCACAATACCTGATTAGATGACATATTTCCTGCTGGGATCGCTCTGACTCTGTTCCCGCCATGGTGTAGATCGATACGCTGTCATTGCTGGTTTTCATGTATGCTGTTGCAATGCTTCCTGCGTATCTGTGGTCCATCTGCTCCTGCTGTTCCCTGTGTTATGCTCTTGTCAACTCGACGACAGTCTCTGGGCTGCTCTCCTGGTCTCCTGCCACAGCCGCCCTGATCGCTCCTGTCGCTGCTGGTGACTTTCAAATGACATTCTGTCCGTTGCAGTAGCTCCTGCCTTCCGAACCGCTAACGAGCTCCTGCATCGGATGTCCTGATCGCAGCCCCTTCTTCTCCTGAGTGATCGTGCCCAGGGCCGCTTCCTTTGTGTTCCTGCCAGCTGCCCTGGAAGTTACGATGTCTGCCATCCTGTAGAAGATGTTGGCGTGAAAGGGAAGGAAGTCACCTTGTGGAAGTGACGTTCCTGGCCGTTGCATAGCTCCTGCTCTCCGAACCTTTGCCGTAGCTCCTGCATTGGCTGTCCTGCTCATTCCTGCCGCTTCTGGCGGTCGTGCCCAGGGCCGCTTCCATGCATTCCTGCCAGCTGCCCCAGAGGTTATGATGTCCGCCATCCTGTAGAAGATGTCGGTGTGAAGATGTAGGAAGTCGTCCTGTTGAGGTGATGTTCCTGGCCGTTGCAGTAGCTCCTGCCTTCCGAATTGCTGCCGTAGCTCCTGCATCGGCTGTCCTGATCATGCTTCTCCTGGTGGTGGTGTCCTGGCTGCGTCCGTTGTGTTCCTGCCGGACTACCCTGGAGGTTACGATGTTTTGTGTCCACCATCCTGTAGAAGATGTCAGAGTGAAGGTGAAGGAAGCTGTCCTGTGGAAGTAGCCGCCGTCTTCTTCATCTTATCTTCGATTTCGTCTTATGTTGCGTCTTCCCTTCCTCTCCCGAGGTCCAAGGGGGTCCCGAGAATCGGACAGACCTCCATCGGCCGAAGGAAAGGAATGCTGCTTCTTGCCCTTGATGCCCTTGGACGTCTAGGGACTGCCTCCTACCGAGGAGGCAGTGGGTCCCTCGTTGGTTCTTTCTGACCTTCGGGTTAGGAAACCGATTCGCATAGCCCTTTTTGTGTTTCGAGAAGCCGTGGGCGCGCAGACCTCAGTTTACGATCCCGCTCCCGAGTCTTAGAGGTTCTGCCTCTAAGATGGGGGCTGCTTCGGCCGCTCGTTCGTGAGCTGCTTCGAGTGCTCGAGATTCTATGGAATATCGAGTATCCCGATCTGGTCTGGAGAGATTTTCCTTGGCCCAGTTTGGGAGCAGTGCGAGAGAAAGGGCCAAGGCACCCAGGTGTCTTGGTTCCTCTTCCTGCCAGCACTGCAAGCGCTCCCCGAGTGTTTCCCAGTGCTCGGTCGGGTTCCCAGCCTGGTGTCTCGATCCTCTCGGTTCGAACACCAGAAGAAGCAGGGAAGAGATTCACTTTGGGAGTCCTGCGGGACTTCTAAGGGACTGACTCTCTTCCGGGAGACAAGTTTCTCTCGTTGACCGATTCGCATTCTCCTGTGGGATCTTGCGTTTCGGGGACCGCGAGAGCGCGGCCTCTCGAGGCCACGCCCTCGTTGCCAGTCTTGGACGTCTGCATCTAAGAGTGGCTCTGTGCTTGGCTCTTTCGATCTATTAGGAAACAAAGCAGCCGCTCCCGATTTTCGGAAGTCTCGTGGGTAGCTCTTGTTCTATGAATCACGAGCGCTCTCTCCTTACGAGGCACAGGACGAGAGAAAGTGCCGAGACACCCAGGTGTCTGGTTGCTGGGACACCCAGGTGTCGGTGTGCCGTGACGCCAGGTGTCTCGATACTGCCCGCCAGCTGCTTTGGTTGCTCGGGCGGGCTTTGTTCTTGTGTCTCGAACTTTAGGGTTCGAGCATGCAAGATAGCAGACACAGAATTCCCCTTTGAACCTTCTTCTCGAGGGGCCTCGGCCTCGAAGGAGTTTAGAGTTCTGGAAACTAGCAATTGTTCACAGCAGACAAGTCCGGCCTGCCCAGTTATGATTGTGTTCGGCGCAATTGGCTCGGCTCGATGCACTTACGAGACTGGCTCGGCTCGACTGACGGCTTGCCAGACTGGCTTCCGGCCTGGACTCGACTTGACTCGGCTTGCCAGACTGGCTTGGCTCGGCTCAGCTCGCCCGCCTGCCTCCCAGTCCGCCGAACCGACCAGCTGGATTGCGTTTGTGTGATCGGCTCGCCCTACTTCCCCAGTTTTTTTTCCGATTCGGGTTCTCGGCTATGTTTGAATGAACTTTTTGCTCTTCCCAGGAAAGCGCTTTGCCACGGCACAAGTGCTCTTCCTTCCCCTGCAGCAGTAATCTCCTTCCAGGTTGATTATTGCTCACAGTCCGCCTCCCTGCTTATCATACTGGCAGGACAGGTAGGGATACTCTTTTCTCCTCACCTGTTCTCTTCTCCTCTCGGTTGTTATGAGAGGCGCGAGACGGACAGAGAGAGAGCTCCGACGAAATTTTCTTTCGGAGTTCGGCTGCCTGGCGTGCTTTGGGTATCGGTCCCGATTCTCTCATATTATAACCAGGTAGCCGAGGAGGGTTTCATGGGATCTGTCAAGGTCTCCCCAAGGGGAGAGGTACAGGAGTTTCACGATCGGAAACAGCGAGGGTCTTCCTCTTCAAGTTCTCGATCGCCCCGTGTTCTCAGGGAACTTCGCGCTGACAATCGGCGCGAGGATCCCGGGACAGGACCGCTGCTCCCCAATGAATAACCTTCATCACTTTTAACCCTTGCAGTTTCCGAGGGGCCGAGAGTGTCAGGGACCGCCGCGGTCCTGGCTTCCGAGAGTTCTCGACCTGATGAATTCTTTTCTTGAAGGAGTTAATTCAGGTCGAGACACCAAGCTTCCACCCCTGCCTCGACAGAATATGAATTCTTCTTGCCTCGGAGGGTCTTGCTAAGAAGAAGGACTTTGTCCCAATTCGGATCTCCAGTTTCATAAGTCCCGAGTTGGCTCGACCCTTAGGAACGAACCTTTACTTAGTTCTGCCTTTCTCTTTCAGAGATTTGCCAGATACCCCGGTAATGAAGGTTCCCACCAGGGCACTGACTTGTCCTTTGGACAATGGCCAAGAACTTTGGGTCTTAGTCATCTCAACTCAACCTTGAGTTCAAGCCAGCCCCCCTCAACTCCTTAGCTAAGAAGTCCTAGGCTTCAGAAGAAGATTGCAACTGCTGATGCCTGGACGAAATGATACTTATTGAGTCTCTGGAACTGGCAGCGACATTGCCGAGACCTGGGAATGGATTCCCTCAGGAGAAGTATCTATTTCCCTTAGGTCTCAGCAATTCTTTCCATCGAACTTTCATCCCACCACCTCTCCCGTGCTCCCGATTCGGGAAATGCCAGCCTTTAGAGCTAATTGCCTCGGTACCCTGTCATCTTGCAGAAGCTTCCCCATGATGGAAAATGGAAGTCTGCTTCCTTTTCCCCCCCTCTTTTCCTCTTTGATGTATGAGGAAAGAGTTAGGCTAATGCTTGATTGAAGGAACCTTCAATATGCTTGCATATTCTCCTCACATCTTGTGTCTACTTACGGATTCACAGATTGAGGAATAGGCGCACACTGGTAAGACCTTGTCTTGAATTTGTGTGACCGAGACGATTAGTACCTTCTCGTCACCGTCCTGGGCTCAGGGCAGCCTTTTGGCCGTCCGAGAACTCAGGATGGGTTTTGTGGCACTCACTGGTTTCGTTGAACAACAAAACCACAGTAGTGGCATTTGTCGACAAACAAGAGACAATCATTTTTTCCTCCTGTTTCATCTCGACATTTGAAGGTATTCGAGTGTTGCTCTATTGCACACTCGACAGCTCAATTAACCAGATGCATTCCTGGTAGGGATGTATTGGTAGGCAAGCCTTGCCTCAGGTTTGAGTGATCGGGACGGAACATGCTGCTCACTCTTTCTTCACGAAGATTCATGTAGAGACTGCTGGACTGAGAAATCCCTACTGTCCTTCTGTTGCCTCCCTGCACACAAGTCGGTAGTGTTTTCTCGCTCCTTCATACCAAACCAGGGGCCGCTGTGTTGAGGCATGCTGTCTTTTGGTGAAAACTCAATATCGACATTTTCTCCCTCCGTATTTGTCCGTTTCGCTAGGGATTCACGAACATTGCTCACCCTGAGTTACAGACAAATACTTGAAGACTTCGCCTTCATCCGACCTGATTGCCGAGGCATCGAGAAGAATTCTGCTTGACCCATCCTCCTGTGCACCTACACAAGAAGCGGTTCTTGAGGCAGTACATCCCTGTGTGTTCAGGACTGGGAGACTTTCCAGCTTTCCTTGCAAGCACAGGCTTTCTCGCCGAGCGGCAATGGATATAGCTGGATATCCCTTGAAGTCCTCTGCAACACTGTCCCAGGGACTGGAACCGTCTTCGCTGGTGGTGTCGTTGTCGGAACTTCTTCTCGGGTCAGAGTCACTCGTCAAGTCTGGACTTCCTCGTCTTCTCCGCCGAGGGCTGCTTCTCTCCCTTTCATTTGTGAAGAACGTAGGCCCTTGCGACCTAGTCTTCTATCTGAAGTAGCCTTCGTCTCCTCAGTCGAGAGTTAGCTATGGACAAGAAGCTTCTTCAGTCATGCTCTCCCAGGGAACTGTTTTTCTGGGTGGCATGCGACTCTCGTTTAGGGTTCCTGTCCGTGCTCTGCACTCGCCCTACAAGAGTCGTCGGATAGAGATATGCCCTCTTAGGTCCATCTCTCATCTTACCCTGGCCTTGGCGTAGAAGATGGAAGAACAGGGATGGGGATCATACCTCGACTCCTTCTTGGATGTCGTAGGTGGACTCCGAATCCATTGGCATCGACTGTCGGGTTCGAGTCCTTCTTGTTCCCCTCCTCCTTGGACTTTGTATCGATGATCCAGATCATTCGTTACTTTGTCCTATTGGGAGCTGTGGTACTTTTCTGAAAGGTTCAACATTCCTAACCTGGATGTCGTCAACGTTTTCGCTAGTGCTGTCTCTCCCAAGGAAGAAGTGTCTAAGGACACATCTTCCTCCTGACTTTGTGAAGTGATCAAAGGAGGTACTTGGCAGCTGGAGAAGACGATACTGGTACCTTTCACCGAGAGCTCACAAAGTCGATGGCTTGGTCCATCCCTCGCATTCGGAAGAATATGTTGGTACCACAGGTGCTGAAGGCGGGTGTGTGGTCCCAACAGACTACCTTCACCTCCTTCTACCTTCGGGATGTTGCACACAAGTCCTTGGACACTTTTCCTTGGGTCCTGTGGTGGCTGCTCAACAAGTTGTGTAGCTTATCCAGCTCCCCTAACGGGACAGGTTGCATCTCGCCTATGTTGTACGGTTGTGATTGGGAGAATGAATGTTGAGTGACTGGCCTCTCTTCTTTCTCCCCATCCTGGCTCTCTTCCCACGGGCAGGGAGCGGACATGCCGTTACAAGCTGGACCAGGCGATCGAGGCAGATAAGCACATAACGGGAGCTCCTGTTCTATTTCCGTTCAGGTTAATAGAAGCAACCCCACACCTTCCTCTTGAAAGGGGAGGAAGGAGACCATGACTATGAGACAAACCCAATGCTTGTATTTGCCTTATTGTCATCCGACGTCAAATTCTTCCTAGCCTACTTTGCATGAACTGACGTTTCCTCTTTCATGCAAAGGGACGCAGAAGTCTGACAACTGATCCTGCGTTTCTTACAACCCGATCTTTTGTCAGAGGCAGTTTTTCCCTTCCTCGCTCTCACGGCCAGGAAGGGAAGACAAGGTGGTGAACTCCAGTCAGTTCAGAGAGACTTTATCAGATTCCTCCCTCCAATCAGTGAGTCTCCTAATGTAAAGGACCGAGGGTTTGTATATTGTGTCGGAACAAATAACAATTTTAAAAAGTAAATTGTATTTCTCCTAACTATATAAACCCGAGGTCCTTTACACTTTATGCCCACCTCATGCCACTCCTCAATCTGTACCTGGCCCGAAAGGCAAACTGGAATGTTTACATCCGGGCAGGCCGGTATCCCCGCCTACCTGGAGGTAGTTACTGCCTAACCACCTTGCTCAAGAGTTTAATGGCCGTGTCCAGCCTAAGCCTGAAAGTAATCCCTAATGTAAAGGACCTCGGGTTTGTATAGTTAGGAAAAATACAATTTACTTTTAAAAATTGTTATGTTAAGTATACCTTAGTTTTACCAGACCAGGACAGCTCTGTCTGCTCTCCAGGCGATCTCCTGGCTCAACAACTGGGCCTTCGCATTGTTGAGGATCGCTTCTTCATCTGGCTCTCAGAACGAAGACCCGACCTTCAGGAGTCTTTGCCAATCGGGTGGGAAGGCCATCTCTTTTATAGCCCACCAGACAGCAAACCTGTGGGCAAACCTGGTACTGAAGAGACGGGATGCGGTGTTGTCCCGAATCTACAGGTCAGTGGGCGCCGAAGCTGCAGTTTCCCTGCGCAACGGACCAATTCTGGATACCATCCCTCCTCTCCAGAGGAGAAGTGGATGCTGCGGTGGACAAGAGGAAGGCCAACGAACGCGACTGTCTTGTCCACCAGGCAGCGACGAAAGGTGTTGCGCAGCCTTCTTGTCCTGCGGCCCGACCGTGAGCCAGGCTAGCACCTCAGCCCCGAAGAAGTCTGGTGCTTCGACGGGCGCTCGAGGAAAAGTCCAGACTTCTTCATCTCCCCCACGGAAGGAACTGCAGGGTCCCTTTCGCCAACCTGTCCCCCCCACAAGAGGAAAGGTAAGGCATAGAAGAAGAGGAGAGAAGCTCACTAGGGACGGCGAGCCCCCTCAGATGCTGCCGTCGGTTGGGGGATGCCTATCATGCCACTGGGCAACTTGGCAGTGATACGGAGCAGAGACCTGGGTAGTGAATGTCCTTCGGGAGGGATATTCTCTACCCTTCGAGTCGCTGCCTCCCCTCACTGACATACCGGTCCAGTTCCCCCTCTTACCTTCAAGACCCCCAGAGGAGAGAGGCCCTTCTTTGGGAGGTTGAAACTATGTCGAGCAAGGGAGCCATCAGAGTCATCGAGGGTCGATCTCCGGACTTCTACAGCAGGATCTTTTTAGTGGGGAAAGCTTCCAGCAGGTGGAGGTCAGTAATCAACCTCTCCCTCCTGAATCGTTTCATTTGCCAGACTCGGTTCAAGATGGAGATGGTGAGCACGGTACTGTCAGCCATCAGGGAGGACGACATCATGTTGACGGTGGACTTGATGGACGCGTACTTCCAGGTACCGGTTCATCCATCCTCTCGTCGGTACCTTCGCTTTGTCCTTGGAGGAGTGGTCTACCAATTCAGGGTACTATGTTTCAGGCTGTCGACCGCTTCACAGGTGTTCATGCGAGTGTTCACCCTGGTGTCAGTTTGGGCCCATTCACACGAGATACGTCTTCTGAGATATCTCGACGATTGGTTAGTCCTGGCAAGCTCACGCTTGCAGTTGCTACAGGACAGAGTTCGCCTCCTTGAGTTGTGTCGCGAGCTGGGTATCGTGATCAACTTTGGGAAGTCGGATCTCATTCCCAGACAGAGGACTCAGTATCTGGGCATGCTGATCCATATGGCAGCAGGCAGAGTCTTTCCCTCAAAGTCTCGCATCAGCACGTTCAGGAAGATGGCAAGGCAGTTCCTGTCGAGGCAGGAACAGCCAGCTCAACAGTGACAAGTCGTGATTGGTCACCTGTTGTCATTGGAGAAGCTCGTACCGCACAGTCGGCTCCACCTTTGGTCTCTCCAGTGGAGACAGGGACTTCTGGGATCAGTCTCGGGAGCCCCAGTTGGTTCTCGTACCCATCTCTCAAGAGGTGAGGGACGATTTCAACTGGTGGTTGGACGACAGGAACCTCTGCATAGGGACGTACCTGTCCTCTCGGCCTCCGGACATGCTGCTCTTCACAGACGCATCGGAGGGGGGCTGGGGTGCATGCCTGGAGGAGTTGCTGACTTCAGGCGTGTGGGACCATCACAACAAGCACCTTCACATCAACGTCCTGGAGATGAAGGCAGCTTTCTTAGCCCTTCAGTATTTCCAGGACCGTTTGATGCGACACTCGGTGGTGTTGATGAGCGACAACACGACCGTAGTGGTATATGTCAACAAGCAAGGGGGACTTGTCTCCTGAGCTCTCCACACGTTGACGATGCAGGTGCACGAGTGGGCACTCTGTGGAGCTGTCAGCCAGATACATCCCAGGCAAGAGGAACGTTCTGGCGGACACGCTCAGCCGTCGGGATCAGGTGGTGGGATCCGAGTGGTCCCTTCACCAGAGCGTGGCGGACAGGTTCTTCGACCTGTGGGGGTGTCCAGTAGTGGATCCGTTCACCACCCGGTACAACAGGAAGCTTCCAACCTTTTTCTCCGTCATACCGGACCCATGGGTAGCTGCAGAAGACGCCTTCCAACATTCGTGGGAGGCCTCGAGGTGTATGCCTTTCCCCCGTTCTGTCTGATTCATCCAGTTCTCAGTCGAGTCCTGGTGTCGACGAATCTACGAATGATACTGGTGGCTCCCAAGCGACCCAAAGCCGCTTGGTATCTGGACCTGCTGGCCCTGCTTTCGAGACTCTGAGAGAGCTTCCTCTCTGGCACAACCTTCTATGTCAGCCGCATGTAGAACTGTACCACCAGGCCGTGGCCTCTCTGTCACTTCTCGCCTGGAGGTTATGCACCACATCTTGCGAGCGAGAGGCTTTTCTTGCTGAGCAGCGACAGAGATGGCAGGATACCTCAGGAAGTCTTCTGCAGCGGTTTACCAGGGAAAGTGGGCTGTCTTCTGTGGTTGGTGTCGTAGATGGGGTTATTCTCCGGTCGGAGCCACTCTTCAGCAGGTAGCGGACACTCTTGTCTATCTTCGTCAAGAGAAACTTCTGTCAGTTTCAGCGGTAAAGAGATGCAGAGCTGCTTTAGCACTGGTCCTGAAGTTGAAAGGCATCGATATCTTGTCCTCCTTGGAGATATCATTGCTGATGAGGAACTTTGAACGGTCTTGCCCTCCCAGGGAACTCAGGCCCCTTGAATGGGATGTGTCTCTCATTTTGTGGAGCCTGATTTGTGCCCCATACGAGCCACTACGAGAAGTCACAGACAGGGATCTTACTCTTAAGACTGCCTTCTTGCTTGCCCTGGCATCGGCGAAGAGGATTAGTGAACTACAGGGACTTTCTTTTGCAGTTAAACACTCAAGGGGATAGGCATCGTTGACACTCAAGTTCGTCCTGGGGTTCGTAGCGAAGACGCAGGATCCAGCTGTCCCTGACGCTCGATTTGAGTCTTTCACAGTCCCATCCCTGGGTGACTTCATTAATGATGACCCTGACGAGATGCTGCTCTGTCCTGTAAGGGCGCTACGGTGCTGTCTGAGGAGAACTCGGCATCTCAGGCCTGCATGTCGATGACTCTTCGTTAGCACCGGGTTCCCTAAGAAGGAGGTGTCCAAGAACATGATCTCCTTCTGGCTTCGTGAGGTTATCAAGAAGGCGTATGCAGCAGCTGGAGAGGACAACGCCAGCGCTCTACGTCCACGCGCTCATGAAATCAGAGGGATTGCACCTACTTTAGCATTCAAGAAGAACCTGTCGGTTCAGCAGGTACTAAGGGCGGGGGTGTGGTCACGCCAGACCACATTCACCTCTTTTTACCGACGGGACGTTACCCATAGGTCCTTGGATACCTTCTCCTTGGGACCAGTGGTGGCTGCTCAACAAATTGTGTAACTTACCCAGCTCCTGTACAGGACAGTGCTGTGTCTCGTCTGTTGTACGTGCATGATTGGGCGTGAAAGGTGAGTGACTGGTTCTCTCTTCCTCCCCTTCATCTGGCTTCTTCCTTCGGGCAGAGAGTTTGGGCCGTACAAGCTGAACCAGACGTTAGACGCAGGTGAGTTTCATGACTTGAGTATCTCAATCTTTGTTGCCTTTCAGGTACACATTAGATGTAATGTCCCCTCCTTCCCTTACAAGGTGGGGAAGGGGTTGCGGGCTAATTACCAAACCCATTCTTCATTTTGGTCCTTAGTCCCCGATGTCCTCACATCACCTCTTCTGTGGCTGGGGTAGGTTCTCTCTCTCTTTTACCTTGCTGTGTGTTCGCTTACATACCGTAACTTTGTCACAGCAGGGGCGGTCTAGTAGACTGGCTTGTGACACTGCAGTTCACATAACAGTGGTCACAGTCCAGCGGCTATGTCCTCCTGGCTCTTACCCCAGGAGGACAAAAGGTGTGGTTGAACTTCCAGTCATTAGAGACCTACACTCAGATTCCTCCCACTGAATCATGAGTCCCCATATAAGTAAAGGACCAAGGGTTTGTATTTGTGTAGGAACAAATCGCATTTTTTAAAAGTAAA
The DNA here is from genome assembly GCF_040412425.1 of Macrobrachium rosenbergii. Classification (NCBI taxonomy): domain Eukaryota; kingdom Metazoa; phylum Arthropoda; class Malacostraca; order Decapoda; family Palaemonidae; genus Macrobrachium; species Macrobrachium rosenbergii. Next base: position 13,507,552 of record NC_089762.1, on the reverse strand, counting down.
ATGCATTTTTCCTAACATACAAACCCGAGATCCTTTACTCAGGTTACCCACCTCAGCCCCCCCACAATCTGCCCTAGGCCAGAAAGCAAAGTGAATGCGTGACGCCGGGCGGGAGTAGTGTGGGTCCCCCACTGCAACCACCCAACTACTCGGCCGGTAGTTATACTACCGCACCGCCTTGTTAAGTCTTTAGTGGCCAGTTCAGCTTTTGCCGAAAGTAACCCCATATAAGTCCCCATATAAGTAAAGGACCTCGGGTTTGTATGTTAGGAAAAATGCATTTTACTTTTAAAAAATGCAATTTCAAGATGGAGACAAACCGAACCGTCATGTAATCCATTCGCCAGGGAGACTGGATGACATCTGTAGACATGCAGGATGCATACTTCCACGTCCCAATACATCAGGAATCGAGGAAGTTTCTGAAGTCCGTGTTTAGGAACAAAGTGTTCTAGTTCTGCGCTCTATGTTTCGGGTTATCGATGGCGCCTCTAGTGTTTACCAGAGTGCTTGCTCCCTTAGCAAAATGGCTCTATCTGATGGGAATCAAAATCTCCCTGTACTTGGACAATTGGCTACTTTGGGCCCAATCGAAAGAGAAATGTTTGGAGGACCTTCAAAAGACTCTTCTCCTAGCCTAGGAGCTGGGATTGATGATCAACGTTCAGAAGTCTCAGTTGGTTCTGTCACAACGGATTCTTTATTTAGGGATGATAATAGGCTCTCAGAGTTTTCAGCTTTTTCCCTCACCGAAGAGAATACAGCCTTGCCTCAAGATAGGGCACAGATTTCTTCTTCTGGACCAATGCTCTGCCAATGAATGGATGAGTCTTCTCAGGACATTATCAACCATGGAACAGTTGACCACACAATATTAAAACCATCACCCAACCACTACTAAGGACTGGGGTACCCCTGGGCAGACTTCATATGAGACTGCTCCAGTTCTTCTTAAGAGTCAATTGGAACAGGAAAAAATACACAGACTCTTTCGTGTTCCGAGTAACTCCAGAGATAAAAGAGGATCTGCACTGGTGGAGCTTAGAAGGAAGGTTGTCGCAAAGGAAATCTCTCCTTTAGTTGAACCCCAACCTACACTTCTTCTCAGATGTGTCGAACCTAGGCCCATGAGGACAAAACCCTTTTTGGACCTGGTCTCTGGAACAAAGAAATTGGCACATAAATGTCAAGGAGTTGAAGGCAGTTGTTCTGGGGTTACAATTTTTCAAAGAAGTGTACAAGACAATCACAGTGCACTCCGACAGTACAACTGCCCTGGCATATATCAAAAACCAAGGAGGCGGGGGACACACACTTTCTCCCTTTATAAGACGGCAAGGGATCTTCTGCTTTGGGCAGAACAATTTCAAGTCAAGCTTCTTACTCACTTCATTCAGGGGAAGCTGAATGTTCTGGTGGACGAGCTAAGTCGCCAAAGACAGGTGTTACGCCCATAGAGTTTGACTCTGGATCCTCATGTTTGCTCGGATCTGTGGAAGTTGTGGGGGACTTTGGTCATAGACCTGTTCGCTCAACTTCCAGAAACCATTGTCACCCTCTGTTTTGCTCGCCAGTTCCTTTAGTATGGGCAACCAATGCTATGCTTCAGGGCTGGTCAGACAGTCACCTTATGCGTTTCTCCCCTTCAGCATGATAAGACAAGTGATCAACAAATTCCAAACTCACCAAAATCTGTCAGTGACCCTAGTGGCCCCCTTTTGGCCAATGAAGGAATGGTTCCCAGATCTTCTCGACCTTCTCGCGGACTTTCCGAGGTTGCTACCTCAAAACCCTCATCTGCTAAAACAACCCCACTTCTGGCATTTTCATCAGGGATTGTCTACTCTGGCCCTGACAGGATACAGGCTGTCAGGAAACTTAGAAAGAAGGGGTTTTCAAGATCGGCTTTGCAAGCTATTGCCAAATGCAGGCGACAGTTCTCTGATAGAGTATGTCAGGCTAAGTGGACAATTTTCAGAGAATGGTGCAGGAAGCACAGAGTGTCGTCTTCTCAGACATCTATAGCTGAAATAGCAGACTTTCTACTATATCTTAAGACCGACAGGAACCTGTCATCCTCGACGATCAAGGTTATAGGGTCTTGTTAATCTCTGTCTTCAGACACAGGGGAGTGGATCTTTCCTCTAATCAGGACTTATCTGATCTAATTAGATTGTTTGACACTACAAGACAGAAAGAGGTAGCAGTAGTGCCGTGGAACCTGGACATGGTCCTCAGATGGTTGTCTGGTCTCCTGTTTGAGCCTATGCATTCAATTTCCCTGAGAGATCTAACTAGAAAGACCCTCTTTCTAGTCACTTTAGTGACCGCAAAATGAATCAGTGAGGTCCATGCAATAGACAGAAGAGGGGTTTTTTCCCCAAGAGAATGCTGTCTGTTCCTTCTCTAGGATTTCTAGCCAAGAACGAGTCCAGTTCCAATCCATGGCCTCGTTCCTTTGCAATGAAAAGCTTGTCTGAGATTGTAGGCCCAAATGAGGAAGAGAGAGTATTGTGTCCTGTGAGAGCTCTAAGGTTTTATCTTCAGAACAAAGAAGATTCGTGGTCCTTCAAATGCCTTATGGTGTTCTGTTAAGAATCCTTCTCGGCCACTTTCAAAGAATGCCCTGGCTTTCTTCCTTAGAGACCTCATCTCAGAAGCACATTCTTCTGTTGAAAATGAGTTTTTCCATTGTGTAAAGTGAGAGCTCATGAAATTAGGGCTGTAGCCACTTTTTTAGCATTCAAGCGTAATTTGTCTCTCTCCTTGATATTGCAAGTGACTTTTTGGAAATGTAAGTCAGTCTTTGCAACTCATTATTTGAAGGGAAATGAAACAGTTTACGATAATTGCAGTGCTTTGGGTTCGTTTTCAGTGGCTGGCGTGGTGTTGGGGGAAGTGTAGGAAGCACTCCTTCCTTCCTTTCTTCGCCTTGATTTGAGGTGGTTGAGTTTTTAAGGGAGCCTGGGGGTACAGTGTACCAAGTGCCCTCCAATCCTTCGTATTTGGGTAGTGGTTTTTAACTTTTTATGGTATTAGGTGACGTTAATTTCATTGTCGATTTTTCTGTACTGCTCCCTGGACAGGGGCAACATTGTTACCTTTGTCAGCAATTGGAATCATCCTTGCTACAAGGTACCCACTAATATAGTAGGTTCGGCCCTCGACTATACCATTTGTCACCACTAACTGGATAAGGAGAGCCAATAGAGGCAGTACCTTCCTGCAGCAGCTCCCTTTATCAGGTAAGGAAACAGCAGGCATTTTTTAATGCTAGCAATTCTTTCTGTTCTCAAATTCATTACCATTATTAATGTTTTGGGGTAGATTTGTTCATGCATCCCACCTCCTGTCAATGTAGGAATCAGCAGTCTAATAACTTGGTAAGTTACTTATATAAAAATGACGTTTTTATAATAAAATAAAGTTTTATATATACTTACCAAGTAATTACATGATTGGAGTCCTCCCTCCTCCCCTCACATGAACATTATGGCACATTATGTTCCTCTCTTACCCCGAAAGTGGGCAGGGTTAGCCACCTAGTCAAACAAATTAGGGCGGCCTACAAATTTCAGAATTCTTAGCTGCCTGTTAATAGAAACTATAGCAATGTAATTACTTGGTAAGTATATACAGTATAAAACTTTTATTTTATTATAAAAATATTATATTACTTGATTATCGTTTTTTAATCAAATTCTAATACTCGATATTTGCAGGTCAGTAAAGTTTACAGGTACTTTGTCATAACATACTTTGTTATGTACATATATAGCAGTACTGTACTTAAATTTCCTTCTTCCTCTCTAGATGTAGATGCTATGGTACATTTACCTATTGTTGATATTGTTTTGTTGACATGTTGTAAACATAATATCATTGGTTCATATTCTTTTAGTAGTCTTTATATTTCTCCTGGGTGTAATCTGGTCTGTAGACCATTTACGTTCCATTGTATAATATAGCTATTGAAAATGTTATGTTATAGCAGTCGAGTTTTATTTTCTTTTTTTTTTTGTATTATCAACTTGGATATTTTCTAATAATTTACTCATGACATTCATATGTTTTTCTTTATAATATACTAAGTGCTTGATGCACATGCAACCTTTTTCATGTGTGCTCAAATCCATGGTTTCTTTTTCTGTATTTCATAAAATTTCTTATAATGTTTGTTAAGCCATCTTTTGTTGTGTTTTTGTTATCATTGCATAATTCAGTGAAACAGTCATTACATCCACATGTATTATCATGTATATTTCTTTTTTCATTTGGTCTTGTACCAATTACTGGAGATGGAGTAATCTCTTCTCCCTTGACATAATCATTGTTATCTATGGTACAGTTCTCTTTCACTTCTTCAGTGTTTTGGATATCTGCCTTCATTGTTTAACTATTATTTTAGGAGATATAGGTATATTCTTAGCTTGTTTTTGTTTTTGTTCTTTCTTCATATCCTTTACCTTTGGCTTAACCTGTGTCTCTCTAATGATAGTTGTTTCTTCGTTTTGGGTGTTCTCTCCAAAGGCCTTTTTTTATCTTTAATTTCCAGTCCATCATGGCCTTCCCCTGTTACTACTGTAGTAGCATCCTCCTGTGTTCCTATTTGCATTAATGTCTCAAATGAATTGGATAAAAAATTATCCATCCTATTTGTACTTGTTTCTTTATTCTTTACCATTTTAGTTTTTACTTCTAAAGCATTAATTTCTTCTTGAGATATACTTTTCTGTGCTCCGTTATTTCTGTCTGTATGCATTTTTGTTTTATTATTGGTTCTTGTTATTGAAGAATATGTACGTTTCTTGGACGGATCTTGAATTCCTCTCACTTTCAATTCTAATTTAGCTTCTTGTACAGACATTCCAGTTCTTTCTGGTAATATTTTTAGCTTCTGACGAGGTGCTAAGTAATCCTTGGTCAGCTGAATCGCGAGGGTACAGGTTCCAGATTTTACGATTGGTTTTATGGCCCTGGGCGCAATACACTCGCTCACTGTTTTGAGTTTGTATTAGCCAGTAATTACTTAGCTAAGAGTTTCTCCTCGAATGGCATAGTTAGAATTATGAATTTCACGGTAACAATTCTCTTGTTTTGTGTAGGTGACTATGCCCCACCTACTTTTGGGGTACGAAAGTGGAACAACATCGCCAACACGACAACTTGTTTCTGCCTCTTGTAGCATCAACACCTGGTGTTTTTACAGCAGTTTAGAAATTTGGATTCGTAATTTTCTTCCTTGGTAAAGTATTTGTTCCGACACGATATACAAACTGTTGGTCCTTTACATTAGGGATTACTTTCAGCATAGGCTGGAAACGCCTGTTAAACTCTTGAGCAAGGTGGTTAGGCAGTAACTACCACCAGGTAGGCGGGAATTCCCGCCTGCCCGGATGTAAACATTCCAGCTTGCTTTTGGCTGTCATGCGTTGCAGACGTGGTTTCAGATATCTTTGCCTGACTGTTGTTAAGCTCTTATTATCCCGGTGGGATCTTTCTGTACTTTTGTGTATATACTGCATGTTTGATATTTATTAATACAAACCCATGATTTGTGATAACCTTGCATAAGCTGTCTTTCCCCTGCGCTGTGTCTTGGGTGTGAAGGACAAGGGTGTATTTAGAGAAGTGTAACTGAGGGGTGATGCTTCTCTTCCAGTAGCCCTTTATTTAGATACTGAAGGCATTCCCTTATACGTTTGGAGATATTAGATTGGGACATAATATCTTCGCTCCCCTACATTGATTGGGACATAAGAGCTCGCTTCCCATCCTGGGCTCCCGCCCTCCGTGTACAAGGGGCATGACTACTTCCTTTCTTACAGTCTGGATTAGAGTATCTATTTCCTTGATGCTCTTACCATACAGCTTGATGTCGTCCATGAACATCAGATGGTTAATTCTGTTGCCTCCCTTTTTGAGTTGGTACCCAGCATCCATCTTCTGCAGTACTTTTGTCATGGGAATCATGGGTACTACGAAGAGTAGTGGGAACAGTGAGTTGCCTTGAAAGATCCCTCTCCTGATGTTAACCTCTGCTAGTCTTATCCCAGAGCTTGTAAGTACTGTATTCCAGTTGTGCATTGTGTTTTAAGGAAGCTGATGGTATTTTCCTCTGCCCCATATATTTTCAGGCATTCTGTTAGCCAAGTGTGCAGTATCATGTTGGCTTTCTTGTAGCCAATCCATGCCATGCTTAGGTTGGTTCTTCTCCTCTTACTATTCTTCATTACCACTTTGTCTATTAGGAGCTGGTCTTTTGTGCCCCTACACTTTCCCCTGCAGCCTTTCTGTTGGTGGGGATGGTGTTTGTATCCTCTAGGTAGTTGTATAGCCTTTCACTGACGATACCTTTAGTAACTTCCATATTATTGGTAGGCAGGTGATTGGCCTGTAGTTATTTGCTATATTTCCCCTGTTGTCTTTCTGTATTAAGGATGTTCTCCTTGTGGTCATCCATTTGGGCATATGGTGGTTTGTGATACAATGCTGGAGTTGTTCTGCTATTTGTGGGTGTAGGGCTTGAAGTTTTTGAGCCAGTATCCATGGACTTCATCGGGACCTGGGGCTTTCCAGTTGGGCATTTTGTTTAGTTGGTGTCTGACGGTGTCTGTCGTAATCTCCGTAAATCTTTGTTTTATTCTCCCCATTTCTTCTGCCTTGATTTCCTGGAACCATGTTGCATTTTTCTTGTGTGATACTGGATTGCTCCATATGCTTTCCCATAGTCTCTTACTGTACTTGGTTTGGCTTCAGGAATTTCCTGGTGGTTGTCTTCCCATCTTAGTTGGCTGTATAGTCTTTTCTGGTTGGTTCCAAAGAGTTTGTTCTGTTGGTATCCTTTACAGTATTCCTGTTTATGTACCATTGGATCTTATGTGCTTTGGCTCTAAGCCTCTGTTTTATATGAGGCGCTTAACGGCAGAGTGTCTCAAGCGCCAAAAACTAAAATTGGAGAAAAACGCAGTCAAAGTTTGGCTACTTTCAGAATGCGATATCTCAACATTTAAATGAGGTACCTTTTGACACTGGGGTTTGTTTTAAAATAAAGGTTATTGTGTCTGCTTTCAAACCATCATTGTAAAATAGCCAAGAGTTTAATGCATGCCGAAAGATAAAGCGATGACTGCATTCATCTTGAAATCAATCTTATACTCCGTTTACTGAATCCGATAAAACACACACCAATACCCCTGTAACCCTCTAGGACCCCCAAAGATATTATCTTTGTTTTATTTATCACTCTGGATAATTTCCGTGATTATCTTAATCTTACAGGAATAACTAGGTGATTTTGTTCACTTCAAAAAAGACCTAAAAAGCTAATGCTTTACACAATAAAATAGCAGTAGAAAGATAATAAGATATTTTAATCAGAATACTCTGAGGCTGATACAGTCGTCTCACCTGCAAAACAATAATAATTGCCGTCAATAATGGCTAAAATACATTTTGATTGGAAAAAACGTATGTGCCAATTACTTCAGGCGAGAATCAGACGTCATAGTCCAGTAAATCATTATCCACGTCATTCTCATGAGGAGTATCTTGGTGTCTGGGGTAGCAGTGAGGGTATCTTGATCACAAAAAAGCTGGTTGAAGTATGTCATGAAAATCTAGGGGATGAATGGAACCAGATCTTTTCAGCTTACATACGCCTCACCTTTGTTACGTAAGCTTTTGGCTACATTTTGCTTCCAATTAGCAAAGTCCCGGACTCTCTTTCTGCCCCTGGAAGGTCCTGGAACATTGTCATCTACATTCGTGTCGGACATGATGAAGAGGAACCAGTATTATTAATGAATAAAGAACAAAAAGAAGCACATTAAATCCAGAGGCGATCATGGGGAAGGAAGGTACAAGAATGTTTTTTATTGCAGTGATAGCCAGCGCCTCTGCTGATGGCTAGCCTTTCTCATTGGCCGTCACAAAGGTGTGGCAGGTCGTCTGGACTCATGATTGGTTTATGCACCACGGGCGCTTGCGACTCTCTGCCACCCAGACCAGCCAGTGCAGCCATGTGTAGCGTCACTAAGGAAAAGAAGTAATGTTACAAAACGAGAATTTCGACCTTGTTGTTGCGGGAAATTTGAACTGAAATTTCTTCTCCCCACAGCTAGAGGGTTAGAGATGACGTTGGTGTGCTTAACTCCAAATCGGCAACGGTGTTGCTTACGACACTCTGCCGTTAGGTGCCTCATATCTTCTTTTATGTTGTTTAGTCCCTTCTCCTGTACATTGTATTTCTCATTCAGTTCCTGTCTTGTTTTCTTGCTGCTTAGCCTCTTTTCTGCCATCTCTTTCAGTTTACTCAAGTCAGATCTCATCACCATGATTTGTTTTTCCAGGCACCTTTTCCAAGGTGGTTGCTGTTTTGGTTTCTGTTGGGTTGGTTATGATGGTGGTGTTCGTGTTTGTATCCCCATGAGTTCTACTACTAGTCTTGCTTCTGCATGTGCCAGGTTATTTGTTTCTGTGATACTGGTGGTGTGGACTACTGTAGTCTCATTATTTCATTAACTTCACTTGTTTTTTCCCTTAGTTTCTTTGTGTTGTAGGCTTTCATGGAGGGGTCTTTGTATTTTCTCTGTCTGGCTTCAGCCATTGTCTGATCTTTTCCACCCATTCTGACCTCTCTGTTACATCTACGGTGTTTCCTCGTGTGTTGTTGTTTGGTAGCTCATCATTCCTGTTTTTTTCTGTGTCATCTTCTCTTAGTTCGTCTTCTTGTCCTTTGTTGCTGGGTGTTATTTCTCTTTCCAGTTCCTCTCTTTCTGTTGTGGAGAGCCAATTCTTGTTCTTTATGTTCCTTACCTGGTCTGCCAGCCTCTATTCTGTTTGAGGGGTGTTATTTCTCTCGTTCCAGATGTTGACCAGTCTTCTTCTGTAATGTCTTTCTGTCGGGTTGCTTCTGATGTAGCATCTCCAAATTTCCTTATTTTCTTCTCTTGTCCATTTCTTCTTCTGGTTTGCCTCTGTAGCTCCAGTCTCTGATTCTGGTTACTGTTGTGGTGGTGGTCAGTTGCTGGATGACGACCTCCAAGTACCTGACCGTCCTCCCTGTTGATTGGGTTGTATACCTGGCTGCAGGACGAAGCTCCTCTGTTGCAGAGGTTCTATTTACTTTGTTATCGTTTATTCTTTCATTTCTTTCCATCATTGCTGAGTTTTGCTATTTAACCAATAGCTGGACCCTACCCCATCAAGAATAGGTACTCATTTACAGCTGAGTCGACTGAGGAAATTATGGTAACGATCCTTTCCCAAGGAATCAATGCTGAGGAGAATGGTCACCCATCCAATGAGTGACCAGCCCCAATGTTGCTTAACTAGTATTATTTTTATATTATTATTATTCACAAGATGAGCCCTTTTCATGTGGAACAAACCCACTGGAGCCATTGACTTGAAATTCAAGCTTTCAAGGAATGTGGTGTTTATTTGAAAGAAGTAACAGAAGAAAAAAGGTAAAGGGAAATACTGTACAGAAAGGCAATCTCTTATTAGAAAAACAGATAAATTTACAAATAAATAAAACTGTAAGTAAAGGCTTTGATTCATATTTTGTATACAGTACAGTATTGTAAACCATTTTGTGTATGCTTAATTTTCCCTTGACTTTACCTGGCACAGCACACCTTTTGCCTAAATCTGGTAAACAGTTGCACATAATTTTGTGCACTACACTAAGCATTTATTAGAACAATGTAATACATCAGGAGTTCTCAATACCTTGACACACAGGCACACATTTTCACACTTTCAAACAGCCAGTGTGTTAATTGTTGTTTAAACTATGCAGCCTGCTCTTAGCAGTTAGTGTGTTTGTAAGCTATCTGTTTTCAAGTGTGTTTGTAAGCTATCTGTTTTCATATTTTACTTTATACTCAAAATGCTACAAGTGCTTCATGTATAGTTCTGTGAGGTAACAAGAAAGTTAGCAAAATCAGTTTTTTATGGAATTTTGTGTATATTATACTAAAAAACGATGTAGAAGTATTATAGAATATGTAGGTGACGAGATAGCTAATATCTAGTATTTGTTGATCTTCCATGATTCTTGCAATTTAGCAAAACTGTTCCAAAGTGGGAATTAGTTAACAATATTCTGTGTACATTATTAAGATTTTGTTAGTTATTTACTAATACAAAACTGTTTTTGTTTCTTTGCATTTGCAATAAAATACTTGTGTATACAGTAGTTGTTTTGTGATAGTTTTTCATTTGATTTTTGTTTCAGTTGTGTACTATATACAATTTGGGTTGTAGTAAACATGAAGCCTGGGAATGGTCATATTACCTGTGTTCCTGGACAAAGGCTGTGTGAAGCCAGCAGTAACCACATTGCAGGAGAAGGCACATATTCATTTAACAAGTACATTTATGCATCTTTAGCTGGACAAGTTACTGTTACAACTAAAGGCGATTTACAAATTGTGAAGGTGGGTATTTTTCAGGCACTTTGAAAACTTAATTTTTATATAAGTAACTTACCAAATAATTACAGCAATAGTTTCTACTTTATGCGGCAGCTCAAAATTCGAAATTCGCGGTAGCACTCTTTTGTTTTGGGTGTAGGTATGCTGCCCCGCCCACTATTGGGAAAGAATAGGTACAACTTAGCTAAGGAGCTCAATTCGTTTCTGCCGGTTAATGACTGAACAACAGTTATTAACAGCTCTCGTTTTCGCTTTCACCGGATGGTCGGAGATCGTCTTTGGTGAAGTACTCTTTGATTTTTGGAAGTGCAGCTATCTAGCTTAGCTAGAATTTTGGATACTTCGATTGTGACTTATTCATTTGGAATTTTTTACCATTATCTCGGACTCTAGTTTATCCAGCATTAGGTACTGCAGCAAAGGCTTCAAAACTAGACTTACATCGGTAAAATATGACGCATATACCCTTTGTTGTACTTGTAGGGAACAAATTTGTTCTCCTGAATTGAATTATGACGAATGTAAAGACTGGGAAAAGAATAAATGGAAGACATTACAGACACACTTAGACAAATTGAAACGTGACCGAATTAGAAAAGCTACAGCTAGGGCTGAAGCAAAGGCTTCTGCTAGTGTAGGTCATTCTTCCAGGGATGATATTGATGTTTTGCCTATCCCTTCAATGCCTGTGACAGCTTTGTCTCCCATTTCCAGCCCTCCAGCTTTTCCTGTCACTCCTGTACCTAGCTCTCATTCTGCTGAACCCAATGCCATTTCCAGCTTGGACGCACGGGTAGATCAAAAATTTAATTTACTTGTGAATACTGTTTCCCAAATTGGGAACTCTGTGAAGGTCGTAATGGACAAATTTAATTGTGTTGTGTCAGGTGAAGTGTCAGTGGAGGGGCCGGCTGTTCGTCCCTTCGATGCTCCCAGACCAAGGTCCCGGCTAAACTCCCCTTGCAAACATGGGAGGAAGCAAACTGGCAGCCCAAGGGAGGTCAGTTGGGTTTGCCCATGAGCAGTCGTTGCCTCATCCGAGCCTGTTGTCCGGCGATCCCAGGCTGTGGAAGAATACCGTTGGAAAGGTATTAGAATGGATGCACATACCCTTTCTTCAAGTGATTCAGACTCTCCCACATCTAAGAAATGCAGCAACCATTTTGCACATGTATCTAGGCCACTGAAAAGGCTGGGCGCTTCAGTGGATTCAGATTCACCCCTGTCTCATAAGCGAGCAGTAGAGAGAGAACATGGCCCTCTCCCTTCTTGTAGTTTTTGGGGTTTGCCAACAAGTGTTTCTCGCTCCCTTTCACGTGCGAAAAGCGCCCAGTGTATATCAGTAATGTGCATAAGCGCCAACTCACAGATCGTTCAACATCCGAGCTTTCGCCTTCAAAGCACCCAAGGTCCGAGCGCCCAATGTCTGAGCGCCCATCATTGTCTGAGCACCCATCTTCGTCCAAGCGTCCATCACCTGAGCGTGCAGCTCTCGCCTTACCTGTTCAGGAGCACCCAGATTCCAAGTCAGAAGAACCCTTGTTTGACCGCTCAGAACGGGAACGTCAGATCACAGAGCGCCCATCCTTGGCGCACCAAGCTTCTGTGGACAATGCAGTTGCTTCCAAGGAGTCAGTGTCTGCTTCAACAGCAGGTGGGCGCCTATCGTCCTTGCGCCCAGTTGATGGGGGCGCCTCTCCCTTCCACCCCACTTCTAATGTCTTTGTGACCCCACAACAAGAATTTCCGTTAGCTTCTCAAAACCCTTCTTTGGCGCCGCTTCAATTCTGGCTTGACGAAGTGTTGAGCCTCTTGAAAAGCCAACTCCAGCGGTACAGGACACCGTGGAACCCCCAGGATCACCTGTTTTGTCTGCCGAGGAACCTACAGAAGAGGAACAACCTACCTCTCATTACTCGGCTCTACTCAGGTTTTTCCTGGTCTGCTACCCGTCGTTCTTCTCCCCAGTCGTCCCATTATCACCGGGTTCAGCCTACGTGATGCGATAGCCACCAGGTACCGCCAGACTTCCGTGTATGGTGTTGTCTTTGTCGTCGAAGAAAGCTTTCAGCCGCATGGATGCCTGGCTAGCAGAGAAGAGGAAAGTCGGGAAGGCGGTTTTTTGTGCGCCTCCTCTCGCTTAATAAGGCAGAAGTACCTGTCTTATGCAACTGGAGAAGTTCCGTCCTTGGGAGTTTCTGCCTCCTCTCAAGGGGACTTCTCCAGTATCATAGATGCTTCTTGTCATTCAGCTTTCGCTTCGGCCAGAATTCTATTCACAACCTCAGAGTTGGACCATCTTCTCAAAGATATATTCAAAGTCTTTAAGATCTTTAGTTTTCTAGATTGGATGGTGGGAGCCCTAGCTAAGAAGATAGAAGACTGTGTGTCCCTGCAAGAGAACTTCACTTTGGACTGGCTGAGAGTACTGGGGTGCGCGGATAGAGCTGTAAGAGATGGAGCAGTAGAACAAGCAACCATCTTCACAACGGGAGTCCTCAAGAAGCGAGATTTGTGGTGCTCGTACACGGCAAAAGGGGTCATTCCATCAGAACGTTCTTCGCTTCTGTTTGCACCCCTAGACAAGGATAGTCTGTTCTCTCAGGACACTCTGGATCGGATTTCAGTGGATTTACAGAAGAAATCAACTCAAGACCTCATCACTCAATCCACCAAAAGAACTAAGTTCCCTGCAAGAGCCACTTCAAGTGCAACTCCTAGGATGTCATCGCCCCTGCAGCAACAACCCTTTCGAGGTGGTAGAGGCTGTCTCCAGTCCCGACTTAGAACCAACCTCCAAACCTCCAGACCATCTAGGATACCCTTTAACAAGTCTAATCTTAGAAAATGAGACTCCTGTCCTCTGTGTTCCAGTGGGAGCAAGGCTTTCCCATTTCTGGACAGTATGGGAGAAGAAAAACGTGGAACCTTGGGTGATGAAGGTATTAAGAGAAGGATATGCAATTCCCTTCAGGGAGAAACCTCCCTTAGTAACCTCTCCCATCAACTTAGCAGCCTACTCAGTAGACTCAGAGAGGTTTTCAGCCATATCTTGGGAAGTGTCAGCTCTACTAGAAAAGAGTTGTGGAAATAGTTGAAAATGTAAACACAAGGGGATTTTACAACTGCCTCTTCGTGGTTCCCAAGTCATCGGGAGGATGGAGACCTGTCCTGGACGTCAGTGCCCTGAACCACTTCGTTCAAACAACGAAATTCAAAATGGAGACGAATCAGTTGGTTTTTTCGGCCATCCATCAGGGAGACTGGATGGTTACGATCGACATGCAAGATGCGTACTTCCACATTCCAATTCATCCGGACTCCAGGAAGTATCTGAGATTCGTGTTCCAGGACAGAGTCTTCCAGTTTCGGGCACTCTGCTTCGGACTGTCCACGGCCCCTCAAGTTTTTACCCGGGTACTCGCTCCACAGCGAAATGGCTACATCTTTTGGGGATAAACATTTCTCTGTACCTGAACGATTGGCTGCTACGCTCCCCCTCGAATTCTCAGTGCATGGAGGACCTGCAGAAAACTCTTCGTCTCGCTTAAGAATTAGGACTTTTAATAAACTTCAAGAAGTCACAGTTAGTCCCAACTCAGTCTGTTCTATATTTTGGGATAGTGATAGACTCTCAGAGTTTTCGGGCTTTTCCATCCCAACAAAGGATACTTTCTTGCCACAAGAAAGTCCAGGACTTTGTAACTCGCAACTCCTGCTGAGCCAACGCGTGGATGAGTCTTCTCGAACTCTCTTCCATTGAGAATTTTGTTCCATTAGGCAGGCTACATACAAGAGCACTGCAATTTTACCTCAAGGCCAATTGGAAAAGGAAGTCATTCCCGGACTCATTCATTTTCAGCATCACTCCCCTAATAAAAAAAGACCTCAGGTGGTGGCTAGCAGAAGACAGATTCTCGACAGGAAGGTCTCTGGCTCCAACGAACCCCGACCTAACGTTATACTCAGACGCTTCGGATCTGGGTTGGGGAGCCCTTCTCAACAACATGGAGGTGTCAGGAACATGGTCCCCTTCCGAAAGAAACCTCCACATCAACGTAAAGGAACTAAAAGCGATTCATCTGGCACTTCAACACTTTGCAATGCTAACCTGCCACAAGACAATAGTGGTTCATGCGGACAGCATGACCGCCCTAGCGTATATCAAGAATCAAGGAGGGACCCATTCTTTTACGCTCTACGAAGCGACAAAGGATTTTCTTCTTTGGGCAAAAAGCAACAAGACCTAAGTAGTGACTCGCTTCATTCAGGGCAAGACGAACATCCTTGCGGACGAATTGAGTCGTGGAAAACAGGTCCTACCGACGGAATGAACACTCAATCCACAGGTGTGCATCGACCTGTGGAAGCTGTGGGGAAAGCCGTTGATAGACCTGTTCGCGACATCAAGGAACAATCGTCTTCCTTTGTATTGCTCCCCAGCTCCGGACCCACAAGCATGGGCAACAGATGCCATGTTGCAGGACTGGTCAAACCTCGACCTTTACGCCTTCCCTCCCTTCAGCATGGTGAGGGAAGTGTTGAGGAAGTTCAATTCACACGACAACGTGTCAATGACACCAGTCGCTCCCTTTTGGCCACACAAAGAGTGGTTCCCTGATCTGTTGAGCCTTTTGACAGACTTCCCAAGGCTGCTTCCTCACAGGAGAAATCTTCTCAGACAGCCACACTTCCTCCAACACCATCAAGGGTTATCCACTCTCGCTCTGACAGGCTTCAGGACCATTGCTTGAACCTTTGGAGTCGTCGTCACCTTGGAATCTTACGAAAAAGACATTATTCTTGGTGGCACTGGCTACAGCCAAGAGAGCCAGCGAGCTTCAGCCATTGATAAAAGGATAGGCTTCTCACAAGGCAATGCAGTATACTCGCTAATTTTGGATTTTTTGGCCAAAAATGAGGACCCGGCTAACTCTTGGCCTCGCTCCTTTTCTATCAAGAGCCTCTCAGAAGTACTAGGCCGAGCCGATCAAGAAAATGTCCACTGCCCAGTAAGAGCTCTAAGAGTATACCTCGAGAGAACCAAAAACCTTAGAGGATCAGCCCTTAATCTTTGGTGTTCCATTAAAAACCCCAGCCGTCCTTTGTCCAAGAATGCACTATCATTCTTTTTAAGATCCATGATTTCGGAAGCACATTCGGGAATTCAAGACGAATTACTACCCTTGTGCAAAGTAAAGGTTCATGAAATAAGAGCTGTGGCAACGTCTTTGGCTTTTAAACGTAACCTGTCTCTCTCTTCAATTTTGCAAACAACATTTTGGAGGTGCAAGTCAGTGTACGAAAAATGCAGTACTTGAGGTCCGTTCTTCGCAGCTGGCATGGTATTGGGGATGAAGGATAGGAGAACGCTTTCCCTTTTCCTTTATCCACTCTCCTTCAATAAGGACAGTCATACTTCTTGGGAAGTTTGGTGGACACTGAGTCTTGAGTGTCACCAATTGGTATTTTATGGTTTTGGCTAAATGTCGTGTGGTGTAGTTAATTTTATCTGGTCTATGTTATTCTATTGTACTGCGTCCAGGGCAAGGGCAGATCCACATATTATTTATGTGACCCATAGGAATTAACTTTGGCAACCTGCGATTGACCTACGTTGCAAAGCACTCACTCAGTAGAGGTGACTCTTGGCTGTACCGCCACACCGCTACAGGTCGAGAGGAGCCACGACCAGAGGCAGTACCTGTCTGCTGTTGCTCCCTCACCAGGTAAGGTTACAACAAGCATTCCAAGATCCCAGCTAATTTGCTATCCCAAATTATCCCCCATATTGAGTAGTTTTTTGGGTAGTGTATGTCCATTCATCCCACCTCCACTCAATGTGGGATTCAGCTATGTAATTATTTGGTAAGTTACTTATATAAAAATGACATTTTTATAATAAAATAAAGTTTTATATATACTTACCAAATAATTACATGATCGGAGCCCGCCCTCCTCCCCTCTCATGAGCATAAACGAATTGAGCTCCTTAGCAAGTTGTACTAGAGCATAAACGAATTGAGCTCCTTAGCTAAGTTGTACCTATTCTTCCCCAATAGTGGGCGGGGCAGCATACCTACACCCAAAACAAAAGAGCGCTACCGTGAATTTCGAATTTTGAGCTGCTGCGTAAAGTAGAAACTATAGCTATGTAATTATTTGGTAAGTATATATAAAACTCTATTTTATTATAAAAATGTCATTTTTCTATCATACATACTTAGGAAACTATCAGTATCTTGACCTCCCTACTGAATAACACATGACTTCAAACATGTAATTAATGGGGCTTTGATGAAACTAAGAACAATATATTTTTATAACAGGGAAGTTTTTAGTTTTCTGTAAAAGAAAACTATTGTGTCGGCTTTGTCTGTCCGTCCGCCCTCAGATCATCCACTGTCCAATCACCAAACTTACCAAATTGCAGTCCTCTAGCCTCAGTAGTTTTTATTTGATCATGCACGATATACAAACCATCAGTCCTTTACATTAGGAATTACTTACGGCGAAGCTGGACACGACCGTTAAACTCTTGAACAAGGTGGTTAGGCTGTAACTACTGTCAGGTAGGCTGGGAATACCTGCCTGCCCAGATGTAAACATTCCAGTTTGCTTTTGGCCGTCATGCGTTGCCTGACTGTTGTTAAGCTCTTTATTATCCCAGTGGGATCTTTCTGTATTTTTGTGTGTATATTATGTGTGTTTGATATTTATTAATATACAAACCCACAATTTCGGATAGCCTTGCATAAGCCGTCGTTCCCCTGCGTCTGTGTCTTGGGTTTGATGGCCAAGGGCGTATTTAGAGGGGCATAACCGAGTGGTAATGCTTCTCATCCAGTAGCCTTTAATTAGATATTGAAGGAGTTCCCTGTACGTTCGGAGATATTAGACTGGGATGTAATATCTTCGCTTCCCGACATTGATTGGGATGTAACAAGTTTGCTTCCCCTCTTGGGCTCCCGCCTTCCATGTACAAGGGCATGACTACTTCCTTTCTACTTGTGCCGAGTGTTGTTTTTGCCACCTGCGCTATGGAGAGTTGTGGGGTTGGGGGGAGGTTGCGGGCGCTGTCAGTGAGTTTCGCTTCCACGGCGCCCTTGGTGGCCTCCCTTCCTTCCTTCTCTCTCCCTGTAGGTTCTTCCTTATCTCTCCTTTGGGAGAGATCTCTCTCCTTCGCCCTCTTCAGGCGAAGACCGTGAGGGGGTGCGGCGTTGGGTGACCTCTTCTCAGGGGCTTCCTCTCGCTGCGTAGGGCAGTTCCCCTTGTAGCGAGAGGAGTCTTCCTCTACTAATCATCTTTGCTTTTTCTTTCACTCAGGTTGACAGTGAGCATCATAGGCAGCAGTAGTTGGCTGGATATCTCAGTTGGGATATCTTTGCTTGAAGGAGTCCCAACATTCATACAGTGTTGCTTCGGGATGGACCACAGTACCTGGTTGGAATGGCATAGTTCCATGTCGGGATCGTTCCGACTCTGTTCCAGCCGATATGGGTCGATCGCTGTCATTGCTGGCTTTCATGTATGCTGTGGCACTGCCTTTGGTGTATCTGTGGTCCATCTGCTCCTTTTGTTTCCTGTGTTATGCTCCTGTTGACTCTGCGACAGTCTCTGGGTGGCTCTTCCTGGTCTCCTTCCGCAGCTGTCCTGATCATTCCTGTTGCTGCTGGTGACGTTCGTGTGACATTCCTGGCCATTGCTGTAGTTCCTGCCACTGGACCGCTTCCATAGATCCTGCATTGGCTGTCCTGATCGTGGCTGCTGCTTCTCCTGGTGGTCGTGTCCTGGGCCGCTTCCATTGTGATCCTGCCTAGCTGCCCTGGAGGTTACGATATTTTGTATCCGCCATCCTGTAGAAGATGTGGGAGTGAAGGTGAAGGAAGTCGCCTTGTGGAAGTAGCCACCGTCTTCTTCAGTTTATCTTCGATTTCATCTTCTGCTGCCTCTTCCCTTCCTCTCCCGAGGTTTGAGGGGGGGTCCCGGGAACTGGATAGACCTCTGTTAGGTGAAGGAGAGGAAGGCTGCTTCTTCCCCCTTGATGTCCTTGGACGTCTAGGGACTGCCTCCTTCCAAGGAGACAGTGCGTCTCTTGTTGGCTCTTCCCAACCTTTGGGTTCGGGAACCGATTCACATACCCCTGGGTTTTGTGTTTCGGGAGCCGCGGGTGCACAGACCTAGGTTTGTGCTCCCGTTCCCAGTCCTAGAGGTTCCGCCTCTAAGATGGTGCTGCTTTGGGTGCTTGTTTGCAAGCTGCTCCGAATGCTGGAGGTTCTGTGGGGTATTGAGTATCCTGATCTGGTCTGGAGAGTACTCTCCCTGGCCCAGTTTGGGAGAGGTGCGAGAAAAAGGGGCCAAGGCACCCAGGTGCCTCAGCTCTCCCTGCCAGCACTACAAGCAGTCCCCAAGTGCCTAACAGTACTGAGTTGGGTTCCCATCCTGGTGTTTTGATCCTATAGATTTGAACACCAAAAGAAGCAGGGACAAGGTTCCCTTCGGGAGCCCTGCGGGACTTCTAAGGGACTGACTCCTTCTGGGAGCCAAGTTTCTCTCATTGGCTCTTCCCGCCCTCAGGCGGGAACCGATTTCGCATTCTCCTGTGGGGTCTCACATTTTGGGGGCTGTGAGAGCGCGGCCTCTCGAGGCCACGCCCTCGTTGCCAGTCTTAGAAGTCTGTGTCTAAGACTGGTTCTGTGCCTGGGTCTTTTCGATTTCTTAGGAAACTAAAAGCAGCTGCTCCCGATTTTTGGGAGTCTCGTAGGTCGCTCGAATTCTATGAGTCACGAGTGCTTCCCTGGTGAGAGGCACAGGACGAGAGAAAGTGCCACATCTCCCCGTCTTGGTGCTGAGACGCCCAGGTGTCTCAGTGCCAAGATGCCCAAATGTTTCAGTGCCGAGACTCCCTGGTATCTTGGTGCCGAGATACCTGGGCGTCTCAATACTGCCCACCAGCTGCTTCGGTTGCTTTGCTGGGTTTTATCCTCGGGTCTTGATCATTAGGGTTTGAGCATGCAGGATAGCAGACACAGAATTCCCCTTTTAACCTTCCTCTCGAGCAGCCTCTGCCTTGAAGGAGTTTTAGTGTTCGGAAAATTAGCTCGCTTGGCTTGCTCACCCCGCCCAGCCTCTGGTCGCGTTCGCGAAACTGGCTCAGCTCGGCTTGCCCGTGCATGCCTCTTCTTCCTCAGTATGGCAATAATCTCCTTCGGTTGATTATTGCTGCTGGTCTGACTGGCAGGACAGGTAGGGGTACTCTTTCTCCTCACCTGATCGCTTTTCCTCTCAGTTGTTCCGAGAGGCGCGAGACGGACAGAGAGAGCTCTGGCGAATTTGTCTTCCTTTGGAGTTTGGCTGTCTGGTGTGCTTTTGGTGTCGGTCCCCCGATTGTCTCGTAGTACAACCAAGTACCCAAGGAGGGTTTCCTGGGATCTGACAAGGTCTTCCTCCAAGGAGAGAGAGGTACAGGAGTTTCACGCTTCGGAAGCAGTGAGGGTCTTCCTCTTCAAGTTGTGAACGTCCTTGTTTCTCGGAGAACTTCGCACCGATTCGTCAGCATGAGGATCCCCGGGACAGGACCGCGGCTCCCCCAATGAATAATCTTCATCACTCACAACCCTTGCAGTTCCTGAAAGGGCTGAGAGTTTCGGGGGCCACCGTGGTCATTGCTTGCAAGAGCGTTCTCGACCAGGTAAATTCTTTTCTTCAGACAAGGAGTTCATTCAGGTCCAGACATCACGCTCCTCCCCTGCCTCGACAGAGTATGAATTCTTGCCTGGGAGGGCCTTGCCGACTGCAGGTTGCTATGGCTCTGCTTCACCTGACTGGGTTCTCTCTCTGCTTCATGCCATGAAGGGTATTCTCTTCTGCAATGAGAGTTGGCGATCTTGGAGGACACCTGCTGGTTTCTTTCAGACGGTCTCCTGATGGATCCACGATCCTTCACTTTTAGGCCTTCTCTCCTCGTATACGACCATTCCTGGAAAGAACCCTGCCTTCTGGAGACTGGTCCTGTCCAGGGGTGGGTCTTCCTATACCAGACAGCAATATGTGGGCAATTCTGGTGCTAAGAAGAAGGACTTTGTCCTAATTCAGATCTCTGGTTTCGTAAGTCCCGAGTTGGCTCGACCCTTAGGAACGAACCTTTACTTGGTTCTGCCTTTCTCTTTCAGAGATTTGCCAGATACTACGGTAATCAAGGTTCGTACCAGGGCATTGCCTTGTCCTTTGGACAATGGCCAAGACATCTGGGTCTTAGTCACCTTGAGTTCAAGCCAACCCCCCCTCAACTCCTGAGAAGTCCCAGGCTTCATAAGAAGGTTGTGGAACACGTAACCCTCTTCTTCCCTTCTGGGAAAGTGCGTATGCTGTGACTCTTTTCACCCTCTTCCATAAGGGAGGAGGGCAGAAGGGAAGAGAGAAGTATAGACCGGGGCAGAAGTTCTCCTACTGCAGATGTCTGGGTGAAATGATACTTATTGAGTCTCTGGAGCTGGCAGCGACATTGCCGAGACCTGGTAATGGATTCCTTCAGGAGAAGTGTCTGTTTCCCTTGGGTCTCGGCAATTCTTTTCATCAAACTTCCATCCTGCTTTCTCTCCCGTGCTGCCAGTTCAGGAAATGCCAGCTCAGCTAGAGCTAATTGTCTTGGTATCCTGTCATCTTGCAGAAGCTTCCCCATGGTGGAGAATGAAGGAAGTCTGCTTCCAGTCCTCCATCCTTCTTTCTTCTTCGAAGTATGAGGAAAGATTTAGGCTAATGCTTGATTGAAGGAACCTTCGAATATGCTTGCATATTCTCCTCACATTGTGTGTCTACTTCTGGATTCACCAATCGAGGAGTAGGCGCACACCTGTAGGACTGTCTTGAAGGTGTGTGAGCGAGATGATTAGTACTTTCTCACCGACATCCTGAACTCAAGGCAGCCTTTTGGCCTTCCGAGAATTCAGTATGAGTTTTGTGACACTAAATGGTTTCGTTGAACAACAAAACCACAGTAGTGGCATATGTTGACAAACGAGGGAATCGTTTTTTCTTCCTGTTTCATCTGTCGACATTTGCAGGTACTCGAGTGTTCTATAGTGCACTCAATAGCTCAGTAAGCCAGATACATTCCCTGTGGGGATGCATTGGTAAGCGAGCTTAGCCTCGGGTTTGAGTGAGAAATCCCTACCGTCTTTCTGTTGCCTCCCTGCACAGCAGAGTTGGTAGTTTTCTCACTCCTTGATACCAGACCCATGGGCCGCTATGGTGAGGCATGCTGCCTTTTTTTGAAAAATCGATATCTATGTTTTTCCCTCTGTATTTGTCTGTTTCACTAGGGGTTCACTAGCATTGCTCACCCCAAGTTACAGACTAAGGCTGGAAGACTTTGCCTTGCATCCTACCTGATAGCTCTGCTTCTGAGGCATCAAGAAGAGTTCTGCTTGACCCAATCTCCTGTAGTAGCTACACAAGAAGCGGTACTTCAGGCAGTACATGCCTGTGTGTTCAGGACTGGTAGACCTTCCAGCTTTCCTTGCAACCATAGGCTTTCTTGCCGAGCAGCAACAGATATAGCTGGATATCTCTGGAAGTCCTCTGCAACACTGTGCTAGGGACTGGATCTGTCTTTGCTGGTTGGTGTCGTTGACAGAACTTCTTCTTGGGTCAGATACGCTCTTCAAGTCTGGACTTCCTTGTGTTCTCTGCCGAGGGTTGCTTCTCTCCATTTCAGTTGTGAAGAACGTAGGCCCTTGCAACCTGATCTTCTATCTGAAGTAGCCTTTTTCTCCTTAGTCAAGATTTAGCTACGGATGAGAAGCTTCTTCAGTCTTGCTGTCCCAGGGAACTGTTCCTTGGTGGCATGTAACTCATTTAGGGTTCCTGCCCAGTTCTCTACACGCACCCTTACAAGAGTCGTTGGATAGAGATGTGCCCTCTTAGGACCATCTCTCATCTCGCTCCTGCCTTGGCGTAGAAGATGAAAGAATAGATGAAGGGGATCAATACCTCAACTTCTTCTCAGGATGTCGTAAGTGGACTCTGAATCTATCAGCATCTATAGTCAGGTTCGAGTCCTTCTTGTTCCCCTCCACCGTGGACTTTGTATCAATGATCCAGATCAGTCGTTACCTTGTCCTATTAGGGAGCTGTGGTACTTTCCGAAAAGGCTTGGCATTCCTAACCTGGATGTCGTCAACATTTTTACAAGTACTATCTCTCCCAAGGAAGAAGCGTCTAAGGACACATCTTTCTCCTGGCTTCGTGAAGCGGTCGAAGGAGGTACTCAGCAGCTGGCGACGACTATACCAGTACTTGCCACTCGAGAGCTCACGGAGTCAACGGTTTGGTCCATCCCTTGCATTCCGTAAGTTTCTGTCAGTCTGGAAGCAAGATGTGGTCTCTTAGACCACACTCTTGTCTTCTTCCTGTGGTTTTGCCCACAAGCCCTTGGAACCTTTTTTCCTTGGTTCTTACCCAGCTCCTTCAAGAGGACTAGTAGCATCTCACCTAAGGTGTTGGTTCTGGAAGTGAGAAGGATACCGAGAGTAACTGACCTCTCCTCTTCCTCCTTCCTCGTCCTCCTATATCTTCTCCTTCAGGATGAGAATAGGACTCGAGCCAATACTTGCTGGATCTGGCGCGTGATGCGGTAAGACTACACATTGAGCACCCATTCTATTTTTCTTCTAGAATCATAGAAGCAATTCCGCTCCTTCCTCTAGCAAAGGGAGGAAGGAGAGACTGGCAATAAGGAAAATCCCATCTCGGGTTTTCCTTACTGCCTCTGACTCTTAGATTCTTCCCAGGCTATTTCGTAAGAGTTACGTTTCCTCACTCATGCGAAAAGGTCCAGTATCTGACATTTGACCTTGCAGTTCTACACTCCGATCAGTATGTCAGAGGCACGGTACTCCTCCTCGCTCTTTCGACCAGGAGTAGCCCAGGTGTGCAAAACTCCAGTCATTTCAAGAGGCTCTCTGAGATTCCTCCCCCCAACCAGTGAGTCTTCCTAATGTAAGGACCGATGGTTTGTATATCGTGTCGGAACAAATCACAGTTTTTAAAAGTAAATTGTATTTTTCCTAACTATACAAACCTGAGGTCCTTTACATTACATTTTTATGCCCGCCTCATGCCATCCCTCAATCTGAACCTGGGCCAAAAGGCAAACTGGAATGTTTACATCCAGGCATGCAGGTATTCCTGCCTACCTGACAGTAGGTACTGCCTAACCACCTTGTTCAAGAGTTTAATGGCCGTATCCAGCTTCGCCATAAGTAATTCCTATTGTAAAGGACCTCAGGTTTGTATAGTTAGGAAAAATACAATTTACTTTTAAAAATTTTGATTTTATTTAAGGTTAAAGTTAGCCATAATTGTCTGTCTGGCAATAATATGGGATGGACCACCACCAGGCCATGGTTAAAGATTCATGAGGCACGGCTCATACAGCATTACAGTGTACCGAGACCACCGAAGGATAGATCTATTTTCGGTGGCCTTGATTACATGCTGTACAGAAAACTCAATTGCTCTGAAGAAACTTCGGCTCATTTTTTACGTTTTATTATTAATCTACTGATGTAGAATGATCTCCTTTTCCCAGCCATATAATATGTCTTCCCATCTCACACAAATGTCTACACTGAAAGTGTGGTTGTTGATTGCGACACCTCTGAGGAGCCAGACGGTTTTTTTATAGTTAGATTACCTTCTTTTGTTTTACAGACAAGACATGTGAACCTAGGAATTCCTGGTGTATGAACAAGGCATATGTATGACTGATGGGTTATTCCGAAAAAACCTTTCTTTAAATATAAACAGTGTTCTAATTCATTCATTTCAGGTCACGCTAGGGCGCCAGGGAACTGTTATGCCAGAAGCTGGAAGTGTTGTGACTTGTCGGGTTTTAGAAGTCAATCCTAATCAGGCACGTGTGTCAATATTATGTGTCGGTCCAAACAAGTTGCATTCACCGGTTTTAGGAACTGTAAGGAAATTGAATGTTAGAGAGCACCAGATAGACACTGTGAGTGAACTGTAAACCTTTATTTTGTATTAATACTTGTATAAGCTTAGACATTTAAAACTACTTTACCATATTTGATGGCATGGAAGACCTGAGGGCATATAAGAACCCCCCGTTGCGGAAGTTAATATTAAGAAAAAATTTGTGCTTACCCGTAAGCATTTAATG
Organism: Macrobrachium rosenbergii; assembly: GCF_040412425.1. Taxonomy (NCBI): domain Eukaryota; kingdom Metazoa; phylum Arthropoda; class Malacostraca; order Decapoda; family Palaemonidae; genus Macrobrachium; species Macrobrachium rosenbergii. The sequence goes on along the minus strand of NC_089762.1, from coordinate 13,482,928 downwards.
TTATGAAAATATGAAACTGCAGTATGGCAGAAGATGTTTAGACAAAGCATGCAACTAGACCAGGTGGAAAAATCCTTTTATAATAAACAGGTTTTGACGTTGGAAAAATGAAAACTTTAAAAGTAATTTGTATTTTTCCCAACCATACAAACCTGAGGTCTTTATTATAGGAATTACCTTCAGCGCAGCTGGAAACCAGCTGTTAAACTTTTAACAAGGTGGTATGGTAGTTAACTATCAAACAACCAGGTGGGGAGTCCCGCCCGCCCAGTCAGTAGAGTGTTAATTTACCTGCGGCCTAGGTAAACTTAGTGTCAGCTTGAGGGGTGGCATGAGGTGGGCATTTAACTATAAAGACCTCGGGTTTTTATAGTTAGGAAAAATTCAAATTACTTTTAAAATTTGTCATTTGTTCATACACAATATACAGGTATTGCCCTACTTATGATGGGGTTAGGTTCCAAAAAACCCATCGTTTGTTGAAAAAATCATATCTCAAATATAGCCTAGCCTAGCCTACACTAGGGTAATCAGTACCATCTATACATATATGGTAGCCTAACCTACACTACATATATGGTAGCCTAACCTACACTACACAGTATATTCTATACATATATGGTATAGTAATTATTAGCGTCAGCTAATTCTGTAGGTTCAATGCAGATTGACTTATGATAATTCAGTATAAATAGAAATTGAATGACAAACAAGGCTTAGCCTACACTATGGTATATCGTATACATATATGGTAGCCTGGCCTACATTATACTGTACTCTATATTCACATATTAACATCGTATTATACAAACGTCAACATAACGAATATGCATCTTTTTCATGGATCTTTTAAAAAGTTATGCTTTACTACACTGTATCTAATAATATTGTATATATTCTCATATCATATTGCTTTTTTATTATACATTGCGATCATAGTGATCAATGTTTTGGTTTGGAAATCGATTACGCGGTAAGTTTATTTCACCGCATTTAACTCAGTTCAGAGCACCTTTCTTGCTTCTAGTTTGCGTAATTGAATCTCTAGGTACTTTATTTATATGGGACAAGGATATTTTTCGTTATACAAAGTGTTTTTAAGTCGAAATATAACTTAAGTACGTCGCGTTGTGAAATTAATTTAGCTATTATTTTTGTTAATACTGTAGATGATGTTGGTGGCTGGCTGTCTGGGGGCATGTTTGTTTTGTGTAAAAAATAATCAAGATTCCGTTCGCTGTTTTCTCCTAATTTCATCATAATACGAGCGTTACGTATTTATCTTTTATTAGTGTGAAAACAGCAGTAATATGTGTTCTTTCATGCCCAGTAGTTTTGATTTATAATACTTTCTCTCCAATTTTACTTACGGTTGAGTTTCATCCATGTTGCTGATGTACGATAATTTATAGTCATTAGTAGCTTGAAAATTATTTTCTCTGCTTCAGCTACAACTTGCAGCTTGAATTTAGCAGTATATTTCCTTGCTGATCTTTTCTCCGAAGCGAATAAGGGTATAATGTAAAAATATATCAGTCTTGTTGTACTTAACGTCATTTGTAACATAACTATGATAATTGTTTAACGGTATGATGGTTGAAATACAAGCAAAACAGTTGATTTGGTTATTAGCAAAACAACAGCTTCTCATTCGGTTGTTTATGGCTGTATGGATTTATGCAAGAGTGTAATGTTATTAAGAATACTTTTATAATTCTCTTTTACTTTTTTAACTAAAAGATGGAATAAAGAGATGGAGGAAAAGAAGTTGGTCTGTCGTAAGTTGGTCTCCCTCACTGCCTGATTGTACGCTGCTGCCTGCGCCCGCTCAAAATTATAAATATTTTCTAAATGTTGTATCGGTATTAATTGCTAATCCCATCCCAAAATCAAATTATCGTAAGGCGAATTATCATAACTCGAGCACTACCTGTACAAACCTTTCGGTCTTTATTATAGGAAGACTTACTTCTTGGAGGGAGGAAGCTGTGTAAGTCTCTGAACTGACTGATAGTTTGCCACACTTAGGTCTTTTTGCCTGGTCAAGATCAAGGAAGAAGACCGTGCCTCAAACCATTGAACGAAGTAAAGGAGCTGTATGTTCAATTGTCAGACTTTTGGGCACTTTTCTTGAATAATGGGTATAACAGTGGGTCCCCAGTAATTGCAGGGATTAGGGACCACAACCACTTGCATTAAGTAAAAATCCACAATAAGTTGGAACACCCCTCTAAAAATGTTTATAACTGCCTATTTTACAGTGGGCCCCCGCTTTTATGCTCTGCACTTTTTCACTCTTCACTTTGTCGCGGATTTTTGTGGAACATATCTTACAATTTTACATAGGAACTTGCACCAATTCACTAATTTTTTCATAGAGCAATATTCATTAATTACTGTATTTTCATTTTATTTTCATGACTAAATACATTTGTATGATAAAAAATTATTTACTAATTTTCAGATATTAATATTAACCCTTAAACGCCGAGCCTCTATTTACGAAAGTGTCTGCTGTATGCCGGCGGCGTTCGGGAGTTAGCGCTGAAGCGGAAAAAAAGTTTTTTTCAAAAAATCACAGCACGCTTAGTTTTTAAGATTAAGAGTTCATTTTTGGCTCCTTATTTTGACATTGCCTGAAGTTTAGTATGCAACCATCAGAAATGAAAAAAAATATCATTATCATATATAAATATTGAAATATATGACTGCGAAAAAATTTTCATATATAATTGTATACAAATTGCGCTGTGAGCAAAACGGTTAAAGCTAATGAGTTATTTTTTTTTTTTTGTATTGTACACTAAATTGCAATGATTTTGTATATAACAAATTGTAAAACGATCAAAGCAACACAGAGAAAATATTATCACAAAACGATGCATGAATTCGTAACACATGGACGTAAAAAAAAGTTTTTTCAAAAATTCACTTTAAATCGAAATATTCTGCTAGAGACTTCCCGTTTTTTGCAAAATGAAGGTACTGTGATTGATTGAATATTACTATACTGTAAGTGTTTTAGCTTACAATTGCAGTTTTCGACCATTTCGGTCGAGTTAAAGTTGACCGAAGGTTGAATTTTTTCTATTCATCGTGATTTATATGAAAATATTTCAAAACTGATAAAAGCTACAACCATGAGTTATTTTTTGTTGTATTCTACATGAAATTGCACACATTTTCATCTATAAAACTTTATGTAACGACTAATATAAAATGGTGCAAACATTATGACAAAGTGACAAAAGAATTTATGAGATGTTCGGCCGAGTTACTGCGCAGATGTAAGGAAAAAGTTTATTTTCAAAAATTCACCATAAATCGAAATATTGTGCTAGAGACTTCCAATTTGTTGCAAAATGAAGGTAAATGATTGAATATTACTAGAATGTAAGAGTTTTAGCTTACAATTGCGTTTTTCGATCATTTCGGTCGAGTCAAAGTTGACCGAAGGTTGAAATTTTGGCACTTATCGTGGTTTATATGAAAATATTTCAAAACTGATAGAAGCAACAACTGTGAGTTATTTTTGTTGTATTCTACATGAAATTGCGCACATTTTCATATATAAAACTTTATGTAACGACTAATATAAAACGGTGCAAACATTACGATAAAGTGACGAAAGAATTTCCGAGATGCAGAGTTACATGCCACGCTGACGTAAGGAAAAGTTTTTTTTAAATTCACCATAAATCGAAATATTGTACTAGAGACTTCCAATTTGTTGCAAAATGAAGGTAAATGATTGAATATTACTAGAATGTAAGAGTTTTAGCTTACAATTGCGTTTTTCGACCACTTCGGTCGAGTCAAAGTTGACCGAAGGTTGAAATTTTGGCACATCGTGATTTATATGAAAATATTTCAAAACTGATAGAAGCAAAACTAATAGAAGCTACAACCATGAGTTATTTTTTGTTGTATTCTACATGAAATTGCACACATTTTCATATAGAAAACTTTATGTAACGACTAAAACAGTGCAGACATTACGACAAAGTGACGAAAGAATTTCTGAGATGTTCGGCCGAGTTACCGCGCGGATGTAAGGAAAAAGTCTTTCAAAAATTCACCATAAATCGAAATATTGTGCTAGAGACTTCCAATTTGTTGCAAAATGAAGGTAAATGATTGAATATTACTAGAATGTAAGAGTTTTAGCTTACAATTGCGTTTTTTGACCATTTCGGTCGAGTCAAAGTTGACCGAAGGTTGAAATTTTGGCACATCATGATTTATATGAAAATATTTCCAAACTGATAAAAGCTACAACCATGGGTTGTTTTTTTTGTATTTTACATGAAATTGCACACATTTTCATATATAAAACTTTATGTAACGGCTAATATAAAACGGTGCAAAAATTACAGCAAAATGACAAAAGAATTTTTGAAATTTTCGGCAGAGTTACCGCGCGGACGTAAGGAAAAAGTGTTTTTTTAAAAATTCACCATAAATCGAAATATTTTGCTAGAGACTTCCAATTTGTTGCAAAATGAAGGTAAATGATTGAATATTACTAGAATGTAAGAGTTTTAGCTTACAATTGCGTTTTTGACCATTTCGGTCGAGTCAAAGTTGACTGAAGGTTGAAATTTTTTGTAGTTGACGTACTGTACATCCGCTCGTCACCAGACAGACAATTTTAGTCGACCTTACGATACGTCCAGTCGGTGTTTAAGGGTTAATGTAAACACCGCAAAATATCTATAAAATTTTTAAAACAAATGAAATAAATCTCTTTTACAGAACATTTGACCACTGATCTCTCTCTCTCTCACTGAGATAAGAGAGAGATTCATTTGGTCCTACACAATATACAAACCATCGGTCCTTTACATAAGGAATTACTTTCAGCGAAACTGGAATGGCCGTTAAACTTTCGAACAAGGTGGTTAAGCAGTTAACTACCGTCTGGTAGGTGGGAGTCCTGCCTGCCCAGATGTAAACATTCTAATTTGCGTTCAAACGTTGTACGATGCAGATGTGTTTCCTGACTCTCTGCCCAGATCGCTGTTTTGTATTTTTCCTTGTGGGATCTTTCTTGTTTTCTTTTGTGACTATAACATCTTCTTTTGTGTTTGATATTTGCATAATGTGCAAACCCTCCAATCATCTAAACCTGTATGGAAGGTCGTCACCTGGCGTGTGTTCTGGTGTTGATGGCAAGGGTTGCACCCACTTCTGATCACCCGTTGATGTTGACACTCATGTCCTCTGCACTAGTTGCAGAGGGCATACTGTAACCCAGAATCTACTTGTATTGAGTGTTGTTCCTGGTTGCATGTGCAGTGGGTGAAAGACTGGAGGCAGTACAAGAAGAAAGCTTCCAAAGCATTGTCTGGGGGTAACACGACACCAACAATGCCTTTGGTTGTCAACCCTTCTTCTTTGTTTCTCCCTCCTGCTAAACTTCCGCGCATGGCTGTCTATCATTCAGAAGAAATCTCCCCCTCTTTATCTTCACTTGCTTCTTCAAGTGAAGATTGTGGGTGGGGGACTAGGATGACCTTGACTCCAGGCGGACGGGCTCTGGGAGACTTGGGTCTCCTTGGGGCTCTCAGGTGTTCCTTCAGTACAAGCACACCTGAAGGCTTCACGCCTTCCTGAGCTTCAGGTTGTGACCTACGCTCCTGTCACCACCAATACCATGGTGACTATGACGGCGTTCACCAAGGTCCCCAGATCGGTCTTGATGCATGTTCCGACTCTCATGACCCTGGCTTCTGCTGCTCCTGCTGCTTCCTCCTGTATGAGAGACCATTTGCTGACCACCATCCTGAAGATGTCGAAGAAGAAATCGAAGAAAAGGAGTCGTGAGGTGTCGTCATTGTCGTCGTCTTTGCCTTCGACTTTGTCTGTAGCTGCCTCCTCCCCTTCTTCTGAGGCTCGCTGGCCAAAGAAGAAGGCTGCTTCTCCTCCCTCTAAGAAGACCCATCATGGAACTTCTAAGGGGCTGCCTCCCTCCACAGGGGAAGCCTGGGAGTGGGGTTGGATCTCTCATTGGCTTTCCCCGGTCTTTGGAATCGAGAACTGTTTCGTGTACCCTCTGGGGTCTCGTGTCTTGGGAGCCTCGAGTATGCGAACCCCCAAGGCTCGCATACTCAGAACCAGCTTTGGGATATTTGCTTCTAAGACTGGTGCTATGCCTGCTCCTTCCTGAGTCTCTTTGGACACTCAGGCAGAGACAGGTCCCATTGAATGTCTGTACGAGATTCGGGAGCTTTGAGTGCTCGACAGGGTAGAGTCACCTTGAGTTCTCACGTTTGCCTGGAACCTTGGGTACCCCAAACCAGCACAGGGGAGTCTGCTCCTCGGTCTGGTTCAGGCACAGGGCGAGAGAAAGCAACAAAGCATGCAGGTGCTTCATCACTTCCTGCTGGTACTTCTTCGAGTACTTGGACAGGTTCTCACCCAAGTGCTTCAGACTCGAGGGTCCAAGCACACGGAGATGTAGTGAGGAGGTCCCCTGTGCAGTTTTCTTCCCACCAGGAGACTTTGATCGCAAAGAAGACTGGAGCACGGTGGGAGGACAGTGCAAGTTCACACCTGGCAGTGCCTGATCCCTTGACTCTGGCCAACCCTCGTTCATGTGTGTGTGATCCACTCCATTCGCTGGAGGAAAGTGTTCGGGTACGTTCACTTGAACCTCTACGCTCTCCTCTGGACAGAGCCTTGCCATGGCGTAGGTGCTTTCCTAGAACTGTGCTGCCATTTCCACCCCGAGTTGGCGACTGCTCATGGCCTTCCTCTCTTGTGGGTTCTTCCAGCAGGACAGAAAGGAGTGCTCAATCCCCTCACTTATCCCCTCAACCTTCTGGGGTTACACCGGGAGGGGTGAATTGGATAGGAGGGAGTCTGATGAAAATGCTTCTTCTCATAGGAATTCTACCATGAAGGTCTACACCCTGGGTTTGGTTCTCTGACCGACTCAGTTGTACACCCAAGTGGTCAAGGAAGGATCTCTAGGGGTCTGCCGAGGTTGTCCCTCCTGTGGGGGAGTGTTGATCAGGAGGACCGTGCCCTGAAAGGACTTGAGGGCCCTCTTCCTCAAGACGCAGACACCCCCGAGATACAGAGGACCTTTTCAGAGATCATTGCGCTGATTCGTCAGCGCAACGATCTTGGGGAGGAGACCATGGCCTCTTCTGTGGATCATCCTTTGCGCCTCGAATTATTTTTGAGGTCCTAAGAAGGAACCCAAAGCTTTAGTGGTGTTGCCATGGTCTGCGCTATCTGAAGGGGTGCTCGAACAGGTGAATAAGCTGATCTCTGGGCAGGATAATTCGCTTCAAACCATTTGGAGAAGTTACTTTCTCCTCCACTGCCTTAACAGAAGCATTTCTACACACCCTTGGAGGGGTCATTGCCAACTAAACAAGTTGACCCGGACCTGGTTCGTCTAGGCCCAGGTCTTTCGCTGCAGCAGCTTTGTGCAGAAGGGATCTCTCTCTCGCAGCAAGAGGCAGCGAACCAGGAAACTGACAACATGGCGGCTTTCCAGGCAGTCTCCTGGTTGGATCTGTTGTCCTTCATAGTTTCCAAGGTTGCCGCCTCCTCAGGCTCGATCATCCCTGGAGAGGACTCCGTCTTTGGGAGACTGTGCCAGTCTGGAGGTAGGGCTATCTCCTACCTGGCCCACCAGATGGCAAACCTGTGGGCAAAACTGGTGCGGAAGAGAAGGGGCGCTGTCCTGTCTCGGATCTCCAGGTCTTTAGGACCTGAGTCGTCTCTGACCCTCAGGAATGGACCGTTGCTGGGTTCTGCCTCTCTCTATGCTGCGGTAGACGAGGCGTGCCAAAGACAGTGACTGCCTTGTCCACCAGGCAGTGGCGAAGACCTCCGGGTCTTTGCACGCCACTGTGGCTCAACCCTCAGGGTCAAGCTAGCACTTCTTCAGCCCCTAAGAAGACCCAGGCTTCGAAGGGCACTTGTGGAATTACCCAGCCTTCTTCCACCTCTGCCAAGAAGGGGGCGTAGCTGTGCTCCTTTCAGCCCTCTTTCCAGTCTGGAAAAGAGGAGCAAGGGTAAGAAGAAGGGAGGACACTGGGGTGGCGTTCTCCTCCAGCTGCTGCCACTGCATTGGTGGGACGGGTGCCTGTTGAGCTTTGGGCAACATGGCAGTGACATGGGTAGTGGATGTCCTTTGGGAGGACTGTCTACTTCCCTTCGAGTCTCTGCCACCCCTCACCAACAACCCAGTCCATCTCCTAACTTATGTTCCAGGCTCACCAAAGGATCTTGCCCTCCAGGAGGAGGTGCAGGTGATGCTGAAGAAAGGTGCTTAGGAAATTGTTTCAGATCAGTCCCTAGGCTTTTACAGCCACATCAAGAAAGTGTTAGGGGGTTGGAGACCAGTCATAGACCTCTCTCCCTTGAACCAATTCATTTGCTAGACTCGGTTCATGATGGAAATGACATGCTGGGTGCTCACTTCCATCAGGGAGAACGACTTCATGCTTGCGATGGACTTGAAGGTTGCGTATTTTCAAGTACCCATCCATCCATCCTCTCACAAGTACCTACACTTTATCCTTGGGGAAGCAGAACTCCAATTCATGGTACTCTGCTTCAGGGTCTCTTCTGCTTCCCAGGTGTTCACGCAAGTGTTCAGCCTTGTTTCAGCTTGGGCCCATTTGCACGGGATACGTTTGTTGAGGTACCTCGATGATTGGGTCATCCTGGCTGTATAGGTATCAAATATCGTTACTATTACATGTATATTGACTTTATTATTATCCTGCATTAATGCTTATGTTTACATTATCATTTATCCCTCATAACCATTACTGTTTACTTATTGTAAGACCACTACCCTGATTATGCATCGTGGCAACATCACTATTATTCTTTCCTGCCAAGTGCGATGCATAAGCAGTTCCAGTTAAGTGGCCACTGAAGTGACAAACATGAGTCTTCTCTCCGCTTCCATGTTATTGTCTATCTGTCTTTAATATATGGGAATATAAAGAATCTACTATTTTAATTTATCACCCTTCGTTCCATTGTCTACATGGCGCAGTGAGTATCTCCCTTGACAGACTTCAGCTGGGCCTGAGGTTTTGAAATCCAAGAAGGCGACCGCCATTGTGTGTTTACTTCTCATCTCACACATTGGATCTCTTACGGTGACCCAGGATATTAACGCCAGTGTATTACAGTGCTTCCAGGAGTGATATAGTGTTTGTGCAGTGAAGAGTTAGAGTGTCAGTGTGTCTTAGTGCAATGTGGTGTTGTGAGAATTTGTCCTCGCCAATATCTCGGCTGGATATTCGAATTCTGGTATGATTTTTGCGGCAACTTCATGCATGCTTCCCCTCTGAGGCAATGAGGGTTACTGAGCCAGCAACTGCTTGCCCAGTGCTACCCCCACTGCTCTCCACTCAGCCTGGCCTGCTCCCCACCACTCGGTCTCCACCCAGCCACCTACACTTTCTCATCTGCCTGCTTTTTTCATAAGTTTACTATAACTTAGATTTTAAGTTTCAATTACTCCTAGTACATTCTTTTGTTTGCATACAGCGAAATGGACATTTAACTGGCATTCTACAGATCCCAAGCTCTTATGATACCCAACTGAATATGGCTCAGCAAGAGGAACAGCTAATTGAGCTGACTGATCAGACAGAGGATCAGACAGTGAATCAGGCAGAGGGTCCGATGGGAGACGATGAATCAGTGCATCCCCCAACAGCTGATGATGGTACCAGCCCCACCCTCCCTCCTCCCCGACTCCCAATAGGCCAGGAGGCCATGATAGTGACATATTGCATCTCATACATTTTTTCAGACTTCCAGCTTGCAAGAGCAAGATGGATGGAGACAAGAGGAACAGACCTTCATATGACAGATGAAGCAGTCACGACAGGAAGACAACCAGCGATTCATGGATCTTTTTACATTGCTATCAGGACAGATTGGGGCATTGCAACCCCAGCAACCTGACACCACATCTGCACCTCCTGTCACACCTGTTTCCCCATAGCAAGCCTACGGTCCACCCCCCCCACCTGTCCTGCAAAGATGCAACGTATCAAGCGTTTTGCCAATGGAGGCTCCGTTTTGAGGACTCTGTAGCCTTAGTGGGACTTGATAGATTGCATCAAACTTCCAGCTGATCCACCTGAGGACTTGCACCTCCCTGGACGTCCGGTGTCTGCTTACACATACACTGGGCATCCCTCCTGACACATCACTTTCCCTTACAGAGGTGTTGGATACACTGCAGAAGCACTTTCACAGCCTCAGAAATGAAGCTTTGCGAAGTAGGGAGTTGTTGTCCTGCAAACAGGCTGTGGGAAAATCGTTTGCAGACTACTACGCAATCCTTATGGATCTTGCTGATGAAGTGGACTTATGCACTGGCAACCCTGCTTCCTGCACTGAACAGCAATTGCAGATGATAATTTTGATGGGCGTGAGGGACGAAGAGTTAATACAACACCTTATCCCTCTACAACCCTCATCCACCCTCACAGAGTTCGTGACGTGCTGCTGCTCCTACGAATCTACATGGCAACTGCATCAGCCATTGCATCTTTCCTTAGCCAGGTCAATGCAGTATTTTCATACAAGGGGAACCAGCTTACAGAAGAGGACTTCTCATCGATTTCCCGACCAGTGTTCTCACCAGTCTCCTAATAGTGACCCATGTCAGTACTACTCTCACAGGCACGACTCTGGACAACACCCAACCAAAGGTGCCACTTGCAATAACTGCGGACGCACTGGTCATTGGCCCTGCTCTCAGATCAGAAATGCCTTGCTAAGGAAACTCAGTGCAATATCCGCCAGAAACAGGGACATTTCGAGAAGATGTGCAGGTGTACCAAGACAATTCGGACTGGGCATGCAGCCCCACCTTCAAGCCCAAGTGGAAATCGCCCCTCACATCTTACTAAGTCACACACCAGCTGCCGTTTCATGGGTACCAACTCAGATAAAGAGTCCCCCACACTAGTCACTGTCTCCCTGTCATTCGGTGATATCTCATCGCATCTCCAGTTAATCCCCAGTACAGTAGCAGACATCACAGTGATTGGCACCACACACTTGGATGCACTCTGCATAGAAGCCCATTGTCAAGGTGACCCATTTCAGCAGGAAACTGGGCACCCAGTTTCCTGCCTCTGCCATGATATGACTTGCAGCTGCCAAGGACTATTTTCTCTGCCATTTCAGCAACATCCTCATATCCAAGATGGATCTACAGACTCAGCCACTATAAAGGAAATGGCAGGTCCCCCAGAGCGGATCCACCTGAAACCCGGCACTATACCGTTCACTATGTACATGCCCAGGCCCATTCCGTTCGCCTTCAGGGATCAAGTGAAAAAGAACTTGACTCTTTAGTGCAACAAGGAATCATCTCACCAGTAGATGACAAACCCCCAAATGGTGCCATCCCATGGTCCTGGTACCCAAGGACAAAGGTGTCCGCATCACTGTGGATCACACACCTAAATCCTCAGGTCACCCGCCCTACACACCCATTACCCATGCCCCATGATGCCACCCACAACATTTCTCCCACTGCGAAGTACTGCACCACAGCGGATGCCCTGTGTGGCTACAGGCAGATGGAGTTGACGGAAGAGGACCACCACCTGACCATGTTTATAACTCCGTAGAAGATTTCAGCACTACTTGCAGCCCGATGGGATTTTCAGCTACAAGTGATGCATACTGCCTCCGTGGGGATATGGCCCTACAAGGTATCCCCAACTGTGTGAAAGTTGTAGATGACATCCTCCTGTCCGATGAGGATCTCCCTTCTCACCTACAACATGCACACCAAATGCTAACCAGGTGCCATCAATATTACATCACCCTCAACAAGGAGAAATTCACCATAGCGACCCCTCAAGTTAACTACTGCGGTTATATCCCATATCCAACAGCATTACAGCAGACCCCGACAAGGTATCCACTATACGTGACTTCCCTACACTGTCCAATGTTACGGACCTCAGGTCATTTATGGGTCTCATCAATCAACTAGCTGACTTCACTCTGGACATCACAGCAGCAGCACAGCCCCTACACCCACTTATGAGCCCCAAATGCTCATTCATTTGGACCCCCGACCATGAGCAAGCATTTAGGTCATCCTTGGTCACCATCGTCCTTGGAGAAGCTGGTCCCTTATGGGCAGCCTCACCTTCATTCTCTCCAGTGGGAATGAAGGAGTTCTGGTCTCAGGCTTGAGAGCCCCAGTCCTTTCCCATTCCTCTCTCAGAGGAAGTGAGACAGGACCTAGACTGGTGGATTGACGATGGGAACCTCGTAATAGGAGTATCCCTGCATACTCCTCCTCCCAACAACATGCTCCTGTTCTCTGACGCTTCAACCGAGGGATGGGGCACACACCTGGAGGAGTTGCTGGTTTTGGGTGTGTGGAACCGAGATGACAAGCACCTTTACATCAATATCCTGGAACTCAAGGCAGCCTTCCTGGTCCTCCAAGAGTTCCAGGATTGAGCAATGGGACATTCAGTGGTGTTGATGAGCAACAACACCGCAGTAGTAACATATGTCAACAAGCAAGGGGGCCTCGTGTCCCTTCTGCTTCATCAGTTGACAGTGCAGGTGCACAAGTGGGCAGTGTGGATTACTGTATATATTAATGTAATGATATGTATTCTGTATTTCATGAACATTGACTGTTGCTGACACATGCGCATTAAACTGCACTTTGCACATGTGCATGACTACTCTTCTGCTCTTCTTGGCACGAATTGCATGCCTTGCAGAGCCTCTCTGTATATACCTGTTTGCTGTATGGAATAAAGAAACCTATGACTCGGGATATTATTTCTCCATCCCTGCAATCTTTTGTCTTCTCCTACAAGGCATCATCACGTATCAACATGGTGCAGTGACTAAACCAGCAGCATCCTAAAGGAACGCCGGAACCCAGCATTCAGATTGAGCTGCCATTACCCCTCGATTGCCTGTGGACATTCTTTGATTGCCTGTGGATATTCTTTGATTGCATGTGGATCTTACGGTATTGGTGCGGTGTTTTACAGTGTTTGTGTAATGTTTGTGAAGTGCCAGTGCAGTGTAATATTAGTGCTTTGGTTTTAGTGGGTTTTATTTCTCTTGTGCCCCTCCCCAGCCACACAGTGGGACCCCATTACCCCACCCAGCTACTCAGCTGGAGGGACGTCTACCCTCTCTCATCATGCAGCACACACACTGCTGACTTCTTAAGTCAACCCTTGACATGGTGAGGGGGCTCTTGAACCCCAGGAATTTGTTCCCGGGTTTGAGTCCAAGAGTCTCATATATAATTATATATTTGTTTGGATTAATTTTTGTGGAATTTTCCACTTTTGCCAAAGTTTATTGAACCTGTTAAATAGGAAAAGATATCATAGCTGGGATTGGGTTTATATCCGAAGCTAAATAGTAGTGGGAACTGTGGTAGGACCATCAGCTGCCCGATAATGTTTGGACCTGATAGTTATCAGATTGATAGCTCAAAGGCGGAACTATTCTTTAGGGCTGGACCACTGATTCCAGGGGGGTCTGGTTCTGGGGATAGGGCTCACAGCATTCTGTCCGTTTAAAGTATACCTTAGTTTAACCAGACCACTGAACTGATTAACAGCTCTCCTAGGGCTGGACCAAAGGAATAGACTTATTTTACGTGGCACCAATTGGTTGCCTAGCAACGGGACCTAGAGCTTATTGAGGAATCTGAACCACGTTATACCGAGAAATGAATTTCTATCACCAGAAATAAATTCCTCTAATTCTTCATTGGCCGACCAGAGACTTGAACGCGGGTCCAGCAGAGTGCTAGCTGAGAACTATACTGACCTGTCCAACGAGCATTCTGTCCAGTTTGCCCATAACATGATTAGGGTAGGGATAATTGTATTCTAGTAATACTCTCAGTCCTAGCAAGCAGGTTTGGCTTACACTTGGGCCACTGTAATCATGTTGTGCCATCCCCTACGGGGCAGGGTAGTGACGTGGACATTAGGAGTTGGTTCTCACTTGTGCCATTGGTGGAAGAATAAATTCCATTGAAAGCTGATATCTTTTTAAGGTTTTCAGGTTTATTTATTTTTTTTTTTATTTATTTATTTTTTTTTGTCTCCAATCTTTATGAATAGTGACCATAAGAATTGAAGTCCCCTGGTCCCTTTGATGGTACAGTCTCGGCACAGTTGACGACTGCTGGAACCTCTTCTGACAACCTTTGGAAAATCCAAGAAACATACTACAGTAGTGTAATTGCACTGGAACCCTAAGCTCCAGTGCAGAAAATCCCCCAAAAAAGTAAATATCGTCTTGACCCAACCTTGACTCACTTTGACTCCCTCTTTTGGGGGTGGAAGTTGGTCAAGATTCCTAACCATGGAAGCTAACCAAAATATTTCAGCCCTAAAATTAGAAAATTATCTATTAAATCGGCATCCAACGCCAGAAATGTTGTTCAGGCAAATAAAGGAGAAGACTTGGCTTATAGAAGCCACAACAAAAAGTCATTCTGAAGACTATGTGTCTCTGAAAATATAGACAACATTAATGTAAAAGTGAAAAAACACGATACTGTGAACAGCATTCAGGGTACCATTGTACTTCCTGAAAATAACAACGAACCAATCTAAAATAAAATGCTATTAGACTCTCTCAAAAAGAGACACCCCAAGGTCCAGGACTGTGAGGTATATGTTGTACCAAGTAAAAGAAGCAATATACAAATATTAAAAATAGAAAAAATAAAATTTGAGCATGAAGATCTACCTCAAAAAATAAAAATTTTAGGCCAAAACAGAGAGTCAAGACCCTATGTCCCAGAGCTACTGTAATGTCAAAATTGCAGTAAGTATGGGCACACACAAAGAAAAATTGTAGAAATGAACCGGTATGCACCTATTGTAGATCTACTGAACATATCACACGATGGAAGTGCAATGAACCAAAATGTATAAACTGTGGGCAGAATCATCATGCAAGATCCAAAGAATGCATGTATTACATATACAATATGGAATTAAAAATGTCACCAGAAAGAACATGGATGTCTATAAAAGAGGCTAAATTAGAATTGAAAGTGAGAGGAATTCAAGATCCTGCTAAGAAACTTACATATTCTTCAATAACAAAAACCAATAATGGAACAAAAAACACATACAGATAGAAGTAACAAAATGCGGGAAAATAAATCTCAAGAAGAAAATAATGCTTTACAGAAAAAACTAATTTGGTAAAGAATCAAGAAACGGGCACAAAGGATATGGATAACATTTTATCAGATTCATTTGAAATGTTAATGCAAATAGGAGCACAAGAAGATACTACTACAGAAGTAACAGAGGAAAGTTGTGAAGGACCGGAAATTAAAGATAAAAGGAGACCTTTGGAGAGAACACCACCCAAAACATAAAAATCAGTTATTATTAGAGCAACATCGGTTAAACTAAAGACAAAGGACATGAATATAGAACAAAAACAAGCTAAGAATATACCTTTATTTCCTAAAATAATAGTAAAACCTATGGATACAGATATCCAAAATACGAAAGTTGAAGATAACAATGATTATGCCAAGGGAGAAGAGATTACTCCATCACCAATAATTGGTACAAGAGCAAATGAAACAAGGAATGTACATGAAAACATGTGGATGTAATGATTGTTTTGTAGAATTATGCAGTAATAACAAAAACATAACAAAAGTTGGTTTGACAAACATAATAAGAAATTTTATGAAATATAGAAATACAGAAACCACAGATTTGAGTACCCATGAAAAAGGTTGCATGTGCATTGAGCACTTAGTATATTACAAAGAAAAACAAATGAATGTCGTGAGTAAATTATTAGAAAAAATCCAAGTTGATCATACAAAAAAAGAAAGCAAAACTTGACCGATATAATAAAATATTTTCAATAGCTATATTATACAATGGAACATAAATGGCATACAGACCAGATTACACCTAGGAGAAATACAACGATTACTAAAAGAATATGAACCAGTGGTATTATGCAGAGCAAATCATTAATAAAACTACAATAAAAATAGATGAATGGGCCTAATCTGTAGGCTTTAAATTTTCTATACTAAAAACTTAAGTACAGGCAGTCCTCAGTTATCGGCGGGGCTTCTGTTCTGGGGGCGTGATGATAACCGAAAATCGGCGATTTCCTGTGTTTTTCAGCGATTTTCGGGGCTTATTGGCGTCGAAAAGCGCCGATTTTCGGTTATCGGCGCCTGTTAGGTATGTATCGGCGCCAATACCCAATTATCGACGCCGATAAGCGGAAATTGGTGATTTTTGGCGCTGAAAATTGCCGATTTTCGTCACTAGACAAGCGCCGTAAAACCGGATCACCATTAACTGAGCCCGCCGTTAACCGGGGACTGCCTGTAGTAATGTTTTATAAAAACATATAGTGGAAAAAAGATGAAATAGATTTAAAAATCAGAAATCATTCCATACCAATTGGCCAAACAGCAAAATTTTTAGGATTAGCATTTGATACTCACTTGAACTGGGAAGCCCACATAACACATGAAATCAAAATGTAAAAGAGCATTGAACCTAATTAAAAAATTATTGAATGCTACTTGGGGAGCCAATAGACATACCCTTACTGTACTGTATAAAGCAACAGTGCTGTCTATCATTGATTATGGAAGCGAAATATATGGCTCGGCATCAGACACAATGCTGAAAACGTTAGACCCAGTTCATAATGAAGGCCTTAGAATATGTTCAGGAGCTTTTTGATCATCACCAAAGTCATCTTTACAAGTTGAATGTGGTGAACTACCTCTCTCTCTCTCTCTCTCTCCATAGAGAGCTAGTAACAATGAAGAGTGCTCTGAGAATTCAGACAAATGGTTCTCCAACCAAAAAATTATTTGGATTAAGAGATGTGTTCATAAACAATCATCCACCTTCTTTCCCAATCAGAGCTAGAAGATTGTTTGAGTTGTTAAATATAAATATAGGCAGTCCCCGGTTAACAGCGATCCGGTTTTACGGCGCTTGTCTAGCTATGAAAATCGGCAATTTTTAGCGGCAAAAATCGCCGATTTCCACTTATTGACACTGATAATTGGGTATTGGTGCCGATACTTACCTAACAGAGGCACTGATGAAGGCGCTGACAAGCCCCGAAAATCGCTGATTTTCGGTTATCGGCGATTTTCGTTTATTATCACACCCTCAGAATGGAACCCCCGCCGATAACCACAGACTGCCTGTATACAGTTACCTTTAATAGTAAAATATCCTCCTTGGACAATGAATAAAATGAGAATTTTTACACACTTAAAATATTTATCAAAAAGTTATAGATATTCCCCCAGAACACCATAGACAACATACAGTACAACATATAATCCGAAAAGGTCCACACTACGCAATGTACACCAACGGATCTAAGTCACAATATGAAGTGGGATATGCTGCAGTATCCCCAGACAAAATGTATCAGTTCTCTCTACCAGATAATGCCTCAGTATTTATAGATGAGTTATGTGCAATAGCATCAGCCATAAAAATAATTAAAGAAGCCTCATATAATAATTTTGTGATTTAAAGCGACTCCAGAAGTACTATAGAAGCCAGTCAAAGCTATAATAAAAAAAAATAATATTGTACAACAAATTAAGTTTTCACTCCATAAATTGTATAATAATGGAAAAAATATTGAAATATGTTGGATCCCAGCCCATGTAGGGATTAAAGGGAATGAAAAGGCTGATAAAGCAGCTAAAGAAGCAGTCCACATGACAAGAGCAAATGTAAACATCCCTATTAGTGACTATATAAGATACATAAAAACAATCATTGTAAGTAAATGGAAAAATATATGGAATGAAGAACCTGAAAATAATAAATTAAAACAGGTAAAATCCAGTGTTGGAAAATGGAGTTCATCATATCAGAGAGAGAGACACACAAGTAATTCTGACGCATCTTCGAATAGACCATACTCGTTTGACACATGGACACGTAATGAACAGTCATGTGGCCCTCCTCCCGAATGCCCAGCTTGCAAAGTGTTGATAACAGTCAAACATGTATTATGTGAATATCTAAAATATAACCTGCAATGATTGTCAAATATTGGAAATAGATCAGTGAAGGAAATTTTGTCAGAATCTCGTACATTTTCAGTAATACCAATTCTAATGTTCATGAGGAGCTGTGATTTAATTAATAAAATATAAAAAGTAAATAATGGAAATACGAGAACCCCCAGGTGCCTAATGAATTTTAAAACAACTAATTTTAAAATTTTACTTAATTTATTTAAATTTTAATATATGTTTTAGTGAGTACATATGGAAACATGAGTATGAATGTATTTATTGTGTGAGTGTGTTCCAGTATGAGAGCATATGTCTTTGTACAGTTTTTAATTTCTTTTTCATTTATTCATCACCCTACCAAATGACTTATTTGGTCCCAGTGCTAGACTTCTAGCCTAGACCTGTCATTTCATCCAAATCCTTTGGGCCAGCCCTATGAGAGCTGATAGTCAGCTTAGTGGTCTGGTTAAACTGTTTTAATAATAATAATAATAATACTCTGACCTGTTAGAGTGCTGTGATACTATCTTAAGAGGACTTGACATCTCCACCCAGAGTGTCGACGATTCTTTGTTGGTACTGGCTCGTCCAAGAAAGAGGTGTCCAAGAACACGGTCTCTATTTGGCTTCGAGACAATCAGGAGAGCGTACTCTACAGCTGACGAAAATGACACCGGTACATTCCATCTGAGAGCTCATGAAGTCAGGTGCATTGGTCCATTCGTCACGTTCAGGAAAAATGTGTTGGTTCTTCACGCACTGAAGCCAGGGGTGTGGTCATGGCAGACCACATTCACATCCTTTTACCTTTGGGACATTGCCCACAAGTCCTTGGACACCTTTTCCTTGGGAGCTGTGGTGGCTGTTCACCAAGTCAGGAAGCTTGCCCGGCTCCTCTAAGAGAACAGGTAGCATCTCACCCTAAGGTGTGCGGTTATGGTAGTAAAAGAGTTTGTGTGAGTGGCTGGCCTCTCCTCCTCTTCCTTCCTTTCCACCTTTCATTCTCTTTCTTCGGGCAGAGAGTGGGATTTGAGCCGTCACATGCTGGAACTGGCGACAGATGCAGGTAAGTGCCACATCGAGCTCCCATTCTATTTTTCTCTTCATAAATTTATAGAAGCAATCCCACCCCTTCCTCTAGCAAGGGAAGGAAGGGGACCCTGACAGGAAAACAAACCCAGTGCTTGTATTTGCTTTATTGTCACCGACTCTTAGGTTCATCCTAGCACTTTTTTTAATGATGTTACATTTCTCTCTCTCTCATTCGAGAAGGCCCAGAAGTCTGACAGTTGATCGTGCAGGCTTTATACTCCGTTCAACATGTCAGAGGCATGGTACTCTTCCTCGCTCTGTTGACCAGGAAGAGAACCCAGGTGTGGCGAATTCCCGTCAGTTCAGAGGCGCACCCAGATTCCGCCCTCCAATAAGTTAGTCTTCTGTATGTAAAGGACTGCTGGTTTGTATATTGTGTAGGAATAAATGACAAATTTTTCATGTAATTTGTATTTTTCCTAACTATACAAACCTGAGGTTCTTTACAGTTTTATGTCCACCTCATGCCACCCCTCAATCTGACACCTGGGCCAAAAGGCAAATTGGAATGTTTACCTCTGGGCAGGCAGGAGTCCCACCTTGTTTGAAAGTTTAACGGCCGTTCCGCTGAAAATCCTGTCATTTTTTAGTCAACTTGTCGTAATTTTTTGCCATTTTATATTATTCGTTACATAAAGTGTTATACATCAAAATGTGCGCAATTTCATGTAGAATACAACAAAAAATAAATTGTTCTTATAGCTCTTAACAGTTTTGAAATATTTTCATATAAATAACGATAATGCAAAATATTTTCATAAATAACGTATAAATAGAAAAAATCAACCTTCGGTCAACTTCACTTTCATCGAAATGGTAAAAATGCAATTGTAAGCTAAAACTTACAGTCTAGTAATTCGTTACATAAAGTCAATCAAAATGTGCGCAATTTCTTCATTTTGGAACAAAATAACGATAAATAGAAAAAATCAACCTTTCGTCAACTTAACTATCACAAAATGCAATTGTAAGCGCTCTATTTATGTGGTAAATTTTTGAAAAAAAACTTTTTTATGTCCGTTTATGATGAATTATGCATCATTTTGTGATAATATTTTCTGTGTTGCTTTAATTGTTTTACAATCTTGTTATATACCAAAATCATCGCAATTTAGTACAACAACTAGAAAAATTAACTCATTAGCTTTAACCATTTTGCTTACAGCGATTTGTATACAATTATATGAGTTTTTTTTGCTGTCATATATCCTAATATTTATATATGATAATGATATTTTTTCATTTCTGATGATTGCATACCAAACTTCAGGCAGAGAAAAAGGAGCCAAAATGAACTCTTAATCTTAAAACTAAGCGCTGTGATTTTTGAAAAATTTTTCCGCTTCGTGCTACCTCTCGGATACGTAATGGAGACGTTGAAAATAGGGCTTCAGGCTTAAAGGGTTAATAGCCTCCTAGGGCTGGCCCAAAGGATTAGATTTATTTTACATGGCTAAGAACCAATTGGTTACCTAGCAACAGGACCTACAGCTTATTGTGGAACCGAACCACATTGTAACAAGAAATGAATTTCTATCACCAGAAATAAATTTCCTAATTCTTCATTGGCTGGTTGAGAATTGAACGGGCCTAGTCGAGTGCTAGCCGAGAATGATACCAACCCGTCCAATGAGGAACTAGGGCAAATAAGTTTGAAGATGGTCTCTGGAGGCAGTGTATGCGATGGAGGACATACTGTACAATTGCCAAGAGATTTGGGAAGTGTGTGGAGTGTGAAGGTAGGGTGGAGAACCAAACTTGGAGTTGGTGCAGAAAGTTTGGGTGAAATATGATATTTTAATGATAAAATAAAGTTTGTTCATACTTACCTGGCAGACGTGCCGTGCTGCGTCTTTGGCGTCGCGCGGCGCAGACCGTGAAGGTCGCAGCGTCGCTGACAGCTCGGGTGAAGGCCGTTAGATCCGAAAGTGATGAGGGTGGTTGGAGGACCCCACCCCACCTAACATGCACCATTCGCGGCAGTACCTGGACTGACCGTCCTGACACCTCTCACTACACTGGGGTTGTGGCTCTTCTGGCGCGGGAATTGCTGGAATTCCTTGTTCTTGGAGCGGCAGATTAAAAACGGTACTGCCGTGAACTGCAGTCCAGCGTTGACCGTGTCGCTGGTGAGATAAGCCTCATGGACATGGCGCATTTTGGGGCTCCATTTTTTTGGGATGATGCCTGCTGCCCGGCGTCGAGGCAATATTGGGTAGGAATTTTTTTGTCGCTTAATGTGCCCGGCATTATGCCCGTGATAATAGTTTCCTGGCGATGGACAGAATATTTCAATGCTTCAACCGAAAGGGCTGTACCCCGAATAACCACGACCGCCTCGGCATCTTAGTCCGCCCAGTGTTGGAGTACGTTAAGTGAGCGGTTGCCAGACTCTCATTAGTTCCTTCAGAACCTTTCTTTGGATGAGGTATGATGCCATACAAAGGGCATCTAGAGTATAAAATAATACAACCCCAAGAAGCCAAGAAATGGTGTAAGTTGTTTTCGTGGAAGCAACACTGGATCGTTGTGGACTAACGGTTTGTCTGGGGTCTTCTCACGCTGCGTGACTACTGTCTTTGGTCTTGTGGATGATTTCGTGAAAACCAGGGACCTGCCTGTTTATGGATAATTATTATAACTCGGTATCCCTGGCCCAGGAACTGTATGAAGCAGGTGTGCACGTCAGTGGTACCCTTCGGTTGGTGCGTAGGGCCCCGAATGTCCTCAAGAGGTTTGCTAGCCAGCCGCAACATCTGGCAAGAGGAGGAGCAAGTGGCGGCGGAAGGGGTCTTCGTCATCTGTTGGAGGAGTCCGGCTCAATGCCCATGATTACGACGAGTCATGGCCCATCAAGAAGAGGTCATTCAGCGGAAGAAGACGCGTCAGCGGGCAGATTGCATATGAGGGAGTTTCGTGTCCAGCCCCTACTGTCATCGGGCACTACAACAGGCACATGGGAGGTTGATCTCTTTGATCCAACTCATCCAGTATTATCCTTTCGCCAGGAGAACCAGGAGGTGGACACAGAAGCTCGTCAAATGCCTCCTTCAGTTGGCCCTCCAGAATGCCTACATCCTTTGCTGTGGAGCACAATTCGGACGCTGGAGTTGACCACATCCAGTTTCTTGAGGTGGCTGGGAATGCCCTCATAAACTTCAACCCAGAGGTGGCCTTCCAACGCCGCCCCCTGCCCCCGAGCTCAGCTCTGCCCCAAGAGGAAGGGCAGATGTCTTCGGAGAGGGCCAGCCTCCAATTCCTGCTCCTGCCGACGCCGCCCTTGATGATGCCGCCTCCTTTGAAGATGCCGCCGCCCTGGATGATGCCGCTGCCCCTGGTGATGCTGCCGCCCTCCCTCGCATTCCAGTGTCCTGTCGGGTAGTCGACCCTGTGTGTCGGCTGCGAGCGAGGAGAGATCTTTTACTGGAGCTCATAGAAGAGCGTAAACAGAAGCGGTGCGGTGTGCCATATGAATGGCAGAGAAGCACCGTCGTCTGTCGCACCTGCAGGTGGCACTTTGCAGGTTGAGAATAACCGTAAGTACCACACTGTGGTTATATGCTGAATGCGTCTACCGGCGACACCGGGAGGCGCAGCGACGCCCAGTGCGGCCCATCAGCAGTAAGAGGCGTCGCGTCTCCACTCTCGCCAGTGCCCGTCATGTCGGGAGAAACGTACCAGAGCTCTTCAATGGAGGAGGGAGAAAACAAGAACAGAGCGAAGAGTCAGGATTACGATGAGTATTCTGCATTGAATTTATTTTAGTTTTATATTTATTACAAGTTTTATATATCTGTATTCATTGGTGTTATGTATATTATTTAGTTTTGTATGCAAAAAGAAAGTTTTTCACAACCATTCCTTTTAGTTATGTATTAAGTAGCAGTAAAAAACAATATATTATATATGTGTGTATGTATGAATGTATATATATATGTACATACAAAATATATATATATATATATATATATATATATATATATATATATATATATATATATATATATATATATACATATTGTGTATGTATATATATATGTGCGCATATATATACACAGTAATAACCACAGTGCCCTCTTAACTCCTAGAAGTCTTCACAGTTTTTAGATACGCTTGTCACTCTGAAGCCAAAAATATCCAGACGGAAGAGATTGAAGAGCCTGTGAATGGCGGCGAGAATCGAACCCGCGTTACACCGCTATTCACAAGGAGGTCCACGTTGCAGGCCTGGCATATCCAAAGCGAAGAATTAGAGTTAGAGGGCATTGTGGCTATTACAATTACATATGTATCTGGTAAAAAGTGACCAGTAGATTCTACATATATATATATATATATATATATATATATATATATATATATATATATATATATATATATATATATATATATATTATATATATAAATATATATATATATATATATATATATATATATATATATATATATATATATATATATATGCTATATATATATACTATATATAACTATATATATATATATATATATATATATATATATATATATATATATATATATATATATATATATATATATATTTACTTAGTTTTTGAGTGGCAAAAAAAATCTAATATTCTGGTGATATTCAGTCCTTTACCTTCATTTTGCAACAAACGGAAAGTCTCGAGCACAATATTTCGATTTATGGTGAATTTAAAAAAAATGTTTTCCTTACCGCTCAGCGCGAGAAACCACGAAAAATATAGCATTTCTTGAGTCATTATTAAGTAATTTTCGCACCGTTTATATTATTCGTTACATAAAGTATTATACATCAAAATGTGCTGCAATTTCATGTAGAATACAACAAAATAAATCATTCTTTTAGCTCTTAACAGTTTGCTAATATTTCATTTTAAATCACGATAACTGACAAAATTTTAACATTAGGTCAACTTTCGCACCATTGAAATGCTCGATAAACCTGTCGTAGGCCCAAAATTCTTACATTATAGTAACAATGAATCATTACCTTTACTCTGTAACAAGCGGAAAGTCTCTGCCACAATATTTCGATTTTGGTGAATTTTGAAAAACTTTTCCTTAAGCTCCTGTGCGAGACTCTGCTGAAAATCCTGTCATTTCTTGAGTCAGCTTGTCATAATTTTTTCGTCGTTTTATATTATTCGTTACATAAAGTGTTATATATCAAAATGTGCGCAATTTCATGTAGAATACAACGAAAAATAACTCATTCTTTTAGCTCTTAACAGTTTTGAAATATTTTCATTTAAATCACGATAACTGACAAAATTTTAACATTCGGTCAACTTTCACTCGACCGAAATGCTTGAGAAACGCAATCGTAGGCCAAAATTCTTACATTCTAGTAACAATCAATCATTTACCTTTATTCTGCAACAAACGGAAAGTCTCTAGCACAATATTTCAATTTATGGTGAATTTTTGAAAAAAACTTTTTGCTTCGCTCTGCGCGTGGACTCTGCTGAAAATCCTGTCATTTTTTTAGTCAATTTGTCGTAATTTTTCCTTTGTTTTTATATTATTCGTTTACATAAAGTGTTATACACATCAAAATGTGCAATTTCATGTAGAATACAACAAAAAATAAATCGTTCTTTTAGCTCTTAACAGTTTTGAAATATTTTTCATATAAATAGCACTATGAAAATCTGAATAGAAATGGGAATGGTTTCGATACCCGCCTCCCAGCGCGGGAATGGGTACTAACCACCTGACCGAGCACCGCGTGTGCCGCTAAATTTGAAATTCTGTCGGACTGGAGAATACAGCTATATATATCTGCCAGGTAAGTATGAACAAACCTTATTTTATCATTAAAATATCATTTTACGTCCATACAAATTCATGCATCATTTTGTGATAATATTTTCTCTGTGTTGCTTTGATCGTTTTAAAATTTGTTATGTACCAAAATCATCGCAATTTAGTGTACAATACAACTAAAAAAATTAACTCATTAGCTTTAACCGTTTTGCTTAGCGCGATTTGTATACAATTATATACGAGTTTTTTTGCTGTCATATATTCCAATATTTATATATGATATTTTTTCATTTCTGATGGTTGCATACTACAGGCAATAAAAAAATGAGCAAAAATGAACTCTTAATCTTAAAAACTAAGCGTGCTGTGATTTACAGCTTATTGTAGAATCCGAACCACATTATAGCGAGAAATGAATTTCTTATCACCAGAAATTTACAAAGTGTCTGTCACATGCCGGGCGTTGGGAGTTAGCGGCGGAAAAAAGTTTTTTAAAAATCACAGCACGCTTAGTTTTTAAGATTAAGAGTTCATTTTGGCTCCTTTTTTTTGTCATTGCCTGAAGTTTAGTATGCAATGATCAGAAATGAAAAAATATCATATATAAATATTGAAATATATGACAGTGCAAAAAAACATTTCATATATAATTGTATACAAATCGCACTATGAGCAAAACTGTTAAAGCTAACGAGTTTTTTTTCTTTGTATTGTACACTAAATTGTGATGATTTTGGTATATAACAAATTGTAGAACGATCAAAGCAACATAGAGAAAATATTATCACAAAATGATGCATGAATTCGTAACGCGCGGACGTAAAAAAAGTTTTCTTAAAAAATTCACCATAAATCGAAATATTGTGCTAGAGACTTCCCATTTGTTGAAAAATGAAGGTAATTGATTGAATATTACTAGACTCTTAAGTGTTCTAGCTTATAATTGCAGTTTTCTACCATTTCGGTCGGGTTAAAGTTGACCGAAGGTAGAATTTTTTCTATTTATCATGATTTATATGAAAATATTTCAAAACTGATAAAAGCTACAACCATGAGTTATTTTTTGTTGTATTGTACATGAAAATGCGCACATTTTTATATATAAAACATTATGTAACGACTAATATAAAACGGTGCAAACATTACGACAACGTGATGAAAGAATTTCGAGATATTCGCCAAGTTACTGCGGCGGATGTAGGAAAAAGTTTTTTCAAAAATTCACCATAAATCGAAATATGTGCTAGAGACTTCCAATTTGTTGCAAAATGAAGGTAAATGATTGAATATTACTAGAATGTAAGAGTTTTAGCTTACAATTGCGTTTTTCGACCATTTCGTCGAGTCAAAGTTGACTGAAGGTTGAAATTTTTGTAGTCGACGACGTACGTCCACTCGCACCCAACAGACAATTTTAGTCGATGTACGATACGTCCAGTCGGCGTTTAAGGGTTAATATAATTTCAAAGTCTTCTTACAACATTACCCTTGAAAATGTATGGCTGATAGCTACGTGTGAAAACTAAACTCAAGTTCCCCTTACATTCAAACACAGCCATTTTCTCTCATACAGTATTGAAACTGTCCTGTTTTCTTTTTTCAGATAGGGGAAACATTGGGAATTCACAAGTATTTAAATACTCTAGAGTACTTAAATATTTAAATATGCATTGAAAAAAAAATACCTAGTTATAAATGCAATCAACGGTGTTAAATTTTCTCTTGTGTATGTATGTTACAATGATTTACTAATTTTCAAATATTAATATTAATGTAAACAAAGCAAAATATTAATAAAAAATGTTACTTCACTTACAGAATCCATTTGTACTGTACAGTATTATATTGATGTGTTACCATCATATATGTATATTGTACGGTATTAAAAATTTATCATCCCGACATGTGTAATGTTTACATTCTGAGAATCAGCTGATTGAGCCTGCTACTGAAAGAATTAGGAAAAATAATTTTTTAGTTGCTAAAAGAAACAAATGTATTAATGGAATTATTATTTTTAATTTTGTACATAAAAGTTTATGATACAGTAATGCATTTTTCATTAAGAGAGAGAGAGAGAGAACTGGTGTTTACAAATGAAGTCTCCGCACAGCAGCTGGGGACAAAGGCTTGACTTGACAGGCTGGTGAGGAGAGTACAGTGAACCCTCCGTATTTGCGGGGGATGTGTTCCAGACTCCCCTGCGAATAGCTCAAATCCGCGAATGCTTACAACGCCCCTCTAAAAACGCTCATACCTGTCTACCATGAAGGGTCAAACACCAAAGTATGCCTAAAAATACTAGCCTACATCAAATATACATTAAACTATTACCTTATTTCTGTATTAATCTTTGAAATGATACTATTAATATAATTTCCAAGCCATCTTAAACATTTATCATTACATTTATACGTACGTACTGTATGGCTTACAGCTGTAGGTGAAAATAATCCAGTCCCCCCTACGTATTCAGCCACACACATTTTCTTTTCGGGGGGAACCATTGGTATTTATGCATACAGTATGCAATTCTCAAAAAGAGAGACAACAAATAAAAAAAAGTATGCACATTTTTAAAGATTTAATACTACGTATATATGTACCTGTCTACCATGAAAGGTCAAACACCAAAGTACTGTATGCCTAAAAATACCAGCCTACATCAAATATACATTAAACTATTACCTTATTACTGTATTAATCTTTGAAATGATACAATTAATATAATTTCCAAGCCATCCTAAACATTTTATCGTTACATTTATACGTACATACTGTATGGCATACAGCTGTAGGTGAAAATAATCCAGTCCCCCATACATATTCAGCCACACACATTTTCTTTCATACAGACACAAGCCGTCCCGTTTTCTTTTCGGGGGGAACATTGGTATTTACGTATATGTAATTCACAAAAAGAGAGAGAGAAAAATAAAAAAATTTATGCACATTTTAAAAAATTTAATACTACTTATATATTAAGATTACTACATACATAAATCATACGGGTACTCACCAGCGATGAATGTTGATTAAAGATGATGATGATGAATTAGCTGTGCAGTGTGATGAATGACGATGAAGATATGACTGCACAGCAAAGCAGAGGAGTTACAACTCATCTGAGGGTGCCTCTTCACCTTCAGGAGGTGCTTCGGAAGGCACTTCTTCAGTTGATTTGGGAGGCACTACTTCAGGCAATTGGGGAGGCACTTCTTCAGGTGATTGGGGAGGCACTTCTTCAGGCAATTCGAGAGGCACTACAGGTAAACCATCACTAATCCGGCAGCATTGGGACCTAGAGGGTGCTGGATTAGCCATTTTGCCGGAGTAGCCATTTTTTAGGCTAGAATACACGAAACACAGTAGCTAAGCACCTCATCCTAGAATTAAAATATCCCATAAATCTGTACAAGTTGGTTAATGAAGAAAAGACAGTTATCAAATACAGGTAGTGCTCGAGTTACGATAATTCAACTTACGATATTTTGAGTTCACGATGGGGTTAGCAATTAATACCGATACAAAAATATTTAGGAAATATTTTTAGATTTCACGCAGGTGCAGGCAGCGAGAGAGACTAACTTACAATAGACCAACTTCTTTTCCTCCATCTCTTTATTCCATCTGCTAGTTAAAAAACTAAAAGAGAATGATAAAAGTATTGTTAGTAACGTTATACTCTTGTGTAAATATTCCTGAGAGCCATAAACAACCGAACGTGGAAACTGTTGTTTTGCTAAAAATCATATGTTTTGCTTGTATTTCAACCATCGCATGCGGTAATACACAATTACTGTAGTTATGTTACAAATGACGTTAAGTACTGTACAATAGTACTGATATTTTTTACACTATACCCTTATTCGCTTTGGAGAAAAGATCGGCAGGGAAATATGCTGCTACAGTAACTTTAAGCTGCAAGTTGTAGCTGAAGCTGAGAAAACAATGTTCAAGCTGCTAATGACTATAAATTATCGTGCATCGGCAACATGGATGAAACTCGACCATAAATAAAACTGGAGAGAATGTATTTTAATCAAAACTACTGGGCATGAAGAATACACATTACTACTGTTTTCACGCCGATAAAAGATAAATACGTAAAGCTCGTATTATGATGAAATCATGAGAAAATAGCGAACGGAATCTTTATTTTTTTACACAAAACAAACATGCCCCCAAAACGGCCAGCCGCGATTCCCGCGGACGTCATATATCAACGGAAAAAATAGCTAAATTAATTTCACAACGAGATGTATTTAAGTTATATTTCGACTTAAAGACACTTCGTATAACGAAAAATATCCTTGTCCCAAATAAATAAATTATCCATATTCATTTACGCTAACTAGAAGCAAGAAAAGTGCTTTGAACTTTGTTAAATGCGGCGAAATAAACACCGCGATATCGATTCACAAAACAAAACATTGATCGCAATTTATAATACAAAAGCAATATGAGAATATACACAATTGGAAACAATGTAGGAAAGCATAACTTTTTAAAAGATCCATGAAAAAGATGCATATTCGTTATGTTGATGTTTGTATAATACTGTTAATATGTGAATAGAGTTCAGTATGATGTAGGCTAGGCTACGAGTCTGTTGATGTAGCACACTACGCCACCAAATCGAAGTGGCGGTGAGCGAAGTTAGCGCCAGCGACCGGAAATTTGAAAATTAGTGCGGAAACATTAGAAATTACACTAGCGAAATTTGTGCCGGATTACTGATTGTTCCGGACTACTGATTGCCGGATTAGTGATGTCAACCTGTACTTCGGGTGATTTGGGAGGCTTTGGAGGGGCCTTCTTCGTCTATTTGATGAACATGGTGATAGGCAGCTGCTGTCGCTGCTTTTTCATGGTGGTGAGGTTTGATTATAGGGCTCCCATGCTGAATCAAGGATGTTTGAAAACTTTAAGGAGCGTTCCATAAAAAGGATCCCATGTTGAAACATACTCCTGCATATCTTAATCATTCTCTGAATGTGGGACAGACATTCCAAAAAGTCAGGCCGCTCTCCTCTTCCTCCTGCTCCTCCCCTGAACCTGGCAGACTTCGTCAGCTCTTCCAAATTCTGGTCCGTCAGGGTCAGAGTGAGCATCAATAAGGGTGCTGATTTCATCCTCAGTGATGTCCTCAAAGCCTTCCCCACCTAGAATCATCGCCAACTGGACAGCCTTATTAACCCTTAAACGCCGACTGGACGTATCGTAAGTTGACTAAAATTGTCTGTCGGGTGACGAGCGGACGTACCGTACGTCGACTACAAAAAATTTCAACCTTTGGTCAAATTTGACTCGACCGAAATGGTAGAAAAACGCAATTGTAAAGCTAAAACTCTTACATTCTAGTAATATTCAATCATTTACCTTCATTTTGCAACAAATTGGAAGTCTCTAGCACAATATTTCGATTTATGGTGAATTTTGAAAAAACTTTTTCCTTACATCCGGGCGGTAACTCTGCCGAAAATTTCAGAAATTCTTTCGTCATTTTGTTGTAATTTTTGCACCGTTTTATATTAGCCGTTACATAAAGTTTTATATATGAAAATGTGTGCAATTGCATGTAAAATACAACAAAAAACAACCCATGGTTGTAGCTTTTATCAGTTTGGAAATATTTTCATATAAATCACGATTAGTGCCAAAATTTCAACCTTCGGTCAACTTTGACTCGACCGAAATGGTCGAAAACGCAATTGTAAGCTAAAACTCTTACATTCTAGTAATATTCAATCATTTACCTTCATTTTGCAACAAATGGGAAGTCTCTAGCACAATATTTCGATTTATGGTGAATTTTTGAAAAAACTTTTTCCTTACATCCGTCTTGTGTAACTTGGCTAACATCTCAGAAATTCTTTCGTCATTTTGTCGTAATGTTTGCACCATTTTATATTAGTCGTTACATAAAGTTTTATATATGAAAATGTGCGCAATTTCATGTCGAATACAACAAAAAATAACTCATGGTTGTAGCTTCTGTTAGTTTTGAAAATAATATTTTCATATAAATCACGATGTGCCAAAATTTCAGCCTTCAGTCAACTTTAACTCGACCGAAAAGGTCGAAAAACGCAATTGTAAGCTAAAACTCTTACATTCTAGTAATATTCAATCATATACCTTCATTTTGCAACAAATTGGAAGTCTCTAGCACTATATTTTGATTCATGGTGAATTTTTGAAAAAACTTTTTCCTTACGTGCTTGTATGTAACTTTCGCCGAACATCTCAGAAATTCTTTCGTCACTTTGTCGTAATGTTTGCATCGTTTTATATTAGTCGTTACATAGAGTTTTATATATGAAAATGTGCGCAATTTCATTTAGAATACAACAAAAAATAACTCATGGTTGTAGCTTTTATCAGTTTTGAAATATTTTCATATAAATCACGATAAATAGAAAAAATTCTACCTTCAGTCAACTTTAACTCATATGAAATGGTCGAAAACTGCAATTGTAAGCTAAAACACTTACAGCCTAGTAATATCCAATCAATTACCTTAATTTTGCAACAAACGGGAAGTCTCTAGCACAATATTTCGATTTATGGTGAATTTTTGAAAAATTTTACGTCCATGAGTTACGAATTCATGCATCATTTTGTGATATTATTTTCTCTGTGTTGCTTTGATCGTTTTACAATTTGTTATATACCAAATCATCGCAATTTAGTGTACAATACAAAGAAAAAAAATAACTCATTAGCTTTAACCGTTTTGCTCACAGCGCGATTTGTATACAATTATATATGAAATGTTTTTTTTGCGCTGTCATATATTTCAATATATATATATGATAATGATGTTTTTTTTCATTTCTGATGGTTACATACTAAACTTCAGGCAATGAGAAAAAAGGAGCCAAAATGAACTCTTAATCTTAAAAACTAAAGCGTGCTGTGATTTAAAAAAAAACTTTTTTCCGCTGGTGCAAACTTCCAACGCCCTGCATACGGCAGAACACTTTCGTAAATAGAGGCTCGGCGTTTAAGGGTTAATGGCCGAATGTTGAATTTCTTGAGGAGAGAAGACCATGTAATGATGAACACACTCCGGCCACAACTTGTTCCAGCATGCATTCAGGGTCTCCTTCTTCATGTCATTCAGTGATTGGCTGATGATGGTCAGACATGTGGCAATCGTGAATTTACGCTAATACTCTTTTAGCGTAAATTCACTGTCACTGTCCATTGCATTTACAAGGTGCTGGAGGGAGTTCCCGGTATAGAGTGCCTTGAAGGCATGGATCACGGCCTGGTCCATAGGCTGGAGGAGAGAGATGGTGTTGGGAGGGAGGAACTCAAACTGGACTCCCTTGTAAGAAAGATCGAGAGGGTGGCCACCAGCATTATCCATAATCAGCAACACCTTGAACTCCATGGCCAAGTTGTTCAGGTATTGCTTAACTTGAGGGATGAAGCTCTGATGGAACCAGTACTCTGTGAGGACTTTGGTGATCCAGGCCTTAGGGTTATGCATCCAGAACACAGGAAGCAATGCCTTATTCTTATTCTTGAGGGCTCTGGGGTTTGCAGCCTTGTAAATGAGGCCTGGTTTAAGCATGAAACCAGCTGCATTCCCACGCATGATGAGGGTAACCCTATCCTTCTGGGCCTTGAACGGAGGCTTTAGCCAGTCCTTTGTAAGGTATGTCTGGGAAGGCTTCTTCTTCCAGAGCAGGCCCGTCTCATCCATATTGAACACCTGTTCTGGATGGTAGCCCTTCTCGATGATCTTCTTGAAGGCCTCCGGATATTTTGCGGCTGCTTCAATGTCTGCAGATGCTGATTCCCCATGCAGAGTAACAGACTTTAGGTGGAACCGCTTTTGAAATCGGTGGAACCACCCCTTGCTGGCCTGGAAACCTTGAGTTGTTGATGATGGTCCTGCTTGGGGCTCTTCTCCCTCTTCTTCTTCTGCTGGTTCATCAAAGCTTAAAAATTCTAATTCGCCTTCTTCAACGCCTTCCTCTGCCTGTACTACGTCGTCGCCTTCCTTAGCAGTTGATAACTGCTGGTAGAGTTGTTGCACTTTCTTGCGAATGATGTCGGAGTCGAGGGGCATGTTTTTCTTCCGGCAGTCCTTTATCCAGATTGCCAAAGCAGATTTCATCTTCACAATTGTTTTATCCTGCACTGTCGCAACTGTCTTTGCACTATGTGGCGGAATTCAAAACCACAAAAACAGTACACAACACTCACCCTGGTCCTCGGTTGCTGGAAGATGGAGTAAAGCGCTCACGGTCGCCAACACAGCACACAAAACCACACAAACCAAACCAAAACAGAAAAACACACGACTCACGAACATACAGCAACAAGAACAGCACACTAACAAGGAAAAACAACAACTCTGCATCAGCACACAAACAAACTGTTTTAGACCAAAAAATCGACTGACCGGCACTAGCTCTGACTCAAAAACTGCCCCCAAAACCGAAAAATCCTCACATATATTCCACAGACAGACAGCGCCGTAAACAAACTAACGACCTCATCCCTCATCCAACAATGAAGCACTCACTAACGACAATTACACTCTCTCTCTCTCTCTCTCTCTCTCTCTCTCTCTCTCTCTCTCTCTCTCTCTCTCTCTCTCTCTCTCTCTCTCTCTCACACAAAACGTTGGGAAATGCTAAATAAAAACAAATTTATTCATCCCTCTATATTTCTCCCCCGTTTAGCATTTCCCAACCAACACCTTTCACACCTCTTTCAAATCGCCTTTTACGCAACACCCACGGATGCTCACTAGCAGGTCCTCTAGATCGCGTTCGCGGGCACGCAATCATTCTCTCAGAATCATTCTCTTCTAGCAACATTCAAACTCACATCTTCTCCTCCATCTCTCTCAGATTCACGCTATCTTCTTCACTATTACCACTCTCAATTTCATCCACAATCTCATCTATACCCTCTAACTCGTTCCCAAATACCTCCCCAATTCTTCAACTAACCCATCCCATTCGCTCATTGACCTTTCCAATTCTTGCAACGATTCTTTCATGCTTTCAATCACTGTATATTACTGCTACGCTCTCTTACTCTTACACTTTCGTTCACCTCCAACCGTTCACTAACCCCTACACGTTCAGTCAACTCAGTTATATCAAACCCGCATATGCTATCGTTCTATCATACCATCCCATTCATCCGTATTACACGCTTTATCACTCATTTCCACTTTGGCACTCACACCCCTATCACACAACCTCGACCATTCAGTTTACTTACGTTTCTTCCCTTTCTTACGTTTTCTACCATACTCTATCAAAACAAATTGCTGATCCTCATGCAACAACCCCTCACGTACATGCATCACACGCACCGCTTGCATCCTGGAGGATCCACCCATTTGAACCCCCTTCACACTCTCAGTTTCCTGAATTCGCTGTCACAGTCACCCTCTTTTCGTCTACATACACTTGATACATGCCCTTCCATTCCACATTCTACACACTTCGCTCTCGGTCTGAACACATTCTCGCATAATGCCCATTCTTACCACAGTTGCCACATATTACATTCACTGGTACCTTTACAACCATTAGCAATATGTCCCACCTGTCTGCACCTGTAGCATTTTACCCCTATCTTTCGTGACACTCCCTTACCAAATGTCCCGGTTGCCCACACCGAAACACACTCCCAAAGCCCACCTACACTCATTCTTTGTATGTCCTTCCTTTCCACATCTAAAACACTTCTCCTCGACTTCCACTCATCGACCTTCCCTTTGTACACTACCATCCCTAACCCGTCCAACCCCTTGTGCCCTTACAAACCCACCATTCATCCTCACTGGCACCTCCACATTACTTGCTCTTACACTCCTATCTATTACACTATCGCCATTCTCATTGGGCCCCTCAACACTGCATCCCTAAAGCTTCCAAACTCTGGTACTTCTCATCTACCCCAGCCCTTACACTTACACTTCTGCTCTCTTTTGTAACCCTGTCAAGCTCATAATCTTCTACAATTTCCAAAATTTCTCCCCAAGTCAACCTTTCATTCGTCCATCTTTTCTTCTCCTTCCGCTTCAAGTTCACAAATTCTCTAACTCCATCTGGCACTGTCCCTAACAACTTCCGTACTAACTCCTTACATTCATCTATCCCATCATCCCCAAACACGTTCCAGAGAACCTGCCTCCAACAGCCCCTTCTCCAAAAACACCCTTGAACATACCTTTCACCATTTCTTCCACACCTTTCATCATTCCCTCCAACTTTTTATCCACCCTCTCTTCTGACTCTTTCATCTCCCCTTTCATTTCTTCTTTCGCACTTCTTAGCATTCCCCCATCTCCTCCAACTGACTCCTCAGTCTCTCATTCTCACCCCTCAACCACGTATTTCCTCTCTCAACCTCACCAGTTCCTCTTCCATCCTTCTCTTCAGTCACACTACCAGCCACCAATCTCAATTGCAGCTGCAATACCAGCTGCCCTATACGTTGGGCGCCAAATATTATGTGGCGAATTCAAAACCACAAAAAAACAGTACACAACACTCACTCTGGTCCTCGGTTGCTGGAAGATGGAGTAAGGCGTCCATGGTCGCCAACACAGCACACAAAACCACACAAACCAAACCAAAACAGAAAAACACACGACTCACGAACATACAGCAACAAGAACAGCACACTAACAAGGAAAAACAACAACTCTGCATCAGCACACAAACAAACTGTTTTAGACCAAAAAAAACGACTGACCGGCACTAGCTCTGACTCAAAAACTGCCCCCAAAACCGAAAAATCCTCACATATATTCCACAGACAGACAGCGCCGTAAACAAACTAACGACCTCATCCCTCTTCCAACAACCAAAGCACTCACTAACGACAATTACACACACACTCTCTCTCTCTCTCTCTCTCTCTCTCTCTCTCTCTCTCTCTCTCTCTCTCTCTCTCTCTCTCTCTCT
Organism: Macrobrachium rosenbergii; assembly: GCF_040412425.1. Lineage (NCBI taxonomy): Eukaryota > Metazoa > Arthropoda > Malacostraca > Decapoda > Palaemonidae > Macrobrachium > Macrobrachium rosenbergii. Next base: position 13,447,042 of record NC_089762.1, on the reverse strand, counting down.
CTCTCTCTCTCTCTCTCTCTCTCTCTCTCTCTCTCTCTCTCTCTCTCTCTCTCTCTCTCTCTCAAAACGTTGGGAAATGCTAAATAACAAATTTATTCATCCCTCTATAACTACCGAAGTAGCTCATACTCACAGACTTGCGTATCTCCGCCTCTTTCTTCGTGATATATTTCACTGTGCTCTCATTAACACTGAAATGGCGGCCAACCATGCAAAACTTTTGCCCACCTTTAACATGTCAAGAAGTTTCACCTTCTCGAGTTTCATAACAGTCTTCTTTCTTTTAGACTCTTTGCCAGAAGGCTTTGAAGGAGCAGGGCGTTTTTTAGGAGGCATTTCAGGGCCGAATACCGCTGATGCACAAAGATAAAGAATCAAAACGGACAGACGCACGGTTTCACATGGTAAGATGCTGCGAACTATACACACAATCTGAGGAGGATGCCGTGGAGCGGTCTCCCAGAATTCGTGTTCGCGAGTTGGTTGTGAATGTTCAGCCAATCAGCGCCAAGTGAACAGCCAATCAGCGCCAAGGAAAATGAATGGCGCTTCTGGATTGGCTGCTTTGCAGATGACAGCCAACAGTGTGTCGAGTATCACTGGTCCATGGCTACACAGCGCCCAGCATCGCGAGTTCTTTATGTTTGCAGAGAGGAAGCTTGGGTGAAGCACTTTCAAGAAAAACAAATACGTTATTGAAATTTTGCTGTGTTTACTTTAATATATTACAGTACTGTAATATTTGAAAATTAGTAAATCGTTTTTCAACTTACAAAATGTACTGACAGTAGTCATTAATATATACTTAGTACATACATGAAAATGCTACGTACCGCAGATGTAAACATACGTACCCTGCAGTACAGTGAACCCCCTGTATTCACGGGGGGTGCGTCCCACACACCCCCGCGAATAGGTCAAATCCGCGAATGCTTAAAACCCTGCTAAAAACACTTAGAGCTGCCCATTTTGATAGCTTCAACCAAGAAAAACCCTGTAAAAATGCATATACCTGAGTATTTTAATAGTTTTATCACAAAAAGTGCATTTATTCATGAAAATTATATGGAAATATAGTAATTAGTGAATATTTCTCATTGGAAAATACCGTGAACAGGCGAATTTTCCGTGAATGATGGCTAGATATGTTCCACAGAGAAACCTGCGAATGCGTGAGTCCGCGAACCATGAGAACGCGAATACGGGGAGTTTACTGTATTCCTGCTGTCTTATGTATTTTAGATATTTTCACGTACTATGTAGTACTGTACAGTACTATGTATCATCCTAAAACACTTTATGTATGTAATATTTAAAAATCATCCTACAACAAAACATTTTATAAAATGTACGTACTGTATATGCAGAAGATCAGTGTTAGTATATGTATGCGCAACCAGTAGTACCATGCGTATACCGTAACGGCAAATTATCGGCAAATGACCCAATATAACCCATTTTATTCCTCTCTCACATTTGTGTGTTTTGCGTGCACAGTACTACGGCCTAAAAATATCTTTTGAAATCGTGTATTAAGATGTCCTTTGAATGCTCTGCTTCTTCTAAGGCCTCTGGCCAATAGCCTACAATTACTGTAATGAATGATGAGAAGAAAGTACTGTAGACATGATTGTTTTGTTAAGAGAGGGCAAAAGTCACGGAGAAGTAGCAGCCCATTACAGCATGACATTAATTGCGGTCGCCTGCATTGAGCATGAACAAGGTAAAATACTCATGCAGCCCTACTGTACCGCCTTCATTGCCATGTTCAAATACCTTAACATGACAGCGCCTCCCGTCATTCATCGTACTGCACAGCTAATTCATCATCATCATCATCTACAGCATACTGAAATCAACATTCATCACCAGTTACTACCCGTATGATTTAACTTTATTATTTATTATTATTAAGGTACCCAGTGTAGTATTATCACATAATATAATTATTTAATTTCTATTACTATTATATGTACAGTACTGTAGTACAGTATTGTTATTGATTTACATGATTATTTAATGTTATTATACAATAAATATGAAAATACAGAATATTGCTATACGAAAAAGACAAAAAAATCTGCATCCACAAATATGGAGTTTCCCGCGAATATTTTTATAGATATGTTCCATAGAAAAACCCGTGAATGCGTGAGTTTCCCGCAAAAATTTATTAGATAGGTTCCATAGAAAAACCCGCAAATGGGTGAGTCCGCAAACCTTGAGAACGCGAATACAGGGGGTTTACTGTACAGTATAACCATGTGTTGCTTATGTATGAAATTCAGATTTTAAATATTTTTATGGTAATTAGAGATGAAACATCAACAGTGATAAATATTCTCTTGTGTACTGTTCTGATATGTGTGATAAATATAGAGTCAACTTAACTTGTAAAGAAGTACAGTTCAGTAAATCACAGAAAAAAATATGACAACACATACCTATAGTAAAAAAGTTACAAATGTTGGGACGACCGGGTTTTTTATACATATTACGGTGATAATAAGTTAATATACAGTAATAGTGTACAGTATAAATGTATTCTGTAAGTGAAATAACATTTTATTGATATTTTGCTGTTTTTTCATTAAAGGATATGTATAACTGAGAGAGAGAGAGAGAGAGAGAGAGAGAGAGAGAGAGAGAGAGAGAGAGAGAGAACGGAGGTGTTTATGTACATTGGTAAGCTGTTTTGTGATTTTGTGGGATTTTAATTTGGCATAATATTGATATTTTGCTGTTTACATTAATATTAATATTTGCAAATTAGTAAATTATTTTTTATCATAAAAAATGTACTGTATTTAGTCACGAAAATAAAATGAAAATACAGTAATAGTGAACATTGCTCTGTGAAAAATTCGTGAATTAGTGAATTTTCCTTGATATATTTGGAGATGAGTTCTACAAAAGAACCCGCGATTGCTGATCTGCGAACTAGCGGGAACCCACTGTAAAGCAGATTCATTTGAGAAAAAGGTTAGGTTGAATCTTGTGTCGGAGACAATGGAAAGGCCATGTACAGTCAATGGGTTTGCCTTGTCTGCCTGTCTCTCCCCTTGCTAGAGAGACAAGAGGGTTGCTTCTATACATCAATCGATTATAAAATGGTTACTCAGTTATAGAAAACTCACCAGCATTGGCGCCCATTCCAGCTTTGAGACAGCTTGATAACCTACCCTCTGCCCTCAGGGGAGGGTAAGGTTGAGGGAAAGAGGGAGGGGAGGAGGACCAGTCACTCACACACACGTTCTCTCTTCCGCAGCTGTACACCTTAGGCGAGATGCTACCTGTCTTCTTAGAGGAGCTGGGTGAGCTACACAACTTGTTGAGCAGCCACCACAAGGCCCAAGGAAAATGTGTCCAGGAACATGTGGGCAATATCCCGAAGGTAGAAGGAGGTGAAAGTGGTCTGGCATGATCACACCCCTGCTTCAGAACCTGAGGAACCGACAGATTCTTCCTGAACTGGAGGGACGGATCAATGCTGCGGACTTCGTGAGCGCTCGCCTGGAATGTACTGGAGTCCTTGCCTGCGTGGAGTACACCCGTTTGATTGTCTCACGAAGCCAGAAAAAGATAGTGTTCCTGGACACCTCTTCTTGGTCGAACCAGTGCTAATGAAGAGTCTTCGACACTCAGACAGGAGATGGTGAGTCCTCTTCAGATAGCACTGCAGCACTCTTAACAGAACACAGTATCATCTCGTCTGGGTCATTAGCAACAAAGTCCTCTAGGGAGGGGATTGTAAAGGACTCGAACCTGGCATCAGGGACCAATGGATTCTGAGCCTTCACTATGAAATTCGGGAAGTGCAGTTCACCTACTCTCTTTGCCAATGCCAGGGCTAGCAAGAAAACGGTGTAGGGTCAGATCCCTGTCTGACAAGTCTCGTAAAGGCTCGTACAGTGCACAAGTCAGGCTCCTGAGTATGAGAGTCACATCCCACGCAGGGGCCCAGAGTTCCCTGGGAGGGCAAGACTTTTGAAGCTCTTCATCAGCAATGACATCTCCAGCAAGGAGGAGATATCCATGCCCCTCAAACATAGGACTAGGCCCAGGGTGGCCCTATAGCCCTTTACATCTGAGACAGAGAGGAACTTCTCTCGGCGAAGGAAGGGAAGGAAATCCGCTACCTGCTGAACATGGCCCATTCCCCCTGGTGGACTGCAGCAGAGGACTGTTGCAGGTCTCCAGAATTGTCTGTTGCTGTGCGGTGAGAAAAGCCTTTTGCTTGCAAGAGACGCTGGATAGTCTCCAGCCATGAAGTGCAAGTGACTTCATGGACTGGTGGAGCCGTTCTACATGCAGCTGACACAGCAGTTGTGCGAGGGGGTTAATCTCTCTCTGTGCCTCGATGAGAAGAGCTAGCGGGTCTGGATACCACAGCATGTGGCCATTTGTGAGCCTCCAGGGTCATTCAGAGGTTCCTGATGATCATCATCTTGTTGATCACTGGGCGAAGCAGACAGAATGATGGAAAGGGGTAAGCATCCAGGTTGTCCCGTGGATGTTGGCTCGGGGACGATGAAGCAAAACACCTGGAGCTTCCTGTTGTGCTGGGTGGCAAACAGGTCAGTCGATGGGAGCCCCCAAAGCTCAAATAGCCTTTCCACAGCGACCCCAGCAACTGAGCGTGTCTGCCACTACTCTCCTCTTGGCTGGAATGCATCTGGCTGACAGCTCTTCCAAGTGTGCTACCACCCACTTGTGCACCTGCATTGTCAACTGGTGCAGCAAATACTACTACTGTGGTGTTGTCTCTCATCAACACCATCGAGTGTCCCGTCACTCGATCCTGAAACTCTTCGAGAGCCAGAAAGGCCATCTTGAGTTCCAGGTTATTGATGTGAAGGTGCTTGTTGTCTCGGTTCCACACACCTGAAATCAGCAACTCCTTCAGGTGTGCGCCCCATTCCTCGGTTGAAGCATCTGAGAACGGAAGCATGTCGGTATGGGGAGTGTGCAAGGACACTCCTACTAGAAGGTTTCTGTCGTCCACCCACCAGTCTAAGTCCTGTCTCACCCTCCGCGAGAGAGGGATGGGAATGGATGGAAGGTTTTATACCGGAAACCAGAACTTCTTCATTCTCCACTGGAGAGAACGGAGGTGAAGCCACTCATGAAGGACCAGCTTCTCCAAGGGTGACAGGTGACCAAGAAAAACCTGCCACTGTCGTGCTGGTTGTTCCTGCCTGGACAGGAACGTTTGTGCTGCCTCCCTGAACCTGCTGGTATGAGTCTGAGGGGTAGACTCTTACTGCTGCCGTATCCATCAGCACGCTCAGGTACTTTATCCTTTGCTCGGGTATGAGATTGGACTTCTCAAGATTTACTACTACCCCCAGGTTGCAGCATAACTCGAGAAAGCGATCCCTGTCCTGGAGCAACTGCAGATGAGACTTTGCCAAGACTAGCCAATTATCGAGATACCTCAACGGATGTATCCCGTGCTAATGGGCCCAAGCTGACACAAGGGTGAACACTTGCATGAACACCTGGGGAGTGGTTGAGAGCCTGAAACAAAGCGCCCAGAACTGGAATACCGTTCCCTCGAGGACAAAGCGAAGGTACTTGCAAGTGGACTGATGAATGGGTATTTGGAAATATGCATCCTTCAGGTCCACCATAAGAATGAAGTCGTTCTCCTTGATGGAAGCAAGCACTGAATGAGCTGTTTCCATCTTGAACTGAGTTTAGTGAACGAATTGGTTCAAGGGAGAGAGATCGATGACTGGCCTCCACCCCCCTGACTTTCTCCACAAGAAAGATTCGGCTGTAAAAGCCTGGGGATCTATCATGACTTCTACAGCGCGTTTTCTCAGCATCACTTCAATCTCCTCCCAGAGAGTGAGATCCTTCAGCGAGCCAAGTACGTAAGAGCAGAAGCGGACCGGAGTGTTGGTGAGGGGTGGTCGAAACTCGAAGGGAATCAGATAGCCCTTCTGAAGGACATCTACTACCCAGGTCTCAGCTCCGTGTCGTTGCCATGTTGTAAAATGGCTCGACAGGCACCCCCCTACCAATGGCAGCTTGTAGAAGGGAACGCCGACCCTAGCATTCTCCTCCCGTCCCTTTACTGGGCTGGAAAGGTGGAGGAAATGGGCGCGACTGCTAACCTTTCTTGGCAAGGATCAGAAGAAGTCTTGGTGGTTCCTCGAGTGCCCTTCAAAGCCATGGACTTCTTAGGGCCTGAGGAACTGCTAGTCAGACCTGAAGGTTGGGCTGTAGTGACACGCGAAGACCCAGAGGCCCTTGTCACTACCTGGTGGACAAGTTGGTTGTTATCCTTGACATGACACTTGTCCATCGCAGCGTCTATCTCTTCTTGAGAGAACAGAAAGGCAGAACCCAGCACAGGTCTGTTCCGAAGAGCCAAAGCCGAGTTCAGGCCAACGTGCTTGGTGATCCGAGTGAGGATGGCATCCCTCCTCTCCAACACCAAGTTGGCCCACAGGTTTGCTGTCTGGTGGGCCAGGTAGGAGATAGCCCTGCCACCAGATTGGCACAGTCTCCTGAAGGTTGAGTCCTCCGCAGGGTTGATGGACCCCCCAGAGGCTGCAACCTTGGACACTGAGAGAGATCACAGGCCCAACCAGGGGATTGCCTGGAAGGCTGCCATGGCAGTGGCTTCTAGGCTTCCTGCTTCTTATTGCTTGAAGACCACGTCTTCTACCCTAAACTGCTGTAGTGAGAGACCTGAAGCTAAGCGACCAAGTCCAGGTCAATCTGTATTGTTGGCAGCGGATCTGTCGAGGGCATGTAGTACTACTTCTGATGAGGCGGAGGTTGGGAAAGTGGCTTGGCCGAGCGATTAGATTAAAGGGAACTCTCCTCCCCAGAGACATGAGAGTTAACCTGATCTAAGACTCTCTCAGCAAGCGGGGAACAAGGCAAGCCTACAGAAAATCTGGGTTCCTTCTTAGTGCCCCAGTGGACTTTGGGGCCAGAAGGACAGTTGATGGACGTAGCCATGGCCCCTTCCCCAAGATCGTTGTGTTGACGAATCAACATAACGATCTCTGAAAAGGTCCTCTGTTCCTTGGGAAAATCTGTGTCTCGTGGCAGAGGACCCTTGAGTCTTTCTGATCCGCAGTCCTCCCTTGATACTCTCCCTGCAGGTGGGAGAACCTCACCAGAACCCCTGGCTCCCTGCTCAACCACTCGGGCATAAGAACGGTTAGTTCCAAGAACCTTGCCCGCTTCGTAAGTCCTTGTGGTAGGGCGACAAGATGCGGCATCCCAATCACGGGCCCTTCTGTAATATCCTGAGGAATTCAAGGGCTGGAAGATAGGGAGCGAGTACTCTTACCTGTCCTGTTGGAACTGATGGTCCCGATAGGAGAGGCAGGCCGAGAGTAATCACCAACCCGTGGTGGCGATGGCTTCATGGGTTTAGGAGAGTCCCTCCTCTTGCACGAAGGCGGAGGGGGGCTGTCCTGAGGAGAGAGCAGAGGCTCACATGAATGTACACCAAGGCTCTCGGAAGGCGAGTGAGCCTGTTTGTGCAAAGGCGAGCAGGGGCCAGCCTGGGGAGAGCGGTCGCGTACTCTCAGGTGTGAGCTTGCACCGTCCTCACAATGCACTCACGTCGACTCCCAGGATGAAGCCTTTTGGTGAGAAGGTGACAGTAAGGGGCACCTCCTCAGAGCGACTCCCAAGCACCTGCATGCTTGGACCCCATCCTCTTGAGTGCCTGAACCAGAACGTGGAGCTGACTCCATGTTGCTGGTTGAGCACCCTGAGATATGATCTTCTCTTTGGAGGTCCACATGTTTGAAACTTCCATGGTATGCGAAGGTTCCGTGGAAGACCCCTCTGCTTGAATGCCAGAGGAGACTCGAGTAGAGGTAGGCACAGCACTAAGCTTGGAGGCAATGCTGCAAGTAGAAGTGCCGGGTACTTTGACCTCCTTGGAGGTCTATGCACCCTTGGCTTCCGAGTTGACAGGTTTGAGGAGACTCACAACACGGCCCCCAAGTCCAAAGACTGGGGAGAGCCAACGAGAGTTCCCTGTGTCTCTCTTGGGAAGAGAGATACCCCTTGGACAGACCCAGTGTGGGACTTTTTCCGGGTGGGACAAGCTACCTCCTTCCTCTGCTTGTGGGCTTTGGAAGAGGGAGAGGAGGAGGCAGCAGCAGATGAATACGACAACGATACCTTCCTAGACCTCTTCTTGGACTTCAGTTTCTTCTTCTTCTTCTCCTTCTTCAAGAGGATGTAGAGGATCTGCTCCTTGAGGTTGGAGGGAGGCTCTGGAACAGACACCTGGGGAGCAGGGATGGCCACCATGGAGGACACAGCAGGAGCGAGAATCTTGTGAGCTACTGCAGGGGTTGTCAATGTTGGATGTGTGAAGCGCATTAAGTAGTTCGTCGTCTTAGTGACAGTAGATGTGGTTACTGTCGTGGCAGTATGAATCACTGGAGGAAGAGCAGGAGTGTGAGCAGCTCGCAGGGAACTCGCATTGAGCCAAGAGACTGCCATGTCTCCTTGAGTTCTTCCTCCTTCACATCTGGAAACAAAGCCGGGTTGGGGGGGGCAGTCGCCATCCGCACTAAGGGGATCCCCCCCCCCCAAGCAAATGGAGGCCACCGGAGGGAGGTTGTCCTGGCTTCCAGTTCCCAACGATGATCTCCGCCTAACAAAGCGAGCGAAGACAACGAAGGGAAATCCTCTCCTGAAGGAGTGGTAGCAAAGCGGGGAAGTTTTGCTGGTGGGTGGAATGTATCTGAAGGATTAGCCACCAAGGGAGTCATCAGGGGCGTATTATGCTCAGATGACGACTTTGGGAGCTGCTTCTGATACTCCCTCCTCAGTGAATACTTTGACCATTATTCTTGGGTCCAGTCACGGCACTCCTCACACACAGAATCAGGGTTGCATTCATACCCCCTGCATGATGTGCAAAGAGTATGAGGGTCTACATCGAAAGCAGAGTGGTAATGGCTGCAAGCCTTCTCCGTGGTACCAGGGCACTTTCTTTTAGGCACCATCTTATGCTCAGTTGGCTCAGATGATTCATAGGTTTGCTTATCCATACTTCACTAAAGCAAACACACAAGGAAAAACACAAATGAAACAATCCCAGGGAAAGGAAGCAATGATCACAGAAGTAAACAAGGCGAAACAGTGGCATGCAGGGCAGAGGGCAGTGTAGCACAAACTCGCCATGATACAGCTGAAGGTAAAGTGATGCTCTACCAACCGGGCAGGCTGGACTCCCCTCAATAAAGACCGAAAGGTTTGTATTTTGTAGGAGCAAATCTGTTTGCTCTTACACAATATATAAACCATCAGTCTTTACATGAGGAATTTGCTTTAGTGCATCTGGAAACTGGCCGTTTAAACTTTTAAACAAGGTGGTTAGGTAGTTAATTACCGTCCACCAGGTGGGAGTCCCACCCACCCAGACGATAAGTGTTCACTTTGCTTTCGGCCACCACGCTATGAGGAGCTCTTGGTTTGCCCTCTCCTCTGCCTGCTGTTTTGCTTCATTCCTGGTGGGATTGTTCTTATTTTTGTGTGTTTGTGTATGTATCTGAATATATTTGTGTTTGAAAATGCAAACCCACGAATCAGATAATAAGCTGTCTGAGCGAAAGGCTGGTTCCCAGCGTGTGTCCCGGGACCAGCCTTAAGCAGTGCAACTGCTATCGCTCTTCCTTTGATGTTGACCCCCATGCCCTCTGCTCCAATTGCAGGGGGCATGACTGTACCCAGGATATGTGTGACGAGTGTCATGTCTGGTCTGCCGTGCTGTGGGTGAAGTATTTTGATAGGCGAAGGTACAAGAAGGTGGTTCCCAAGGATTTGTCTAGTGGTAACATGCCTCTGACATCTCCATCAGTTGCCAGTCCCTCTTGTTCCTTCCTTCCCCATGTGAAACTTCCAACCATGGTGTTCACTCCTGCGGGAGTGATCTCCCCCTTGTCGTCTTCGCTTGTTACATCAGGTGGTAGTCATCGTGTGGGGGCTGGCGACTGGGATGATCTTTGCTCGGTGGTCTCTCTTCATTCAGGGGGAAGGAATTCCCTTCGGAGCAAAGCGAGACCTTTCAGGTGTGGAGGAGAATGAGGAACTCCAGGGGACTTGGCTCTCTCTGGGTCTCTCGGGTGTTCATTTGTTGCAGTGCCTGCTGAGTCATCTGAAGGCATTCCGTGATCTTGCGATGCCCCCAGTTCACTGCCACTTCTGTGTTAGTGACTACATCGACTGTCACAATGTCTTCCTTCTCGAGGGCCTCTATGTCAACTATGGTAACGATGCATACCTCTCCTTTAGTATCACGTGCTGTGGTTGATATGACATTGCCTCATGCCCCTGCAATGGTCTACCCTCAGTAGCCCAACTGTTTGGTGTTTCGTCTGCTCCCCCCTCCATCAGGGATCAGCTCATCAATGCCTGGTTGAAGAAGGTTGCCAAGAAGAAATCGAAGAAGAGGAGAGTTGGAGAGTGTCAGCTTTGTCGTCGTCTTCATTGTCTGCTGCTTCCTCCCCTTCTTCCTCCAAAGCCCACCAGCAGAGGAAGAAGAAGGCAGCTTCTCCCGCCTGGAAGAAGTCCCATCACAGGGCTTCCAAAGGGTTGCCTCCCTCCACGGAGGAGGCAAAGGGATCTCTCATTTGCTCTCCCCGGTCTTCGGACACGGGCCATGCCACGGGTCTCGCCAAGACCCTGTAACTCGGGAGCATCGAAGGCGCAGGTCTTCAAGGGGACCTGCATCACCGATACTAGTTCCAGGTCACCTTCCTAGGCTAGTGCGGTGCCTACCTCTGCCTGTGTCTCTTCGGACACTTGGGTAGAGGGAGCAACTGAAGATTGTTATGTACGTGATTCGGGAGCTCCGGGTGCATGGACCTCCAAGGAGATCCGTGTTACCCAGGGTACTCCGGTTTCATTGAAACCATGAGTTACCTCTCTTGGTATTGTGGAGTCAGCTCCATGGGCTGGTTCAGGCTCTGCTCAAGAGAGAGAGGGACAAGCATGCAGGTGCTGCCTCACCCCCTGCCAGTGCTCGCCCGAATACACGTCCAGGGTCCCGTATAGGTACAGCCGACTCACGAGTCTGTGCACCTGGAGAAGCTTCAGGGAGGTCCCCTACACAGTCTTCTTCTTGTCTAGAGGCCACGGCCTTGAAGCTGATTGGAGGACATCAGGTGGACAACCTGAGTTCATGCCCAAGAGTATGTGATTGCTCCCTGGGTCAGCCCTCTTTTGCATTCATGTAAACTAGTCTGCCCACCTGGCAATAGCTTCTGCACATGTTCGCGTGAACCCATTCTCTCTCCTCATTCATGTGAGCCGGTTTGCTGTCATAGACTTGTGCAGCTATTGTCGCCACAGGGGACGATTACTCACTGCTTTCCTCTCCTGCTGGCGCTTCAGCTTCTCACAGGACAGGGAAGAGTGCTCGTTCCCTCTCACCTGTTCCCTCTACCTCCTGGGGTTATACCAGGAGCCGCCACGAGTCGGACAGAAGGGTTTGTGATTGGGATGCATCTTCCCAACGCAGCCTACCATGAAGGCTTACATTCCGGGTTTGGTCCTCGGATCGACCCGGTTGCATGCCCAAGTGGTTGAGCAGGGGCCTGGGGGTTTTGTTGAGGTTCTCTCTCCTGCCAAGAGAGTAGTCCAGGAAGACCGTGTTCTGGAAGGACCCGAGGTTCCTTTCCCTCAGGGCCCAGACGCTCCCGAGAGACAGATAACTTTTGCAGAGATCGTGAGGTTGATTTGTCAGCACAGCGATATTTTGGAAAGGGCCGTGGCCATGTCTGTGGATCGACCATCTGGCTTTGAAACTTTCTGGTGACCTAAGAAGGAACTAGGGCTTTGTTGGGCTTGCCGTGGTCTGATCTTACTGAAGGGGTCTTAGAGCAGGTGAACTCTGGTATCTGGGGAGGAGAATTTGCTTCGCTCTAGCTGCTCAGCTAAGAAGCTTCCTCCACCTCTACCTCAACAGAAGTGCTACTACACTCCCTAGAAGCCATTGCTGATCAAACAGGTTGACTCAGACTTGGTTCATCTTGGTCCAGGCCTGTCGCTGCAGCAGCTTAATGCAGAAGGTATCACCCTCACGCAACAGGAAGCAGGGAACCTGGAATTAACTGCCATGGCAGCATTCCAGGCAGTCTCGCAGTTGGACCTGTGGTCTCTCACAGTGTCCAAGGTTGCTGCCTCCTTGGGTTCCATAACCCCAGAGGAGGAGTCTACCTTTGGGAAACTGTGCTTGGCTATCACCTACCGAGCCCACCAGGTGGCAAACCTTTGGGCAAACTTGGTACTGAAGAGAGGGGACGCTGTCCTGACTTGGGTATTCAAGTTTGTGGGTCCAGAGTCGGCTTACACTTTGAGGAACAGACTGTTGCTGGGTTCTGCCTCTCTATTCCCTTGAGAGTTGGTAGATACTGCTGTGGACAAGTGCCGAGTCGAGGACAACGACCGTCTTGCTCATCAGGTTGTGGCAAAGACTTCCAGGTCTGCGTGTGCCACTGCGTCCCGACATTCGGGTGAGGCTGGCACTTCCTTTACGGGCTCTAAGAAGTCCAAGACTTCGAAAGGTTCTGACACAGGTAGAGGAAGCAACTGAAGATCGATCTAGTCATGAATCGGAAGCCCCAGGTGCGCGAGTCTCCAACAGGGCTTGCGTCACCATGGGTACTTAGGTTTCCTCGAAACCCTGAGTAACCTTTGCCAGTATCGTGGAGATACCTCCATGGACTGGTATAATCCTTCTCTGTTCGAGTTTCATCAGACACTCTGATAGAGAAAGCAACTGACAAGCGCTCTAATTGTGACTGGGGAGCTTCAGGTGCGTGAGTCTCGAGCAGGACTTGCATCATCTTGGGTACTCAGGTTTCGCTACCCTTTACCAGTGCCATGGATTGTTCTGAGGGCTTGTATAGAGCCCACCTCTGCTCACGATTCCTTGAATTCTCAGGTAGTAGAAGCAACTGATGCATGATAGATTCATGATTCAGGAGCTTCAGGTGTGGTCTTATAAGGAGACCTGCATCACGCCAGGTACTTGGGTTTCTTACAAACCTCGAAAGTTACCTTTGCCAGTATCAGGAGTTCCACGGACTGGTGTAGGCTCCTCTACAGCTGACATATTTCCACAAAACAGGTAGAGAATGAGTGCACAGCATGCAAGTGCTGCCTCACCCTTGCCAGAACTCTCCCGAGTATGTGGCCAGAGTCCTGTGCTGGTGCAGCCGACTCGCGAGTTTGCGCACCTGGAGAAGCTACCAGTGGGTTCCCCTTACAATCTAATTTGCGTGAAGAGGCTAAGGCCTCAAGAAACTGGGGCACATCTTGAAGACAGCCTGAGTTCAAGCTCGAGAGTGTGCGATCGCTCCACGTTTGATCAGACGAGCTGCTCACCTGGGGATAGCTTCCGACATGTTTGCATGAACCCATTCATCCCCTTCGAGACAACCCCGGACTGGTGGAGTGAGTTTGCTCTCAGATACCCATGCAGTCATCGTTCTGATGATTGCTCACGGCCTTCCTCTCCTGTCGGGGCTTCGGCTTCTACCAGATATGGGAAAGGTGTCCAGCCCCTCTCAATGAGAGAGGTTCTGTCAAGGCCTCTCTCTTGCCAAGAGATAGGCTGAGGGTACCGTGACCTGAAGGGAGAGGGTACTTTTCCTCAGGACACAGTCGATCGACAGAGGACATACTCACGGATTTGTGGCTGATCTCTCAGCTCAATGATCTAGGGGAAGACTGACAAGCGCTCTAATTGTGACTGGGGAGCTTCAGGTGCGTGAGTCTCGAGCAGGACTTGCATCATCTTGGGTACTCAGGTTTCGCTACCCTTTACCAGTGCCATGGATTGTTCTGAGGGCTTGTATAGAGCCCACCTCTGCTCACGATTCCTTGAATTCTCAGGTAGTAGAAGCAACTGATGCATGATAGATTCATGATTCAGGAGCTTCAGGTGCGCGGTCTTATAAGGAGACCTGCATCACGCCAGGTACTTGGGTTTCTTACAAACCTCGAGTTACCTTTGCCAGTATCAGGGAGTTCCACGGACTGGTGTAGGCTCCTCTACAGCTGACATATTTCCACAAAACAGGTAGAGAATGAGTGCACAGCATGCAAGTGCTGCCTCACCCCTTGCCAGAACTCTCCCGAGTATGTGGCCAGAGTCCTGTGCTGGTGCAGCCGACTCGCGAGTTTGCGTACCTGGAGAAGCTACCAGTGGGTTCCCCTTACAATCTAATTTGCGTGAAGAGGCTAAGGCCTCGAAGAAACTGGGGCACATCTTGAAGACAGCCTGAGTTCAAGCTCGAGAGTGTGCGATCGCTCCACGTTTGATCAGACGAGCTGCTCACCTGGGGATAGCTTCCGCACATGTTTGCATGAACCCATTCATCCCCTTCGAGACAACCCCCATTCACGTTCGTGTGAGTGAGTTTGCTCTCAGATACCCATGCAGTCATCGTTCTGATGATTGCTCACGGCCTTCCTCTCCTGTCGGGGCTTCGGCTTCTACCAGATATGGGAAAGGTGTCCAGCCCCTCTCAATGAGAGAGGTTCTGTCAAGGCTTCTCTCTTGCCAAGAGATAGGCTGAGGGTACCGTGACCTGAAGGGAGAGGGTACTTTTCCTCAGGACACAGTGATCGACAGAGGACATACTCACGGATTTGTGGCTGATCTCTCAGCTCAATGATCTAGGGAAGAGATCATGAATGACTTTGAAGAAGACTATATAGTATGTCATCAGGTTAGCTGAGTCCACGCCTGTGTGTGAACTATCGCTCTTCCTGAGATAGCCCTCGTTCACGTTCACAAGAACAGACCGGTTTACCCAGGGATAGCTACATTCGCTTTCGCATGAATGTGTTCGCTCTCCCAGACCTCTATGGGTGTCGCTGCCCACAGCTTTATTCGCCTGCAGGGTCCTTGACTTCCTGCAAGTATAGTAAGGGTGATGGACTCTCTCACCTGTTCTCTTACCCCTCGAAGTTTTCCGAGAACTGGGCATCAGATGGTTGTGGGTTCAAGACTGGAAACGTTCTCGCTTCCTTCCTTACCCAACCACAGAAGAATACACTCTGGATTTGATCTGCAAACCAAACCAGTCATATACTCAAGTGGTAGAGAGAACACGGGGTGACTGGAGTTTTTCCTGAGGAGTCGTAAGGTGTCATCTTTGTCTTCGACTGCTGCTGCCTCCTCTCCTTCTTCTGGCACTTGCCAGGGAAGAAGAAGGTTGCTTCTCTGCCCCCTGGGAAAGTTCCCCCTCAGGGCCTCTAAGGGGCTGCCTCCCTCCATAGGGGAGGCAGAGGGATCTCTTGTTGCTCTCCCCAGTCTCCGGACGTAGGGGCTGCATCATGGACCTCGCCGAGGTCTTGTGTCTCAGAAGCCTCGAATGCACAAGTCTCCAAGACCTGTGCACTCGAAACCAGTTCTGGGAAGTCTTCTTCCAAGACTGGTGCTTTGCCTACCTCTTCCCGTGTCTCTTCGGACACGCAGGTAGAGGGTGTACCCCATGATCATTCTGGACGTGATTCGGGGGCTTCGAGTGCTCGGAGGCTCTAACCTCCAAGCAGGATCGAGCCTCTTCAGGTACTCGGTTTTTGCTAAAACCTCGAGTACCCCAAATCAGCATTGGAGACTGCTCCCCGGTCTGGTTCAGGCACATAATGAGAGAAGGAGTCAAAGCATACAGGTGCTTCTGCTCCCCCTACCAGTACTGCTCTGAGTACTCGGCCAGGGTCCCAGTCAGGTGCTCCCAACTCGAGGGTCTGAGCACTCAGGGAAGCATCGAGGAAGTCCCCCATGCAGTCTTCTTTTCGCCAGAAGGCCACAGCCTCAAAGAAGACTGGAGCACATTGAGAGGACATCCCAAGTTCATGCCCAAGAGTGCTCAACTGCTCTCCTCTGGCCAGCTCTCGTTTACGTTCGTGTGATTGACCCTGCTTGCCTGACGAGAGCCTTTTCGCATGTTCGCATGTGTGCTCTCTTAGACCTGTGCAGCCATCGCCACTGTTGGTTGGCGATCGCCCACGACTTTTCTCTCCTGCCAATACCTCCAACAGGACTGGAAGAGTGCTCAGTCCCTCTCTCCTATCCCCTCAGCCTTCTGGGTTTATACTGGGAGGCGCAAGTCGGATAGGAAAGGGTCTGAGTTTGAGATGCCCTTTTTCACACACTAGCAGAACACTCAAGTATCCTGACATGCTGGTGTTACGGTCTCAGTCCCATATCAGCAGGCTGGGAGAGGAGTTCAGTTATTCCTGCCTAAGGAACAACCAGCTAAACAGTGACAGGTCGTCCCCATTCACTTGTCACCCTTGGAGAAGCCGGGCCCTCAGGAGTGGCTTCACCTTCGTTCCCTTCAGTAGAGAATACAGGAGTTCTGTCTCCGATATGGGACTCCCTATTCCTTTCCATTACCCCCACCCCCCTTCCCCCTCCCCCACCCCCCGAGAGGAAGGAGATTGGGGACTAGCCTAGTGGCTAGAAGAAGGAACCTCACTGGAGGGTGTTTTCACACTCCCACTCCCATCATGCCTCTGTTCTGAAAGGCATCGACTGAGGGAAGAAGCTCACACCTGGAAGATTTGCTGCTTTCAGGTGAGCAGAACCAGAATGGCAAACACCCCCACTTCAATATCCTGAAACTCAAGACAGCTTCCTTAGCTCTTTGAGAGGCTCAGGATCTTGGTAAGCTGCTCTGTGGTGTGGATGAGTGTCAGTACCCTCTTCACCATGAGAGTAACTCCTGTCAACAATAAAGGGGAGGGGGGAAACTGGTTTCTCCTCAACTCTACATGTTGATGGTGCAAGTGCACGAGTGGGCGGCTACACACCTGACGGAGCTGTTAGCCTGATACATTCTGGGGAATTGCAACGTATGGCAAACAAGCTTATCACCAGTATCAGGTGACAGGGATTTGGCTCCCACACCCAGACATTACACAAGTCAGTGTACTGTTCCGTCGTGCCACTTCCATGGTCGTTGGTAGAAACATCTTCTAAGACTCATGGAAAATTCTTCTTGAAGTCTTGTGAGAGGCAAGGGATATCTCATTTCTCATTTGCTATCCCCTCTTTCTCTCACACACACACACACACACACACACACACACACACACACACACACACACACTGTACGCACCGCCTTTCTCATGACTCAGCGTTGTTTTCAGTCCACCCAAATCATGCGTATCCTCGTCCACATTCCTTGTGCTCTCCAAGTTCACTCCTTCCACATTCCCCTCAAATCCCTCAAAATCAGTTACATCCTCATTAGCACTACCACCAAACAACACCGCAAGGGTATTTTCTTTCTTCACGCTTACAACCCATCACATGTACAGTACTCTCTCCAGACAACCCAGTAAACATACCCATACTCTTTCTAACCTTCCTTTTAGACCCTCTCTTATGTCCACCAACACTAGCCATTTATCTCCCCAAGTTATTTATATCTTCTATTTCTTCACTCTCCTTTTCCTTCTCCTCCCTTAACAACTTCTTAATGGGATGCTCTTATTACCTTTACATTTCCATCTTCATTCCTGTCTTTAGCACATAACTCAATCCATTTGATCACACTGTTTGCACTACATACGAACCTTCATATTTCTCCCGCATCTTACCATCAATCTTCTTTTCTCAACCACTTCCCAACGCCTTGTCACCTACTCTGAAACTCACAAACATTTCATTCGCCTGTCTCCACACATCCTACTCTTCATTCAAATCCAACCTTCCTCTCACATACCTCTCATAATTCATCACATACGTGGAGGCGTGCCAGTGCTTTTATGTACTGACCCATTATACATTGCTACCGCTCTTCTTAACAACAAATGCCATTCATTCTCTCTATCAGTCAACATTCATAACATCTCACTCAGAGTCCTTATGGTTCGTTTCACCAAACCATTTGCACTCGGCATGTGTGGTGTTACTACATGCTCGATACCCCACTCTCTCAACATTTGTTCAAATGGTTTACCAACAAATTCTGGCCCATTATCACTCAACATTCTTACTGACTTCCTCACACATGCAGGCAACAAGACCATACTGACCACTCTGGCAACATTCTCACTAGTTTTATTCTTCACAGCTGCACAACTTACAAACTTACTCTTATGGTCTACCTTAACAACTTACCTTAACAACTACACCTACATTTCCTCTTGCAGTTACTGGCAAAGTTACACAATCAATTGCCACCAACTCAGGCGGCTATTTCATACTCAGCTTCAAACAGGTGGGCTAGCATACACTGGTATTTTCCCTTCTGACATTCTTCACATGTAACTGCTACATCCATATAAATTTTCCTTAAATGCAGGGAAAACATTCGCTCTTTCATACACTTGATTAACTCAAACTTCCCCAAATGTTCATATTTCTCATGGACTAACATACACATCTCCACTGCTCCACTCATCAAGAACACTGGAACATACATCAACTCTCTCATCATTTCTCTTGAAAAATACACCACTCCTTCACACAGCACAAATCTCTCAGCAAACCTTATCCATTTACTCAACAACAAAGGCCATCTTCCAGGTACTCCCTCTCTAATACACCTCTTCAGCTCACTCACTATCAAACACTCCCACTGCATCTCCTGAACATCCTCTGTTGTTAGCAATTCATTCTCAGTCTTGTCCAACTCCACTATATCCTCCTCCTCACTGAGACTCCCATCAATCATTCCTACAAACCTGGCCATATTTACTACCTCACTTTGAATTTTCCTCATTACAACTTCATCTTTCAACAGAACTCCTTTCCCAACATCCACTACCAATCCATTCTTCCTCAAGAAATCTATCCCAAACAGAAACAGTACGGCATTTGTTCATCTCACAGTACTACAAAACAAGCTTGCACCTCAAACTCCCAACTTTACCGTCCTCTCATCCAACCGACCTTCCTGCTATACCTCTTATTGACATATTCACTGCTTGCCTTTTAACGTTCCAGTTCACTCTCTTGATATCCCTAATCACACCAACCTTATTCAAGGACCAAGCACTGTAATTGGAAGCCTTTCAGGAGCAGGTCTTTGTAGTGCAAAAGACCGGAGAAGGGAAGTGACAATTTCTATACCTGTACTAGAGTCATTACTGAATCCGTAAAGCAAGGGTTCCGTTAATGCTGCCATGATTGCCATGGCTGTTTTAACAGCAGGTTGTTTGTCTTAAAAAATGTTTGTGAGGAAATTTTTCTTAGAGATCTCAACTGGGCTCTCAGCATGGATATAATCTAATCATATCTTCCATACGGATTGGTATTGTCGGATAGATGATGTCCATAGTTTTTGCATTAGGTACCTAGCAATATTGGGTGAGTAATTTTCACAGTAGAGAATATTTTAAAAATCCACACGTGAAGGTTGTAGCTCAGAAAGGAGGATGTGTAGATGATTTTCCCTCCTACTGTCTGGGATGGAACAGCAGACGTTAGTGGAATTGATCTCTTCGCCTGCTGTTGGAGTAATAGGAATCAGTGCCTGTTTGGCCATTTTGGGGCTACAGTCAACCCCTGCCTATTCGCGGTTCCGGATTGGTGGACTCACCTATTCACGGTTCCAGATTCGCGGCCTCACCTATTTGCGGGATTCTCTATGGAACATATATTTTGTCGGACTTTCCTTCTATACCTTTTCTTAAGCCCGACAATCTAAGGTAACGTGGAGCCGGGATGTGGCGTTTGGTTTCTTTTGGAAATCATTTCACTTTCCGTTTAGGAATTGTCTCTCCAGCTCTTCTGGGAAGTTCCCTCTTCCTAAAAGGTTCTTTACACATTGCTATCTCATATTTATACTTGTCATTTTAGACCAGATAGCAAAGTAAATTTAACAGGACACTTTTTAGTGTTTTCTGTCATTTTAGACCAGGTGGAAAGGTAGATTTATCAGATAATTTTAGCGTTTCTTTCTGGTTGATGCAGAAACGTCAACCATGGGTTATTCTTTTCCACATTTCATTTTTCAGAGACACTCAGCAAAATGGGCCATGTTTCACTTGGATTAAAAAAGTTTTAAGGAAGGGAACCAACAGAGCTTTCGCTCTTTTTGTCAAAACCCCAAAATGTTTTTTATCATCTTGTGTCTTACTGATTTATGAATTAATTTTTATGTCAGTTACTTAAAGAGCAAATAAAGATTTTTCTTCTACAATTCCTTTAGTCTTCCCACCATTAACAATTAGGCTCAGAAATGAACTCGTGAAAGATTGCCTCCAGGCATGTTCTTTCACCTCACCTCTAGTTTTGAGTCTTGTGTAGAACTTTGGTTACGTTTCCTTCAACACTTGAATCTCTCTCCCATCTCCTTGCAGTGCTGTTTAGCTACTGCTTGCATCAGCACCTGTACCAGGAAGACCAATGATATTTGTTGTAGAGGGACTGTCAACTTATCCTTCCAGGCCTCTTGTATCTTCAAGTTTCGATATTTCTTTTAGTCTGTATGAACCAATTCTGCCCTTTGTAGCCAGAAATACTATTTCTACTAAAGCCTCAACTTCTTGCACTTGTAAGAAGCATATTTTGGGGTACCAGAGTGTTGCCTTTCCTGGATCTCTCTTTCTTTGGCAGCCAGGCAAGTTTGAATTAAATCTTTGAGCCTTTGTGGGCGGCTTTGATCAAGTATCCATAAGCAAGGAAAACATTGATACCTAGGTTGGATGACTGCAGTAGAATAACCAGTTTCTAACTAAAAGGTATAGGGGCTATAGTTTTGTGATAATTTGTTGCTTATCTCGGAAACAATAATTGGAGTAATAATACTGAAGGATTTAGTTATGTGGGGATTAACTCCTTCCCTATTGCATTCTTTTGCATATGTAGAAACACAGTTTTTTTTATTTTTGTTAGATAGTATGTTGTGCATGGTTTCATATTTTAAAGAATTATCTGTAAGTTGGAAGTTATTACACTCTGAAATATGATACAGTGGGGTCTCAGTTTATGTTGCACTCAACCTACGTCATTTCATAGGTACGTCTCACAGTCTCCGATAAATTTATTAAAAAATTCTTGTTCCGTCATTCGGACATAAATTCAAACTTCGTGCAGGACTAGTTTGCATGTTGACTGGACAAATAATGTTGTCTCGTGGCGGAATATGGGGAAGACGGCGTTGGTCACTCGCTCGCTATATGCCATCTTGAATTGTGTCTCATTCGCTCTCTCTCTTTTGTGTTGCTTTTTTGGGAATTTTTTTAACTGCATTATGGCTCCCAGGCATAAGTCAGACTCTTCTGATGGCAGTGCTATGAAGAAAAGAAAAGCCTCTCTATGGAAGTGAAATTTGATGTAATAAAATGATCTGAAAATCTTGAAGCATGTCGAATATCGGCCACGCACTTGGGTTTAGTCTTACGACTGTGTCGACGTTCATCAAAGATAAAAAGCGCATACTTAAACATGTGAAAGGATCTGCTCCTATGAAATCAGTTGTGATTATAAAGCGGTGTAGTGGTTTCATTATTAAGATGGAACGATTATTAGGCTTTGGCTGGAAGACCAGCATCACTGGCGTATCCCAGTTAGCTTAATGTTGATTCAGGAGAATGCTAAAAGTTTGTTTGAAACCTTGAAAAGAGAAAAGGGTGAAGGGAGTGAAAGTGAAGATTTTGGGGCTAGTACCTTCTGCAGGTTCTGCCTCTCCAGACTCACCTGCCCCAGTATTTCTAGCACCTTCCTCCACCCAGTAGCCTAGTCAAGCCTGTCTCACCTCCCTTTGCAATGGTCAGTATTCAAGCCAACCACAGGAGTAAAGGTAAAGAATTATTTTTATTTACTGTACTATAAATGTAAGGATATTTACCCTTGTATTGTATGTATGTGCTCAGGAATTGTTTTCTCTTTTATGTTTTTTTTTTTTACTGATTTCACATTATTGCGCTTGCTTAAATTCTGACTTACGGACAAAATCGGTTCATGTCCTTGCCGTAGGAAAGGATCTTGGATGTAAACCGAGGCCCTACTGTATTTTTACATGCCTGAGTTAATTTGGGAATCATAGAAAAATTGGAAAAAAGGTTATGGTAGGTGACTGTGATTATGAGTTATGTACTATTATAAAGTTCCAACATTAGTATCTTATTCATGTGACATTGTGAAGTTTAACAACTTTCCATGTCTTTGCTGTAATTTCTGAACTTTCCTTGGAATCTGTCAATGAATATTTCCCGTTATTTTCATCAGATTTCATTAGGTCCTCATGAAAATAGCTACAAGTTTGTCTGCCATTTTGATTGTGGAAGGTAAGGAAAGGTAAAAATAAGACTTTTTTTTTAAAAAGCTTAAGGAATTTGATACCTGAAGCCTTATCATAAAAGCAAATAAGACACTCTGCCATCTACAGTATTGGGGAAAATGCTTAATAATGGGAGAGGAGGAGGGATAGAAAACAGGAATGCTTCAATGAATGAGTAAAGTTGGGATTAGAGAAATATTTTAGAGTAATAAATTGAGTATTTTTGTGTTTGTCAAAAAAGTACATGGTCAAAGAAATACATGCTCATTTGTCACGAGTATACTGAGGGTTGTTAAGGGAACAAGATAAACTGTCAATACAGTAACCGAGTGTTGATAATTTCTCAAAATTTTGCCATGGGTGCACCCCATAAGCAATATACAGGCAGTCCCTGGGTCACAACGGGTCTGGCTTACAACCTCTTGAGGTTACGACGCTTTTCAAATATATTCATCACAAATTATTTCCCGGTTTCAACACATGTTCCAGGGTTACGACGCTGATCCGATGGAAGAAATATGGCTCCAAAACGGCATAATAATAAAAATTGTAGGTTTTTTTTATGAAAAACTCAATAAAAATGCAGTTTACATTGTTTTCAATACACCTAAAGCATTAAAAGTAAAGTTTTCTTGGGATTTTTGACGATTTTTGACAATTTTTTGGCTTATGACGATTTTCGGCTTATGACGCCGCGTAGGAATGGAACTGTTGTAAACCGGGGACTGCCTGTATCGTACATTTAAGGGGCCAAGTACGATTTCAGTATTGTTTTGAATCCGAAATTCACATACTGTATCAAATATGTTCAGAACAGCAATTATTGCTGCAATTAAAATATTTTTAGTGTTGTAGTTCAGAATACAGTAGCCTCAGTCAACAAAGTCAGTGTTGTCAAAATATTTCTGGACAGGCACTATACTGATGTACAAGATATAGAGGCAGCCAACTGCTCAGCATTGTATTAGCTTTTAAGTTTATGTAATTTTCGTGAGATTAGTAAAAGGATTTTGACAAAGGAAAAATCTATTTCTTTGGGGGGGGGGCGTGTCACCCGGTGAAATAATCCATTCAGCATTTATTTCTAGGTAATTCCGTTGCTAGATACCAGAGAAAAGCTAAATGTAAAGCTGGGGTTACTACCCCCAGAGCAAGCTCCAAGAAATGGAGTCGTATATGGTAAAGGGTGAGATTGACACAATCACGGGACCCTGTATAAAGATTCCCAATGTCAAAAGTCCCAACGAGAGAGGTGCCGATACAAGCCCATGCACTACTCGCGGACTGTACACAAGGCAACACTAGTCGCATTCCATGTTAGCACCCACCCCACCAGAATGATGTTTACCATGGGAGGGAGAGAATGAAAAACAGGTGGGTCACGGGTGACACGCCCCCAGAAATAGATTTTTCCTTTGTCAAAATCCTTTTTCTGGATCGGGGACCCGTGTCAGCCGGTGAAATAATAACAGAGAAATAAATATCATTCTTATGCTATTAAAGACTTTAAATAGAGACGTTGAAAACTACGGGAGAATTCCACCCTGAACATTAGTAAGGTCCTCGAAATTCATGTAATGAAAATAATGTAAGTGGCCACCGTCTAAGAGCATGAGCTTTGGAATTGAACCTGAATAGGCTTGTATTAAGAAAATACTTGCTGCCTAATAGCAGACACAATGACAGTACCCCCCCCCCTTTTCAAATAAAGAGAGGACCTGACGAAATTGCGAGGTCCTGTCTGAAAAAGCCTGTAAGGAGAAAACTGGGCACAGAGACAGACCTTGTGAAAGGGGAGTACTTTCCAAGGTGACCACCGAAAATGAGGACCTTCAACTGTAGATAGAAAGTTAGGGTGAGGAATTCGCAACACTACCCCTGAGTGGGGAAACCATATGTATTATCCTAATATCAATGTAAGTCTATCTAATTTTATGTATGAGTGCCCATTGTATCTTTCATTACTGTAAAAAAAAGTAGGTTTTTCAGACATTGGAATTTGTAATACCTTTATATCCTATTTTTCTTTTTAGGTGGAAATGTATAACTGCTTTCGACCAGATGATATCATAATAGCAGTTGTTCTGTCTCTTGGAGATATCCGAAACTATGAACTTTCAACTGCAGGTCCAGGGTTTGGAGTGGTAACTGCTTATTGTGAAGATGGTCATCCTCTTGTGCCCACTTCCTGGACAACAATGCGGTGTAAGTGCAGGACAGAGAGAAGAAAAGTTGCACGTGTCATGCCACCAAAGAACCCTGTTGTTTAACATGAAGTATTTTGCAGTCTTATGTATAATATTTAGTTTGAAATGATTTTTATATTTAAAAATAAATTGAATAAATATTGTTTGTACTGTAAGTATCCTTGAAGTTACAGCAATTAGTATACAGTAGAATGTTTAATAAGCTGATGGTTTTTTGTTGTAAATTTTTAGAGATACTTTTTTTAAGTTGTATTTTCCTACAAACTTATCTAAAGTACTAAAAATTTTTTCTTATGTAATTCATTTATAGAAAGTTTTTAATTTTTCTGTTTTCCTCGTTAATTTTTTAGTCATCAGATTTAGTTTATAGTAATTACCATACAACATTCCATTTATAAGAAAGCAAAATCTCTTTTCAATATAATCATGTAGTAACATTTATGAAATGCCAAGTAACATGCTGCACTTATGTGACTTGAAGTCAAGGAACTTATTCTTTTAGTGTTTTCTTAGTGTAGAAAGCTTTGACTTTACTACCAAGAATTGCAGGAAGAAGTCATGAAAATTCTTTTTTTGGTGTGTAACCCTCACTGTATCACAAGTGTTGCTAGCTGTTGTAACTACCTAAGATGCAGACCTATAGGTATTAGTCCTGTTAGCACCATTACTTCTTTTTCTGCACATATTCCCAATCAAGGTCTTCGTCTGTAACATCTCGCTGTGATATTCTAAGCTTTTCCACTGGTCCTCCTCTTACAACTTCCATATTTACTTCTTCTTAGTCTAACTGTAACCCTTCCCATCTCATCATTTGCTCAAATCTTCTCAATTTATTTTCCAGCCTCTTGACCCCATGTTTCTCAGCGAGACGTATATCTACTGCCATCCTCCAGCCTTGATTGCTCATGCTCTGCAGCACCCTTTAGAATTCTAGGAGTTGCTGAAGATTCTTTTGTCATCCTGGAACACTATGAAGAGCTCTCCTTTTTTTTGGCAATGTGGCTTTGGCTAAAAAACTGTCTCCTGCTGTTCAGAGACTGCTGGGGTCTCTGCTATTGCAACAAACTTGTCTGCACCTGCTGTTGTTGCTGGCCTCAATGCAGTTAGAGGGATAAATGTAGGTTTTGGCATGGGGAGGCTGTTTCCCTACACCTCCTCTTTGTCCCTGGGTTCTATTCTTCCTTGACCTCCTCACATTACACGTTCTTTTTTGGTTGGAAGGCTATTAAGGAATAGGTAAAAGCTTGGGAGTATTTTCTACATGGCAAGTCGTATGGGATTTCCCTTGAACACTTTTTCTCATAGGACTGGATCACCTTGCGGGAGGTTGTTTCTTCCATAGAGGGTCTCTGTCTTCCTATTTTGTTGTACCTGTCAGGATGTCATGGTTCCTTTTTCTCTTATAGGAACCAGTGTTACATTGAAGATATGGAGCAAGAGAAATGGTGTTACTCCAGCAGTCTTGGGGAGTAAATCTTACAGTTCCAATTTAACGTAAATTTATTTTCCAATACTGTACAGTAGTTTTATTTGCAAGCAATCTACCACTGGCACAAGTTTCCTCTGTATTCCTGTGAACAATACTCTGTTGGAATTCTTACCTAGCCACATATACTAACCTACAGTCAGTCCAGAGGACAATTCATAAATGCATACACTTGGTGATCATCAATACACATAAACTCACATATATGATAAAGTGCATACAATTACCATTACACCAAAAAAAATAAAATCTCCAATCCTTAGGAGTTATACAGATCACTTCAGGAATACAGTACTTCCTCAACCAAGATTAGCACACCAAAAAACTATAAAACTATAAATTGTGTTTTCCTACATGCAAGTGAGATGAGGTAAAAGTCTTCTCTTTGAACTGATCACATCCAAACATTGAAATAGGGAAATTAGCTTTACAGCTCAATTTTGTTTTATATTGTTCACTGTTTCTCACACAAAGGTAATTCAGTTATTACAGTATATGGATTATGTCTTTCCAGAACACCAGCTCTACCATTTGTAGTTCATGAGACCTCCACTTGCATAAAACAGGTTTTGACTTAGGAAAAACCTATTTTTGGTAGCTGCTGTGAGTCTTCAAAGGAGTTACTCTCATGGTCCCCTCAGGGCTCCATAAGACAGACCAACCAATCTCAAAGAATTCTTTTCTAGTTGGCCTTGGCCAAAATAATGCATGTTGGCACAATGGTAGAATATAAGGACTCAAGAGGGCTCTATCTCTTTGTCTACAACGACTGCCAAAGTTCATTCTTTATCCTTTACACACTGATTTGGCAACAGGGCATCACATGCCGGCTGCTTTCTCCATTACTTTCATGGTCTTTGTGGGAAGAACAAGCTCTGGGTTTCATTTGCTTGTTTGTTCCCAAGATCTTATTTTGGTCACGATGGAAGAACTAAACTCAGAAGCAAGTTAAGTGCGTAGGTTCAAGTCCCAGTGGAAAGTTTTAGATTTCAAATTTTTAGCTGGTAGTTTTATTTTGTTGAAGTTGGGTAAGGTTAGGTATGCTAGTCTACGGTACCATGCTGTTTTCTCTTTTTTCCTGGCTGACAAGCGATATTTAAATATACTGTATTGTAGTAATAATATCAGATGGTTTTGTTCTTGAAAATCATTAGTTTATGATCTTTAACTTTAGTAGATATGTTGAGTTATTTAACTCTTGAATGGTAGTAGTCCAACTTCTCATTTACAAAAGGTAGCCATGATAGCAGTTCCCAACCCTGCTTGACTTCTAAGCCTTGGCATTTAGTAAAAGCCAGTTATTCATACACAGAACAAACCTTTGGTCTTAACATAAAGGAAAAGTTCTCTAGCGCCAGCTGGAGTCTGGTTAAAAAAGTTAAAGGAAATTATTGGCATTGGGAGATGGACAAGATGGCAGTAGGTAGGAGGAGAAACCGACCTCCTATAACCCATCTCAGAAGGATAGCGTCAGATGTTCTTTGACCGCCTTTGTAGGAGGTAGTGCTCTTGCCCTCCCTCCTAAAAGTCGGTTCTTTTGCCACTTCCTGCTGGCATTTGCCATTGGATTCTCCTAATCCCTTTTGGTTTTTGTGTGATTTTGTGTTTTTGTGTGTTCTTACTGTAAGTACGCAATCCCACAACCCTCCTAAATCCATTAAACTCCAGAGGAATGCCCTGGTGTTGACAACAACCCTTGTTCCTGATTCTTGTCATCCTTTGCAAAAGACCCTC
This sequence comes from Macrobrachium rosenbergii, assembly GCF_040412425.1. NCBI lineage: Eukaryota > Metazoa > Arthropoda > Malacostraca > Decapoda > Palaemonidae > Macrobrachium > Macrobrachium rosenbergii. The sequence goes on along the minus strand of NC_089762.1, from coordinate 13,419,368 downwards.
ATTCTACTTGTCCTAAATGTACAGTGAACCCCCCGTATTCGCGGGGGATGCGTCCCCCCCTCCCCCGCAAATAGCTAAAATCCGCGAATACTTAAAACCCCCCTAAAAACACTTAGAACTGCCCATTTTGATAGTTTAAACACAGAAAACCCTGTAAAAATGCATATACCCGAGTATTTTAATAGTTTTATTACAAAAAGTGCATTTATTCATGAAAATTATATGAAAATACAGTAATTAGTGAATATTTCTCAGTGAAAAATACCGCGAATGGGTGAATTTTTGAATGTGTTGATTGGCCTCCTAAGCAATGGAAGAATTTTGATAAGAGGAGATATAGAAGGAAGTCTGCGCCGCCATCTTGGGAAGGTTTTCCCCTCCCCATGGCGGCGTCCACATCTTTCCTTTCTTGTTCTACCTCTTCCTTACCAAAATCTTCTCATGCTGCTTCTTCTTCCCATGCAAAGTTTATTCCCTCTCATTCTTCTACAATTGGAAGATTCAACTGGGGGTGCAGGAGATCTTGTAACTGATGTGGATGCCCCTGCTCTCGTGCGGGGGATGGGGATCCTTTCCCCTCTGGGAGGGTAGAGGCTCCTCCTCTTTGTACTGTGTTTTCAGGCGGTGATGAGCAGATGATGCCGGAGTGTTGGGACCCTTTAGGCCTACCAGGTGTACCATCCCTTTCTGGCCTCTTGTCCCATTGTTTATCCACTCGCACTCCAGTTTCACCCACCATGACAGCTTCCCGGTCTACTGTCTCAGTGACATATCTCATCTCACTTCTGCTACAGCTTCCGTCTTGTTAGCCTCCTCTCAGCTGTCTACAACACTCACTGTTCCCCACCCCTTACCATCTGCTACAGTCTGTGATAGGGTCGAAGGTATCTTCATGAAGAAGTTGGGTCTGTTGGGGCTAAAGAATCCAAGAAGAGACGTCATAGATCTCCTCCCTCCTCTTCGTTTTCTGCTCTGTCGGTTCCCATCAGACGTTGGAGGAAAAAGACGTTGTAGAGTATCCATGTAAGAAGATTCGAGAATCATCCTCGGGTTCTCGTTCTTCTTCTCCTGTGGGTGTTATTTGCTCATCGAAGCATGTACGTGCTAAACCAGTTCGTGCTTCTACCTGTGATGACTCCCAGACCCATTCTTCCGTCAAGGCACCTGTGCGTGTTCCTTTGACTGTTTCCATTGCTCCCCGACCAGCTGATGATGTTAGGACCACCAACATTTCCCACACTCCAGCTTCAAGTGTTCCATAAGTCCATAGGAAGGACGACAAGGCCCCCATCAAGAAATCCATACCACTGGATCCCTCTCCTCGGAGGTCTCTTTCAACGTATGTACAAGTCTCATGTGCTGATAATCCAGGGAGATCACGCGACTTCGACTTCCCTTGTACATCTGCTCGACGACATCATTCCCAATCATGTTCTCCTAGGAAGTCCTGTGGTCAGCGTTCTCGCTCACGTGGACGGGATTGTGACCCATGCTGTTGTTCACACAGACGTGAATGCACGACACATAAGAGGAGTCTCTCACACATGCGTGATTGTGACTCACGCTCCTGTTTGCAGATACAAACCTGTGTGTTTGCCCACCTCAGCCCCCCCTCATTCAGTTTTCCTTGGCTGGAAGATCACTGATATGTCACAAGATTCTTTGGGGGCAAGTGAGGGGAGGTTCCTCCCACTCGCTGGTTCCATTGGGTAATGCTATGTATTACTCTGCCATACCTTGATCATATTACAGTAGGTAGAATTTTTTCATAACCATTATTCCAGCTCTGCAGGAGAATTTCCCCAATGTAAGACCTCATGTTTATATCTTAGGAAAAATATAAATTGATTAAAAATTTGTGATTTATCCTTCCTTCCTCTCCAGTAAACGGAGAGTCATAATGCAATTCCGTATACAGGCTGGACAGATGTGAGAGCAGGTTAGCTATCTGATTGAGCACCAGTCTCTTCATTGGCAATGAAAGGATGCAGGTTTCCCCCTCTTGACGAGGGGAGAGGAGGACAGACAATAAAGCAAGCTCGTTGATCATATTTATGTGTTATTTTCTCCAGCGCCCCAGTATAGGTTCTTACAGCCCTTTACTTGATTGTCCAGAAGTCTAGCATCTGCTACATCCCATATGTGCACTTGGCTTGAGGCACAGAGTCCCCTCCTCTGCTCTTAAATGGACCAGGAAGGTAACACCCAGGTTGGGTGAGCCTACCTTTGGGTTCAGAGAGCTCACAGATTTCTTCCACCAATGGGTAAATCTCCAAAGTAACAAATGAAGGTTTGTATTTGTGTAGGAACAAACAGCAATTTTTAAAAGTAATTTGTATTTTTCATGACATACAAACCTGGAGTTCTTAACATTAACAGACCTCCTCAGCCACTCCCCCTCACTCTGGAACTTGGCTGGAAGGCAAAGTGGAGTGCAGACTGACAGGTGGCTGGGTGGAGCTTTCCCCTGCCTGTAGTTTACTACCTTGTCAGTAAGTTTGAATGGCCGTTCCATCTCACGTTTGCAAGCTAAATCCCATGTGAAGAACTTCAGGTTTGTAGGCTAAGTTAGGAAAAATACAAATTACTTTTAAAAATTTGCTATTTTGTTGTTTACTGCATAACTTGTGGGAAAACTTTCAGTTTTGAGATATGGTAGTGTTAACCCTTTTGGATTCTTGGGTGGTGGGGTTCAAAACGTGTGATTGGGGTAGTATTATTAAGTGTAAAAAACACACTACTCTATCTTGCTGGTTTTAAGCTTAAAGATAATTTTTTTTATTGCTTTCTGTAAATAGTTTTTGTTAATATAATGCTGCATTTGGTTTCATCTTGAAGCCACAGAATTATCCAGTCTGAAAGATACATTGAAAGTACCCTAGAACAGAAGTCACTTTGTAATTGTTTGAAATGGGGATTTATAAATTATTTTTGCACAGTGACAAATTATAATCCCTTTCTTTTCTAATGGTATACATATTACTGCCATTTATTTGGAAAAACGAGGAAAAATAGGCAATTTTTTAATTTGGCATTGGTTTAATTATTTGAACAGCCACTACTTGCATGGAGAAAAGTTACTGTATACCATCCCTCATTCAAATACTATCTAAATATAAAAATATTTAATTTTTTAGAATCTAAATAGAGTTAAGTGCTATTATAACTGCTAAGTTGTAGTAATTTTTGTGTAAATTGAGCTGTTCATATGTCAGCATATGCTCATGCTTTTGGAGCAGCCCTAGAACTGTAAGTTAGTGGTTAAATTTGTGAGTGATGGTCCAGGCTTATTTCTTTAAATGGTTGAGTAGGTGATTTAGACTTCGACGACCATATAGAGCACTTTTTCTGAGATGTGGTAGATTCCATGTTACAAGTCAAGTCTCAACCCAATTGGTTGTTACTGACATTATTTAAACCTAAGTTAAATGCAATCCAGCCAGTCCTCTGCATGATAGTTTTTATAGTTTTTTACTTTGACAGTCCTTGGGAATTATAATTTTTCAAATAATTATACAATATACCACTGACATCTAGATTAACTGTAGCCAGTCATTGGCTGTGGGTATGAAAGAGCATAGTCTACAACATCATTTTGTCAGTAGTAGCACAGCCTTCTTTACTGTCACAGTTTTTTCTTCAAGATTTATTTAGAGTTCCATTTCTTGCTTGAAACACTGTGTTATGCTATCACATCTTTTGTGAGATCCTATGCAGTTACCAAGCCACTACTGCATATTGCATGAAAACCCATAAGCTGCATCTGTGGATGAAATGTGCAATACATAATTCTTCTTTAGGAATTAACTATGAAGTTAATGATGGATGTAATGCAATACCATGAAGAAAAATGATGATCCAGCACAATAGGTCAAAAGTTTCTTTTTCTGAGGGTAAATAGTACCCAATAACTTGAAGAATATGCAAATAATATTGGGGGCAACACAAACACTCCGCTCATTTGTGATCATTCTTTTGAGAAAATAATTGTGCCTTTGGAAACAAAAAATATGGTGTCTGCTCTTAAGAAGATGTCACAGAACCTTTCCAACATTTTCATATATTAATAAAGATTTCAGAAAGAAAGCAAAACTATTCTGTTCATTTATACTGAAGCACATTCCTGCACTCAAAATCTAAAGGCAACTGAAAAGTGTCTTAAAACTGACCATATATTTGAATATCCTGGGTCTAGGTACACTTCCTTGCCTATCTGTTAAGTGAACAATCCACAACCTTTACACTTTCTGATGGTTACTGCAACATATAACAACGCCATGACAAATTAATGCAGTAACAATACAAGTGATTAACATTTTGTATGCTGTGTTACTGAAAGAAAACTTTGTGAATGCATCCACATTACCTTTCCTGTTTAGTTCATGATAATATAATTTCTGTCAAGCAAGTAAGACTAATTAAGTACATATTCCCATTAAGTACAAATAAAACTATTAACAATACTGAATAAATTCTGCTATTCAATTATCACAATTTTCAAGCCAGTATTTACAAGCCATTTACATAAGTTAAATTTGGTCATTTAAATATTCAGCACAGCAACATGATGTACAGAATATTTGATTAAAATGGCTTCAACATTCTTAGTCTGTAACCATACAAAAAAGAATGGATGATGTTTGAGACAAATGCCCCAGTAAATATAAAAATTTATTCATCCCTGTGGAATGATGTGTCAATTTTAAAATCATGGTCATAGTTATTTAACAATAAAATATAAAATAAAACTGATTATTACACATCCCTGACACAGGAAACGCTAAAGAATCATGTACAGACTCCACACTGCTGGTCATGTTACAAAGAAATGGGCTTCTTGTGATGTCTGTATTTGGCCAACTATATCATGCAATATTGTACAATGTATGTGCAGAAGATTACAAGAAATAGTATAGAAGATAAACAAAAATGTACTTTTCAATGACACAATGAAATTTTATATACAATAACTGACTTTCGTAGAAAGACTAACTGATCATAAACTTTTTTTTATCCTATTTATAATTATTGCTCAAATGTTTCTTGACTAAATTACCTTCAGTGTAGTCTGTAAATTTCCCAATTTGTAAAAACGTTATGGAACAAGTGATTTTAAGAGAAGAAAACCCTAGGACATTGTGGAATTTTATGGAAAAGTTATGCTATTAAATAGCTCACTGGGATATTCCCGAAATCCCCAATTTACATACAAAAATGAAATATATTAAAGACAATAAGTTGGAAAATTAACAGATGATGTAATCCTCTAATATAAATTTTACAGAAATTGCAATTGCCTAATGCACGTGATATTGCACAAAAACAATAACAAGGAAGAGTTATCAAGAACATTTGTGCAATAGAGCAGACTGACCCTCAACAACTGGGTGATATTACCGTAAATATGTTTTGTACTCTAACACAGCACTTATTGAAGTTACATATTCCATCCTACAGAATAACAGTGATATGGTATATACACAGATATTACAAAATAACAGTAAGAAAAACTAAAATCCAAACATCTAAAGGCTGTTTCAGAATGCCTGTTCCTTAAGTAAATCAGAAATATCATCTACTGATTTATTTGTGCTGTAATAAAAAGCAATCCTGTTGCCAACAACTGGTCAGTCTGCTTTGTAAAAGGTTGCTGATTAGATTTTTAAAAACTTTTGGCACTATAATAAGTCATTGTAACTGCAGTGAGTTTTGCCATATTTCTAGTTATTTTCTCAACTTTTATAATCATAATTAAACTTGGCAACTACGTATGTACTGTTTGATCAGTTTCAACATATAAATTTACAATAATCTCAGAGTATTATACATTGTATGATACAAAATTATCCTATCTGAGAAAGTTCTTTCAGTTTATAAGAAAAATTATTTATAAATCAGGAGTATAACACTATGATTTCTCACGTCTGTTGATACCAGTATATTCCCATCTTTTTGTTGAATGGTAAAACTTTGTTAATAACAAGAAATAACACCAGACAATCAATGTTTGTGGGAAGTTTTCATACAATACTGTCCAATGTATCTCAGTATAGAGGATACATCTTGATAAAATACATACACCATAAAAACTAAAATCACAGAATAAAAAACTGAGCTTAAGCAAGCTCTAAAGGGAACAAAATTTTTCCCTTGTAGGTCCTTCTATATTTTTAATCACAGGAAACTTTGCTAAGACACCATTAATAAAATGGTAACTTCACAGTGAACAACTGACTTTCAATATAATTGGTCCACTTTGGTCCCAGCTTATGTGTATTGCCAGTCTGGCCAGTTTCATTTCATGCTTTTTTTTACGGTACACACCTTCACAACACAATATCATTCCCTTTTGTACTGCATTCTTCTGAGTGAATGCTGTATCATGAAATTTAAGGTAAATTTGAGCACATTTATGTGACCTCTTATAAATGTCATTAGCAGTCTGACATACAGTGTTCTCAAGAGGTTCAGTGAATGATTGAAAACTTGCACTTAAACAGTTGTTTCACTGCGTGAAGCAAGTGAATGTGTTGCATGGGGCGCCAGTTCATTGTAGTAATCATGTGGTGTGTCTAAAGGTGGTGGATGTTGTGAAATGCCATTACTGCTAACACTACTATGACCACTACTGCTGCCATAGTTGCTGAAACGTCCAGGTTCTAGAACTGGAACACCAACCATTTGCTGTGGATGGATCCGACGTCCAGCATACATGTGAGCACGATTATTCATCATGTGGTATTCAGGATTGTCCATACCAACAACTTGGTTAGTAACTGGCCCAGCAGGTATTCCATTAGTCCCTTTACCTTTATAATGATCGTGGTACTGACGTCCATCTGTAAACATAAGTAAATTTTTAATCATGTTGAACTGTTACATAAGACAAAAAATTCATTAATGAATACTGTAATCATGTTTTTTTTAATCTATAACCTGTACTTATACTACTGCAGATAATGCTAACACTGGTTAATACTGTAAACCATTTTAATGCCACATTAAACATAAAATATTTAACATATATTTTATGTTCACAATAAGGAGGTATAGTCTGACCTCTTAAATCTGGCACTCTGTGGTCTGGTAATTCCCATGAACTGGGACTTTTTTTTTTATTGGCTGCCATTACTTGTTAAGCAGTTTTGAGGATGCACTATATTAAGAACATGGCTACTGGGAGGGGGGGGGGGAATAACAGCACTGGAAGGGCAAGACTCCGCAATGAAAAATAAGCTAGGACACTAACACGAGACACACACAAACAAGTCTCACCTATGCGATACCAAAAGCCAACAGACAACCGACTGGCTATATGGCTGTGAGCAAAATGGTTGATATGCCCAATGGGCATTTGTTTTTAAATCATCAGACTGCCACAGCACTTAATGGCACTGAGTACTCCATCCATCTATGAAGGCACTGAGTACTCCATCCATCTATGAAAGTGTAGGTTCATATTTTATTCCAAGTCCAGTTCCAGTCACAAATGGAGGGTTCAGATGATAACTTACTGGCCCCATGCTGGAAGAAGAGTGAAGGGAGTTGCACCTTATGAGCTGAAGCTCTTAAAACTGGATGCTCAATTGTGAAGTCACCTTATGTCAAGACCTATATGACACATATTTGGCCTGACTGCTGCCTTGCAGGGAAGTTGAGACAAGAACAAGAAGGGGAAAGATCCCAGTTCCTCACCTAAGCGAACTCCAGCTTTATGCATTCTGAAACTACACAGCCTTTTGAGTAACCACCACAGGTTCTTGAAAAAAGAGGCTCAAGGACATGTGGGTGCCTTCCTTACATTAAAGTGAAGTAAAGTTAATCTGGCACTGCCAGATGTCTGCCCCTCATTGCCTGTGGAAACTTTAAGTTTCTTAAAAAGGGGTAGGGAGGGAACAACACCCCTGCTTTGTAAGCTTTTGCATGAACTGGGTGACACCTTCCTCACAAGATAAACTGTATGTCAGCTTGATCATGAAGCCAGAAAGGGGCTCTTGGACACCTTGTGCCTGCAGGACCACAATGAGATAATGACACACTGACTTATGAGGTCAAGTTCTCCTTAGTTAATAATACTGCAAGGCTTGCAGTGGGCACAAAGCTCCAGAAGGAGGGAAGCAAAAAATTCTTGAATCTTGGATGAGTTCTGAGTTTAATCACAAGCTCAGGAAAAAATGAGAACAAGGGGGATTCCCAGCTCTTTGAGTGCCCCCAAAAAAACATGCAAAAAGCAGTGCAACTTGAAAACACTTTGAAGAGGCTAAGGCTAGCAGAAAGAGGCTTAAGGGTGAAAGCTTGATACAAAGCATCCCCTAGGACTCTATGAAGCCAGAGTTAGGCTATAGAGGATAAAAGTCACATCCCACTAATGGAAGCTCCTACAAGCAGAAACAATTATTACTGACAACCTCCAAAACTTCACCTTTTCATATGCAGATGGAAACTCCAGTGAAGGTAAAATCAGAAGCATGTTCAACCAAAGATCAAGCCCTGATCCTACCTGGAAGGTGGCTGGCCTTGGCTTCTGACTATATAGTCAACGAGGAAATACCTTCTTGTTGGAGTCTTTCTAGGGGAAGGTCTTTGTCAATGCACAGACTGTTAAGCAAACCTGAAGGGGAGTACACTGAGAGTCCTTCGGCATGCAGAACATCTTCTGGAATGTCAATGACAGGGAAAGTGGCTTTCTTGATCAACTGGACAACAGGGAACCTTCTCCACCCAACATTACATTGTTACCCATAACACCACAAGCAAGCACCAACATAGCAGTTGGAACAACTGTCTCACCTCCCAAGTGACTCTAAAGTATGCTCCGTTGATGACATGGGTTAAAAGAGCAGTGGTTGCCTCCCCAAGATCATTAAACTCTTGAATAAGCCCAATGATCTCTTGAAATTATCATTCCATCTCAAGTCTGAAGGGGATCTGAAGGGAAAGAACCCTCAGGTTCTAATAAATTTCCCTAAAACATGAGTTACATCCTTTCCTGAAAGAGGCTGAAACACCAGTCTGCCTTGGTGAGGGCTCTTGTGACCATGGGCATGGACAATAGGATTTGGCGATGCTGATCACTGAATCACAAGCTGAGACTGATTTCCAAACCATGTTCCTCTCCTTGAAGCCTTTTGTAAGATCATCTGAAACTGAACTAGAGAAGGCTATGGCTGAACCATGGATGCCCCAAGCGTACATGATCATGCCTACATGGCTTGCCATGATACCCAGCTGTAACTAACAGTGGCAACCTATGGTGTGTGAACCCTCTGTCTGCATGGTTTTAAGTATGGATTGTGCACATGTTAAGTGACAAGGTAGTGTTGACTATTCTCTGCATACTTCGGCAGATGCGCCAACAAGAAAAGTCTGGGGCAGTCCTCATGTCTCAAAAGGAACAGGAAGACACTGGTTCACAAGCATACTATGAGAACCAGGTGTCAACCCTACTTATGGCACACATCCCACCTGCATATCAGAGAACACCAATGTCAATCTTCAAAGACAGATCACACTCATTCAAAATCCTATGGGACTTCTTGTGCGGTGAAAGGTGGCTGCTCTTAATACTAATAGACAGCCACATCTGCAAGTACTCCAGAAGCAGCTGAAAAAGCAGGAGTAGGCAGTGATGAACCACAACCATGGGGAGAGTTTGTCGCACATGCACCTGGGTCACCACTGTTGGAGAGCAAGTGCTCATCACCTACTTACATTCACACATCCCCCTTGGACTAAACCAGTGGAGACCAAGCACATGGGGCAGGGAGAGGAGGAGGAGAGTCCGGGGGGAAGGAGCTGAACAAATTCAGTTGTCAATGCCAAATTATTACCCCCAACCTACTCTCCTACCTACCACCAAACATCTTTGTTACTAGTCTTCAAAGACAGCTTCCTACTTGTGCAGAGGAATACTCCAACATAAAAAGCTCTGGTTGTATTTATGTAAGAACAGACATGAATCACATAGTATTAAAGAAATTTTCCAATAAAATCAGCAGTTGGACTCCTGAAAAGATGGGTAAACATTTGAACAATAATGTTAATAAACATACAAAAATTATAAAGAACATACTGTAATTGATGAAGGAAATAAAAAATGGCAAAAGAACTGCTTTTGCCATCATCAACCATTACAAGTCATCATTTTCATGAAAATATCATCCTTATAAATACTCTAATTTAATAAAAAAAATTATTACAGCATATACAGTTTTGTTCTGAAAAAAGTGATTAGTATCAGTAACAAAACATTATGATTTGTACCATAAAAATAATGGGATTCAATAGGAAAGAAAAAAAGCAAATTCCTTTCCTACTTACTGTATTTCATACATATAAAAGTAATATTGCTGTATTGAGGTTAAAACAAAAATTGTGATACAATGGCCAAATCTCTTCAGACATGCAATACATGTTGAAATCATGCTTCATTTAGAAACTACAGTTGTTACAATATTGCATTATTCAACTAACTTAAAAATTTTACACATTACTAAAGTAAAACAAGGTGAAGCTAAAGTTATTACCACAATAATTTAAAGTCCTTAACAGTAATCTGAATGCCCTGCATGCAAAGTATTTGTTATTTTTTAACATTATTAGTACTTGTAGAAGGCCTTTGGATAATTTGAAAGGGGCCTGGAAATGTATCAAAAGCAAATAAAAAGACCAATTGTACATTTACTACAATATGCTGACAGCTATGCAAGACAAGAAATTCAACTTGGTGACACTCCTTCAAAATGAAGTAATGATAAAGCAACTAACCTGATAAGTCAGCTGTAAGATCCATGTAATGTTGGTGAGATGGGCCCATTGTAGCCAAACCAGAGGGTTGCGGAGAAGGCATGAGGTAATCATCCTCATCAACAGGGAGGTCAAGTCTCAGATCTCCAACCCAGCCATATCCAGGGACAGAATGTGGTGGTCCACAATCATTGAAACAATCATCATCTCCTATATCAGCATCTGGAAAAATGTTGAAGACAGTATATATATCATACCTGTAAAACCTGGAGTATTTTGTTACACAACATACTAGATAAAATAATTGAATATCAACACTAATAATACATAAGATGGAGGTAAATGTTAAGACATCATAATATTTTTGAGTAATGTAATATTATGAGATAGGACAGGCCTCAAAAGAGGTAGAACACTTGTTACCTTTCATACACAGTGGAAAGTCCAGTATGTACTGAAGGCAGTGAGAAAAAGAGTAACAGCAACTTGGATGAAGTTTTGCAATTATTAGACTAACATACAATCTGTAAACTGCTACAATTTATGATACATAATCAGGGCCTATAAAATAGTTTAACCATGCCACTGGATCACATATATAGCCTGTCCTATGCCTTGATTTCCTCTTGAAGGAGTAATGAACATTGGAGCTTGATGGAAAGAGACAAAAGGAAATGAATGACTTATAAAAGACAAAGAAGTGCAGCTAGGTGAATATGGATGCTGCAAGTACTCAAGTATTGCCACCTACAGTGTGCCATGCAAGCATAACATACTCTGTGGAAATCAGTTGTCTAAAATGTTCAGGGCACTTGGGATTGCATGTTACATAACTGTTTAAATAACAGAATGATACAGTTTTAAGTACAGTATTGCAAAAATTATTTTAAATATAAAATTTACCAGTCTGAAACAAAGAGATTTATAACAAAATTGTACACAACAAAAACCTAAGTTATTCTCTACAGTGCATGTAATCTTTGCAGTTACGTTATGTTATAACTGAGAACCACTGTTATTTCACTGACTCAAGACAAGTAGTGCAATGCTAAACAAACATGGTGAACATGCTAGCAAGTCTTACATGCAAACAAAAAAAGCATTAAAGAAAATTCTCCTAAATACTAAACAGTATTCTTTTTTTGGATAGAATAAGGTAATTACTAAAATGTAGGTTTTGAGATACAGAAAATACAGCTAAAAAGTAAGCAATCTTATGTGAATGATAAGTCAATTTTATTACTATAGTTAAGCCTACTTAATTAAAAGTAGCCAAAGCTTAATTAAATATAAGGTAATGAATGTCTTTACTAGCAGACCCTACTGGGCCATGATTGTGGCTCTTTTCAAAATTGGCACCCTGGTGTATGCTGTGTATGTGAAACTCTAGTGGCCAGCTTTAATAATGGCCAACTGATTCCACCTCAGAGCAGCAGGCAAACAAACTGTTAGCTTTGAAAAACACTAGAGCAAAGTACTGCACTGAATTTAAATGAAAAATGTTAGCCTAATTTTTCAAGACCTTGTGAACAAGTGTTTTGGTGAGTAATCTAGGCTAGAGCATGTAACAAATTTCTCATGAAAATGAAATATAGGAATATTTGCATTTTTGTAATTAAGGAAATTATTTTTGTCATTATACAGTAAGACAAAATCAGTTAAATCATTAATTAGGTCTGGACCACATGAAGTTTAGTCGAAATGTGTAAACTGATGATTACAAGGTCAATACAGTGGACCCCTGCCTATTCGCGGTTCCGGATTCGCAGCTTCACCTATTCATTGATTTCTCTGTGGAACACATATACTGTACATGCAGTCCCCAGTTATTGGCGGGGTCAGTTATTGGCGATCTTGTTTTTTGGTGCTTGTCTAGTGACGATAATAACTAGATTTTTGGCGCCAATAACTGGATTTTCAGCGACAATAGCCAAAGATCGGCGCTGATAAGCCCCAAAATTGTCAATTTTCGGTTATTGTCACTCCGTCGGGAACGGAACCCCTGCCGATAACCAGGGACTACTGTACACCTTATTCGTGGAAAATTTGCCTATTCACAGGATTTTTCATAGAGAAATATTCAAAAATTACTGTATTTTCATATTTTCAAGATAAAAACTATTAAAATATTCAAGTGTAAGCATTTTTAGGGGGCTTTTTGGTGTTTTGAACTACCAAAATAGGGAGTTATAAGCGTTTTTAGGAGGGTTTTACGTATTCGCGGATTTTAGCTATTTGCAGGGGGTAGTGGTATGCATCCCCTGGGAATACCAGGGGTTGACTGTTGTATCAGAAGCACACAGTAATCTTACTACACATAAGGTTACTGTGTTTTATAAATACTGTATGCTGTATTGTAAAAAATTGTGTTGCTACTGGTCTAATTGAATGTTTTATTATTTATAGGTCTAGTAAGAAATACATTGCTTGCAGAAGTAAGTGTTTAGCTTTCAAGGGCGACATAGATGACAAACATATTCAAGTATAAAATATTTACTATATGTAATTTTTAAAGTTTTCATAAGCTTTAGTTTGGAATACAGTACAGGCAGTTCCCAGTTATCGGGGGGGGGTTCAATCTGACAGCGTGATGATAAGCGAAAATTGCTGATAACAGAGAATCAGCAATATTCGGCGCTTATCGGAGATCAGCACCTCTTTTAGGTATGTATTAGCGCCGATAACTGCTGATTTTCATCGCTAGACAAGCACAGTAAAACCAGATTGCCGATTAACCGGGGACTGCCTGTATAACGTTTATGGCATCAATGACTTATGCTCTTGTGATGCCAGCTGGTACTGATAACTCAATCAGTACATCAAGAATTTCCCACTGCATTCTGAAATATTCTGCTAGGTACAGTCAATGTTTTGACATATTCCATGCTTAATACATTGCATTCTAACACAGCTCTAATAGCTCTGCCTGCAATCTTAAGTTACATAAGTGCATATAATAGAGCAAAGTGCAACTAAATACAGAAAAGCATGTGGAGCCACGATGCACGAGAGACACACCTTTACCTAGCATCTTCAGCGGATCAGAGCAATAGCGAGAGGACAGTGAGTCACCTCTTGGACGTTGCGGGGACCCTGCTGCTCCAGATTCAAGGTGAGCGTATTTTCTTTCTCTTTGAAGATTATGTCGGTTTTGAGGAGATTCAGCTCTTCCAGATATGTATTCTGCACCAGCATCAATGCTGTTTAGCCCACCCATTGACTTTTTGACTGGTGTGGTGGGATCTGATGTGGAACTCGATGATGTTGTTGTAGTACCAGTCACTCCCATAACTGCACTGCTACACTTTGGTTGTAAATACTCTTCAGCTGCCATCACTATCCCTTCACCCTCAATAGCAGAAGAAAGTGAATGAATAAGCTCCTTCTCATCTTGAGGGGTGTAAGATGGTAAGCGCATCAGTCTGTCTCCAGGAATTACCAAAAACCGTCCGGGATCCCGGGCCATTTTTGCAAACTCATCTGCTAACTCTCGGAAACTAGGACGACTCTCAGCATCAAGCATCCAACATCGAATCATGAGCATGTAAACATCAATGGTGCAGATTGAAGGCTGAGGAAGTCTTTCACCTTTTTCCAAAAGATCTGGCACTTCACGAGCCAAGATATCTTCATAAGGTCGTCCACCATAGGTTAAAATCTCCCAAACAGTTACACCTGAAAGTTTTAATTTAAATTTAATAGTTAGGAATTATGGTGTGTTCCTACCCATAGAATATGAGCTATAAATGAATATGTACACAATAACCAACAAAATGAAAGCCACATTTTGATGTTACAATTTACAAAATGAATAAAGTAAAAAAAAAGACTTACTTTTAAGAGAGGAAGTATAGCAGTATCAACTATAAATTCAATTATGTTCAATCACCAAAACATGACTATGAACTTACCAAATGCCCAGACATCACTCTTATGTGTAAATATTCTATGCTGAATACACTCTAATGCCAACCACTTAATGGGCATTTTTCCTCCAGCAGCTTTATATTCATCTTCATTGTAATCTAGCAGTTTTGCTAAACCAAAATCTGTGATTTTAACACAATTTGGAGTTTGCACCAAAATGTTTCTGGCTGCTAAATCACGATGTACAAGCCGACGATCTTCAAGATATGCCATTCCTCGAGCAATTTGAGTGCACCAATTTAGTAAAGGTTTTGATCCAACCTGGAATTTGGAAAAATTTCCATCTTATAAGTTACCGTAATGAGAAGATAAAGATATGAATAAAATAATTTTGTGGTTTACAAAATATATTTGATGTATTGCATCAAGAATATTGAACAAAAAAATACTGTGAACTAGAAATAAACTTAACAAACACTTTTATCTGTACATACTTTATCTTTGTTGTTGCGTACATAATCGAGGAGACAGCCAAGGGGCATAAGCTGAGTCACCAACATGATTTGTGTTGTCATGCATACAGCTAATAACTGCAGCAAATTTGGGTGATCAACAGAAGCCATGATATATGCCTCTTCCAGGATCTCTTTGTTAACATTTGTTCCTGTTCCTGGAATAAATTTGTACAGATAACCTTTAAAAACCATTAACTGTGTTGTGTTCCCTTCCAAAAGCTTATCAGAAGCACCAATAGTTATTCAAATGATAAAACTAAAATTTACAAACAATGTAAATGGAACAGGAAAGAGAACTGGTATTTTCCAACCTTAATGCAAATAAATTCATACTCACCCTCTCGTAAAACTTTGATGGCAACAGGGATCTTGACATTTTCCCCTTCAGGTACCCACACTCCTTTATAAACAGTTCCAAAGGCACCATATCCAAGTATTCCTCCCTTCCGAAGTTCTGCCTCCTTCACTATATGCAACTTGGCAAGATTTGGCTTTATATTTGTTGGTTTTAGAGGTTCATTATCATCATAAGGCATCATGGTCATTGTCATCTTTAGGGCAGCCTCTTTAGTCTTGTTTCGTTGCCACCACAAATAGCAAAAAACTGCTAGGAAGATGCAAACCAAAAACACACAGCCAAGTGTTCCACCCAAAATGGCTGGTATACTTTCATCATCACTGAAAAAATGAGATTGCAAAAATTAATATATTATCACTGATAATGTTTCCAAGTTTAAGCAAATTCAGAGTAACCAGTCTGTCATTATCACCAATAATTTGACTTTCATCCAGACCTACAGTTTTCCTCCCATTACTATATTGCCAGGATATAAGACAAATAAAAAAAAAGTTAAAGGAAAATCCTGGTGCATCTTTCATGGTAAAAGCTATTAAAGTTTAGCTCACATGATATAAACATCTAGTTCCAGTAATGCTGGTAAACTGGACTATAAACACACCCCCTAAAAACATGCTACCCCATATTGCTGTAACGAAACATGCTACCATATTACTGTAAAGTTATCAGTACAGGTAACTACTTTACAGTTTCAAGGTTGCTGATGAGCAGCAGAGGCAAGGGACAGGCTACTGCAATATCATTATGTCCTAGACACTGAACATGCATGTATGATCAGAGCCCAAACTCCCTTTCCACCCATGTTTCCACCCGTGTAAGACATTCAAATGCAAGGTACAGGCTACTGATGACAAGAGGTAGATCTGTGTATGGGCCAAAACACCCCATCTCTAACTCACATCATGTGTGCAGTCAAAATATATCAAGGTCTTGAGTGGGAAATGAACTTGGAATCAACACAATGGGAAGTCAACACTGATACAACTAGCCACCACAAAACTCATGAAAGATAACAGTACATACCAGTATTCTTTTATTTATAAAAATTGTGGTGAAAATCATGAATAACAAAGCCCACCCTTAGAAGTTTACAAACTACTGTAGACTAGTGGTCACCTGCACACCAAGTTAGACTTTACAGAATGTTGTAGTGCATTGGTTATTGACAAATACTCCGCTTCTCCCTGCTGGTCCCTAAGTGCCCTCCAACATAATATCCAACATTCTCTATCAAATGCATAAAAGTTACAGGCTGCATTTTATGCTTTATCTCTATTAGTATCACAAATAATCTTTAATACACTTTAAATTCCTCCAGAGCAAGTGTAAACTGGAAGAGATGCTTGCTCAGTGCGATTCAATTCCTGTATCCCATACCACATACATAACTATACTGATGTCAAATATCTTTGAAAGGCTTTAATTATAGAATCAGTAATATAAAATGAGAGAACATACTATTTTTATTCTAGTCAGATATGAGTTTATGATTCCGTAAGTCCAAATACCCTCTGACAGTGGAAGAATAAATTTTCCCATACAAAATCATATGGTTAATAATGCTGCTGTAAAATATCTTTGTTGTGAATTCAATTATAGTATCAGAAATGAAATCTAACACATAGGCCTAGCTTAGTCACCAAGTTAGACAGGCCATTGCTGTTGCCATGCTTTAGAAAAATGCATAATTTTGCAAGGGCAGTTAGAAAAAGCCATAATTTGCAAGGGCAGATCTCCCAATATGCCAAAATTTACAATTTTTACTTTCTCTCTTGCTGAAATACTTGGATACCAGTAAGAAACTTCAAAATTAACTATAGTGGGGGAGGGCTGTAAAGCTCAGGGAAGGAGAGGAGTATTTTCATTTTTTACAGAAATAAAGCCCTAAAACTGTGGTGCATCTCACAAGCTGGAGCACCTTATATGCCAGAAAATACAGTATATATTTTTCTTAAATCTTATGAAGTATATTTTCAAGAAGTTACGTAAATAAACATCATTATGTAAAAACTTAGCTATTTTATAACTTAAATAATGGTATATCTATGGTTTATCTATAGAAATTTTCTGTAATCTAACTGAATAATAAATATTATGGAAGCTATAGTTTTTAAAAATGAACAATGTTAACATGTGAAGTACTGTACACTGTACACGTGTTACTCAAAAGAAACACTCACCATAGATCGTTTCAGGGTTTTTGCCATTCTGGTCACATACAAGAGTATAATAATTGGGAAAAAATGGTTTTACTGGTAATTATAAACTTCGCATAAGCTGCAAAACTGTTTGATTTTGGTTTTTAATAATACAATATATGAATAATGTTAAAGCACTTCTTTCACATGGTATTACAATGAGGCCTTTTAACTCGATTGTTAATAAATTAAAATATCTGTATTTCACAACAACCCAGTTTAACTTCCCATAGGTCAATACACTAAGCAAACAATGAAGAAATTTCAAACTTACATTAAAACTAATGGGTCTTTTCTACAATAAGGGTCAGAAGCATCTTCTGGAAATATCTTGTAAGGAAGTTCAGCTGGACATGATGCTGTACAGTTGAAATTGGTATTGTTCATACCTGGCTCGCCTTCTAAATATATTCTGTAATTACGGCATGCTACACACTGAGAATCCAAGGGGCCTCTGCATCCATTGGAGCACTCAGAGGAACACTGAAAAAAAATTAAGTTTACACAAACTTTATAACTGCACTAAGTGCATCGTTCATTTTGTTATGGTATAAATATTAACCATTTTAAAATGATAACAACACATACTTATTGTGCAAACCCATTAATAAAATGGCCTTTCCCCTTGTGAAATGACTCCAGAAACTGCAATTTGAAATATCCTGTATGGAGAAAAGATACACTGCACATGCCCAGTTTGTGTGTTGGTGTCACCAGTGTGCCAACCTCAACTTCAAAGAACACAGGAAAAAGGAGGAAACAGAAAGTTGATGATTAATACATTGCAGAAAAACATGCTTTTGTGTTGAAACACTATATGCTCTTTAGGCCCCATTAATCATAACACAGCATGGACTGCAGTTTAGAGGCAGGACAATGATGCAGTAGACCTAGGTGCATTGAAATTCAATCCCTAACAATGAGGGGAATAGAGCAATGTTGAACCCTTCAAAACTCATGGGAGCTTCCATAAGTAGTGGATTTGCAATGGAAGACATAATTCCAAAGAATATTTACCAAGCACATGAGGCATTATGGCAGATACTCCATGAAAACACATGCCACCAAGTGTGCTAGGCCCTTGGCAAAATATGAGTAAACAATAAGTTTTGTGACATCACGTAGTAAAATCTATCGAACATGTTTTAACAATGTCCTGTTCCTCTCTAAAGATGACATAGACCTCCAGGTTACAATTAAAGGTCAAAGAAAAGGAAAAACCCTGAACATCAAGTACTCAGACCTTGAGTTGTGAGATATTTCCTTATGAGACCACAATAAGCCCATGAAATAACCTGCAGGTACAAGATAGAATTCATCAAACAGAAAGATTCTGGCAAATCTTGTATATGAACAAATGAGAAGGGTGGAAAGATTCAGTTCTTTGGAGATATGACCTGATGGCTCTTGCTAGGCAAAGAAGGCTATCCTCAGCAGAAGAGGGAGCCAAGCAGGAATGGGAAAAAAAAAAAACATTTTTCTAGAAGACTGTATTTTAGCTACAAACTCTAAGGTAAAGGAAAAACTCACTGAAGGCAAATGGCTGAAATGACAGACTTCAACAGACAGGGCATGGAGCATGCTGACATGCTTAGAGAAGGCAAAGCCAACCAAGGACATTATCTGTGGGTCACATCCAGCAAGAGGGTGGTAGCCAGGGGTTCATGATGTAATCTAACAATGCTGTGCAAAACTGTGGTCAAGCCCCAGCTCTGAGTTTAATAGTATCCTTTGCTGAAGGAAAACTGGAGAGTATAACAATAACCCTTAATGGAGAGAGAGAGAGAGAGAGAGAGAGAGAGAGAGAGAGAGAGAGAGAGAGAGAGAGAGAGAGAGAGAGACCATTCACATCATGCAGTGACCTCTAAAAAGCCACTCTCAGAGAGAGTGGCTTTTTAGAGGTCACTGAGACTACTCTGGATACCTTCCACATGTGAGGTGCAATGACTAAATGACTGTTTTGGTAGTCTCCTCCAAGTGGAAGGAGTCATCAAACAGTGAGGTCTAGGTGGTGTGGAAACCAATCCTGGTGTGACCAAAAGGGGGAGATGAGTCGTAAGAGAATTCGTCTGGATTCGCGGCTTCACATATTCACGGATTTCTTGGTGGAACATGTATACACATTATTTGCAGAAAATTTGCCTATTTGTGGTATTTTTCATAGAGAAATATTCACAAATTACTGTATCTTCATATAATTTTCATAACTAAATGGATTTTTGTGAAAAAACTATACAATATTCAGGTATAAGCATTTTTAGATGGTTTTTTGGTGTTTTGAACTATCAAAACTAGCAATTATAAGTGTTTTTTGAGGGGTTTTAAGTATACACGGGTTTTAGCTACTTGTGGGGGGTAGTGGTATGCTTCCCCCGTGAATACCGGGGGTCGACTGTATCCTCTTTGGTTGGGATCCAGATGGATGGGGGACACTGAGGAGGCCTTTTGGCATGAAACCAGCTATAGCTGGAGGGAGTAGATGTGAAGACAACTGTGATCAACCAGCTTCTCAGAAATAACAGATAACCTGTCAACACCTGCCAAGGTGACAAAAACTTCCATATAGTCTCCAGAAGAAGCTGCAGGTGCTGCCTCAACTTCTCCCTTGAAGAGGCCAGAACTACCAAATGGTCCAGATATTAACAGTAATGGACAATGAGCTCAGACATTCGTGGATGCCGCAGTTTTCATGTAGAGTTAAGGAGCTGTATACAGTCTGAAGCAAAGGGCCCAGATCTGGAACACAGCCATGCCAAATGAAATGTAGAAACTTCCTTAAAATTGCATTCAGGTCTAGTGTTAATTGATCTCCAGACAACTCCAATGAAACCTGAGATGGTTGAGATTTATAATTAGCCACTGATCTTGCAAATACTACAGAACGAGGAAGAGCAGACAGTAGAATCCTACCCTACAAGGGCAAATCTTCTCAACCCCTCTGCCACTTGGACTGAGGACAAAGGGGCTGGAGCACTCAATTTAATTACAGCAGACTTGGTGGCAGTGTATGTGAGCTTGTTGCCTACTCACAAGCCAGATACTCACGGAACAAATAAAAGGCTTTAAGACAGGAAATGCATCAGGAAATACTGTATGCAGTAAGTGCAATATTTCCTAAGACAGCAGCCTAGAGAAATCTTGGGAGGCCACATCTCTCTTCATCATCACATTCAACAGCATACAACACATACAGCAAATATGAACTGAAGTGCACCCACAGAGGGCAGGGATGGTGGGCACTCAAAAAACTTTAAAGGAGCAACAGTAGGCACAGGAAGCAAGACTACACAAATGAATTAACAACAGCCAAAACTAGTCCTGGAACAAGGAAAGTATCTGCTAACAGAATAATCTCCAAGGAAGGGGTGGGTGGTATCACAGGAGTGCTGGGAAAAGAGCAAGAAGAATAAAAATAAAGTTGGAAGAAGCAGGCAATGAGACCAGGAGATCTCTCTAAAGCAGGCCATGCACATAAAGGACTGACGCGCTGATTTTGCCAAGATTGGCATGAACTGGCCAATCTTTATTGTGTATGGGGGCAAAAATGACAAACCCTGCAAGGCTAGCCAGTCCTCTCATTTTTTCAACATGTTCAACCAGACAGGTCAGTCTAGCCAAGTTTGGCATTATCCCCCACCAGTCTGTGGTATGTGTGGGGATGGACTAGCAGGACGACTGGGTTGACCCACTTATTTTGACACGTATCATGCAGCCTCGTCACTTGATCGGAACGCGTAAACATTCAGTGGTCTGTGATGGTATGTGTACTTCCTTCAGTTCCATAGAGATAATAGTGCCATAGAGAAAGGATGTCTCAGGCCACCAAGTATTTACCTCACGGTTTTGTGTGTGAGTTTATAGAAAAATACAGAAGTCTGCCATGTTTGTGGAAAATATGAAGTCCAGAATATTCCAATAAAGTAATGATATACCTGTCGAAAACTTGAGGCCTTCCAATGACAGGCCTGTTGCTAGGTGTCTTAATGTTGCAAACAACTTTTCCTCTGCAAGTATCAATTTCCTCATCACTGTATCTTCCTTTGTTACTTTGGGAGACAAAAGTGCTAAAAGGACTCTGAAGGCATTGTCAGTCATTCGCAAATAATTTCTGAAATCATCTGGGTTATTTTCCTGCAGTTCCTTTAACGAAGACATGTGCGAAAACTTCTCCGTTTTTCAGCCATGTCATACAGTTCTTCCCTGGATGTCGATATTGTACTCGCCTAGCACTCTCCTAGGCCCGCGTTCGATTCTCCAGCCGGCCAGTGAAGAATTAGAGGAATTTATTTCTGGTGATAGAAATTCATTTCTCGGTATAATGTGGTTCATATTCCACAATAAGCTGTAGGTCCCGTTGCTAGGTAACCAATTGGTTCATAGCCATGTAAAATAAGTCTAATCCTTCGGGCCAGCCCTAGGAGAGCTGTTAATCAGCTCAGTGGTCTGGTTAAATTAAGGTATACTTAACTTCACCCATACATCACGCTTTTTCTTGCTAATTTCAGGCTCCTCTTCCTCTTGTAATATAGCACTGTTATTATCGTGCTTATTTGTCTTTTACTTGGCACCATTATGTAACCATCTATAGATTATGTGTACACTGTGAGGGAAGAGGAAATTAACTATCCACATGTTGGAGCAATGCTACATCCTCTCCCATGTACGTATGATACGTGACTAAAAATTACGTAACCATGTTTACAGTCCTCTTGAAATGTGCTGGCAAGTCAGTAGCGAGTGTGGGTATTTTTTACGTGACAAAAGCCCCCATCCAGTCCAGCAGGACAAACCCGATACCAGTCCTTTACGTGTATGGCCTGATTAAGGGGTGATGAGAAGATAGTCTAGAGGGATAGATGTCTGTGGATGCAAAGCTTTGTCAGGTGAGAGGACAGGTTGGGGTTGAAGCTGAACATAGATGATGCCTCTTTAACTGAATGTTCTTAATAGGCATTATAGACAAAAAAAAAAAAAAAGGATACCTTGTCAGATGAGACTTAAGACATAAAAGTGGCAGTTGCAGCAAATTGTGATGAAGAGTCTTACGACTTACCAGCTGCAGCAATGACTTAACAACATTTATGCCTAACTGCTGGGCACACAGGAGCCACTAATCCAAAGTCCAATCTACATATGCTACAAATCTGTTGAGGTGAACACTGTTGGCCCCTATAGAAAGGTCACTGCAAATGTGTGGTCTTGTCCAAGAAAGATGTAATATACACATAAACATGCTGCAGAGACATGAATAATGACAAATAAAACCCTGAACACTAACACAATTGAGCAAAAAGTAGTCAAATCACAATTAACAAATACAAAATTCCTTAATACTAGGCAACCAGAAATAACAGTGAGAACCAGCAGTAACCATTATTGTGTACTGTATTTGCAAAAAAATGAAAAAAAATCTTTGTACAGTAACCAAATAAACCATCCCGGAGAAGGAGTAAGCTAAGGCCAAAATTTACTCCCCAAGGCTCCCATGATACCTCAAAACAAAAACTAAGCAAACCAAACAAAAACTGAAGGAATCACATGAATGATGATTTATCTTAAAAGTGAAAGAAGTAAGAACTCATAGTGGCAGTGAAAACACCACTGAATGAAAGGCAGGATGCTAAATTGTTAATAACTACACTCAACACTAAACACAGCACATCAGCACTTAAGCGCAGCATATTAAAGTGAAACAAGGAATGAGTAAATGTGAATAAAAAAATGAATGGCACATCAACATCATGGAAAAAATAGTGATAATTCTTGAGTGGCACAACACAACTCTGAAGTTAAATACAGAATGATATCTTATTTCCCTGCTTTGCCAGTGAAGCATGAACTAGGCATGTGCAGTGGATCTTTCTTACAAGACCTTTAAATTGGTTTGAATGGAGTCTTTTATATGGAAAAGCTATGATTAACAGACTCATGAAAAAAATATTTCTAAAACAAAAAACTACGCAATATAACAATAGTACAGTAATGACTTTTCTCAACAGGCCATATTTACATCATTAATAATACTGTAGCATGATTCTAGAGTGAATGCTTTACTGATTACATACCTTGAAACACTCGTGCTTGTTCTCATCAGCATAATGATCTTGTGGGCATTCATCCTCACAATGCTCTCCACGCCGGTAACTGACACACTCATGGCAAACACTTATGTGGAACCCATATGCAGTGCAATTTTTGCAGCGCTGATGGCACTGCCTACACATGGTTTTTCCAGCAAGACGCAAAAGGTCACCAGTTTCTTGATGTCCAACCCACTCTGAAAAGTATCCACTGGGACAAGGCTCATGTTCAGGCAAACAGTATTGAACCTGTAGATCTCTGTCAATGACAGCTTTCTTGCAAGAAGTACAGCCATTCGGACCTATGTTATTTTCAGGACCAGAGCAACCATCCACACAATTCTCATGACATGATCTGCAAATCCCATTGTCATTGTATTTGGTCTCAGGACATCTTTCTACACAGTAAGGTCCATCTTGGGCATTCTTGCATTGTTCACAGTGGTTTGAGTCTGGTCCACGACAGCTACTTTTACATTCTTTGTGACAAAAACCACAATTTTTAGAACTCATTTCATAAATACCAGGAAGATTACAGTTATTGATACATTTGTCTCCCAGTTTATAATTCTTGCATGAAAGACATTCATCATCACCTTTTCCCCAGCAACCTTCATTACTACATTCGCTGTGACATACAAGGCCATCTGCCACACATCTCTCTTCAACATTATTATTTTGTAGCAACACTTCTGTCTTGGAATCTCCATTGTTCCCAACCATTTTCTTCCAGTTGATTTTGCCTACAAAGCAAAGGTCTTTGTTTTCTAAAATGTACACTTTCCCTGACCGAATTCTATTCAGTGATCTAAAATTCAGACTTTTGAGCGATGTTTTTACAATATAAAGTGATGAGAAATACTCTGTCAAGTCCCGTCCACCAATGATTTCCAGATTTCTAAGGAAGGAAAGTTGAGTAAACTCTGGATGAGATGCCTGAATGTTAATATGACCTGTGATTTCCTTGAGTGAACTAAAGACTTCTAACTTTGATGGATGCATTTTAGGGTGTTTCTCTCCAAAAGTGAAGTTTGGGTAAACCTCCTGAAAACCAGCAAAAGAATGGTCTAAAATAGTAAGAGAACCATCAATTACTGTGCAACCCTTAAATGAATCTATGTTGCCAGCATGGATATACTGACCACCTTTGCAATACTTTGGACATGGACCATTACAAGGAACACATTCTCCACCCACAGCTTTTTTGCCTTCTGGACATGATCTAACGCAGGCACCACTATCTTTCAACAGATGTTCCGGACAGCTCTTCACACATGTTGCTCCATATGCATATTTGCCATTTGGATTAGTTTCCCAGGAATATGTTATAGTGTTATACCTCTGCATTGGAGGGCATTCAAGTTTGCATTCGCCATCATCATAGAAATTACTGCAAGCCTGTACAAAAATAGAAGACAATTACAATGGGATTTAATTATACTCCATGAAATAATGAAATTTACTTACGCTCTACATTGAAAATAGGCTTAATGTATTTTAAAAATATGTTAATATTATAATGTTTACACTTACACAAAAATATTTCACATAAAAAAATGAAGGGTAGGCACAATGTACATAGGGGAATTTGGATTTTAGGATTTTTACCTAATGAAATATACATATATTTTCTAAACATGTTTTCTCATCTTTGTTTTGATTTGATTTGTGTTTCTGCAAGCAGTTATCTTTTGTCCACTTAATAAAAAAAAAAATGAATACTATATGTGCGACCATCCCACAAAAATTTATTCTACAAATATATACAAGTTTCATGGCTCATTGCAAGCAAGAAACAAGTCCATCTAATGACACATTTGAAACTAAATCTTAATCCACTCCTCTCTTGGTTAGACCTGAAGATCCGGTCAATAGCCTACGATCAGTGCTAATCTACATTGAGGGGTAACCTACGAGTGTGAAAATTTACTCTAGATTACCATATAAAATTCCTTTTATCTTTAATAAGTGGATTTTTTAAAAATAACATTTTATAGTAAAAAATATTATAAATACTCTTTGAATCTAACACATTTTGAATGTAAATCCCTACCATTCAAGCCTATGTCAACTTCAAATAGATTAATTTCTTATATTCACGAGACTTACACCATAAACCTTATTTAATTAGTGTGTATATACATCTTGAAAAAATTTTGTTGAGAGTAAAAGTTGTTATTTTGGGAAGGAGAGGCTCTTTGGGGCTCTCTCTGAGAGTGCCCTCCAAAAATCTGCCTAGGTTACATGTTATTTTTATTCACCAACTTCTCAGTCATGTGCACTAATATGATATGAAGTTGGGAAGAGACATAGTATATTAAAGGGTACAGACAATGTAATTAGGTTACTTAGGATTTTTAGGGTTGTACCTTACATATATGTATACCTACATCCATCATCTGAACATATTTATTATGTTACTTTTGCTTTATTTGTGTTTTATGCCCAATCATCTGTTGTCTGCTGAAAATAAATGCATTCTCGCATTCTCTGTTAATATGACATTATTCCACGATTCTAAATAAAGTAAAAAAAAAAAAAAAGGTCAATGATCACTATTAGAAACAAGATGCCAGTTGATATCACAGTATGCTGAAAACTGAGTCTGAATGCACACTTTATTTATCAAAATAGTTCTAAAGACCAGGTAGAAAACCAGCTTTATTTGGAATTTAGGATAGCTTAAGACTGATTCAGAAGTTACTTTTAGATTACCATACAAAGTATCTTTTACTTTTTATAGAGCAGACTTTAACATTTTATACCCACCAAAATATTATAAAGATCCAGTTTACAATCTAAAATACTGTAAAGACCTTAACTATCTTTACAAATCTATATGAACATTTGGATGAATGGACTTTAATATTTTATACTTTCTACAATATTGTAAAGATCTTTTATATAATCTACATTGTTGTAAAGATCTTTTCAACTATGGTATCTTTTCTAATCCTTATGAATGAATGGATGAATGTTTTGCCGTCTGTTCTAGGAGTTTGCATTTTACTAAAAGTCTTATACCTACTGTAAGCCTTTGTTTGTATTCACAGACTTTTTCTATTGCAAACCCCTCTACTGTATATGATATTTTCCTAGCATCTTATTAAACTGTAAATGGTAACCATGGAATGCAGTATGAACACAATGGCATATGCATACTGTATACCCAAATAGAAAAATATCAAGCATAATAATTTCAATATATACTTTAATGTTTATGGTTTGTGTCTGTCATAATTTTGCTATACATATAATTTTTGTGAAAAAGACAGGTAGAATGTATAACTGATTGGCATGTGATATCAACTATTCCCTAAGCAGCATGTCTCATCACTGTATTTTTTACTGTGTATACTGATGGAGTAAATAAGAAAGGGCTGTAGTTTGTTAAGATCTGACATTGTGAAAAATGCGAAGAGTATAACAATTTAGTGTGTTGGTAAAAAATTCGTGTTTACATAATATGACTGCCTTTGGTAATCTGGATGTGTCAGAATGCAAATTTTCAACAGACCATACATTTAGACGATTTTTTGTATCTTTAATTCTAATTTTAAGTTAGATAATCAATGCAGACAGCAGTTTTTGCACTGGATTCCATTTTCTCATACTTATATTTCCATATATTTTTAAATTTACAATTAGGTTCTGATGGCCAAGATATGAACTACATATATGGTAATTTTAAATACTATGCAGTACTAGGAAATTTTAGGCAAATTGCTGTTTGCGCTGCCTTATGCCAGCTTAGGTTCTTCCTTTTGAGCAGCCTGTAAGTTTTGGAAAGTATTTAACAAGGCTACACTTACAGACTCCATAAAATTTATTGTCACATGCAAAAAGTTAATACAGTACTCTATAACATTGCAGAACTCTTTCTCTGTATAACAAAAAAATGTAACTGAAGCGCATTTCCAACTGTTTAAACTAATTGGCACATTACCTAAGCTGAAAAAATTAAAGCTGCTACAGAAGTAATTTACAACTTTTGTATCAAAAACAACTTTATTATTTTTTATTTACACTGCATATTTTAAAAATACATGGCTAAATGAAAATGGATTCATATGCTATAAATATACTACAGGATAAATGGTATCTCATTCCAAATAAAGAAAACCAAATATAAAACGAAGGGATGCTAATATGTTTTACGGTCTTGTGAACCAAATCTTTTTCACAATATTGAATCTGGTGAAAATAAAAAAAGTGGAAATGTTCTCTAAAACTTATTCATAGTTAGTCAGTGTATTACATACATACATACACACAAACCAAACTGAAGAATGACATCTAAGCAATTTTCATTACTAGGAAGTACCTGTAGCCAACTCTTAAAAATTCAGTAAAAACAAACTATTGTAACTTGGATATACGGTATGCTACTTTTTTTATTTCAGTATTGCAAGTCATTAAATACCTGGGAAAGATAATTTAATACACAAATAATTTAATGTTCAATCAGCTTAAGCTTTACAAACAAGAGCTAAATTATATCAACAATTAATCAACTGGAAACTAAAAGTTCTCTCTAACTTACAAGACAATCCCTCTGGGTAGGGCCTGTACATCCTCCGGCACAAAACAGATGACAGCAATCCCTAGGTCCTGGTCCATAGCACCGGCCCTCACTGCACTGGGGTGAACAGGTCAATTTACTGAATTTCTGACAGTTTTCCTCGCCTTCACCCCAGCACCCTTTGGTGCAGGATTTGGAGCACTGACAAGTTCTTCTGGGCTCAGTAAAGTTGTAAACGAAGTGATAAACGCCTCTGTCATCTGTCATAATCTCCTTCCAGTCAATAGTTTCCATATGGCATAAGTTGTAGTTGTTTATGACCCCAACACTTCCTTGAAGAATATCTGTAAATGGTTGCAAATATAACTGGATTAATAAAGAAATCCTTGACACTTTTCTGACTGCAGTCACACTTTCCTTTACAAAATATTATATTACCGATTTTTTTCTACGAGGCAGTTAATGCTTGAGCCTATAGTAAATGTAAATGAACTTCAGTAACCCACCATTTCAACAAATTAATAGCTCTATTCAATCTTTACATCAACATATGACCAGGCTGAATAAGTAAATACTATCCTTATTTACATCAAGATTCATCTCTTCATTTTTATGACTTCAATTATGTTAGTAATATCCAGTGAATTTCACTATGAGTGTGGTTTCTTAGCAATGAAAATGCAGCATACATGCATGGACCTACTAAGGGATTATGGAAAAAATGGTGTCACAAAAGTTAACCTAGTTAATATGAGAAATTGGCATTATAACTCAATATACTGAAAAAAGTATGAATTACTGCACAGTTTTGATGATTAGTTCCCCAACCCCTTGATTATT